>NC_083767.1:15758359-16065026 GCF_963514075.1 Conger conger
AGAAATGTACTATTAGATCTCATTCTCTGATTTCGTATCCTGAGAAACTGTGGCATGTTTTTTTTATGCCTTATCGCTGGACTGGAGCTAGAGCACTGCACCCAAATGATATTTCCTCTTCATAAGCCTGGAAATTTTAAAATGATTTCAGGTTTTGACAGTCCTTTGCATATTGCTTATGCAATATCCTGACAGATGCTTTAAATGCTGAATAAAATACATACATCAGAGAGCTGTCCAAGTGCACATCTGCAGCTGTGCTAATGCTGGGTGAGCCAGCATGGGCCAGCGTGTGCCAGCATGCACCGCCCGGCATGGACTAACACTTCCTACTTTTATACAGAAAGTCATGGGCTTCAGAACTTCCTACTTTTATACAGACAGTCATGGGCTTCAGCACTTCCTACTTTTATACAGACAGTCATGGGCTTCAGCACTTCCTACTTTTATACAGACAGTCATTGTCTTTAGCACTTCCTACTTTTATACAGACAGTCATTGGCATCAGTACTTCCTACTTTTATACAGACAGTCATGGGCTTCAGCACTTCCTACTTTTATACAGACAGTCATGGGCTTCAGCACTTCCTACTTTTATACAGACAGTCATTGGCATCAGTACTTACTACTTTTATACAGACAGTCATTGGCTTCAGTACTTACTACTTTTATACAGACAGTCATGGGCTTCAGCACTTCCTACTTTTATACAGACAGTCATTGGCATCAGTGCTTCCTACTTTTATACAGACAGTCATTGGCATCAGTGATTCCTACTTTTATACAGACAGTCATTGACTTCAGTACTTCCTACTTTTATACAGTCATGGGCTTCAACACTTCCTACGTTTATACAGACAGTAATTGGCATCAGTGCTTCCTACTTTTATACAGACGGTCATGGGCTTCAGTACTTCCTACTTTTATACAGACGGTCATGGGCTTCAGTACTTCCTACTTTTATACAGACACTCATGGGCTTCAGTACTTACTACAGTTATACAGACAGTCATGGGTCTCTATTTTAATGGTCATACTGCATGGTGTAAAATGCAACATGCAACTGCATTCATGGCATGGCAATATGTACTTTTCTTTCATGCAGGATAGTTCTAGTTAAATCTAAGGCACATGATTCAAAAAGGCTGGACTTAGTGGCTTAGTTAATAAGTGATTATTGGGAGTAGCATACAATAAATCAATCAGAACGTCATCTTCCATTCCCTATAAACCCACCTGTATTTCCCCCTGGGCAGTTTGCTAATATTGTGGATTTAGCAACACTTCCAAAAGACAATTCTGGGGAAAAAGGCATGCCTGTGTGCAATAATTAATTTAATACAAGGATAATTTTTCCTTAATTAGATTTTCATTTCTCTTTAGAATAGTTTTGTTCAGTGACAGAGTCAGGTCTTTAATTGAGTAAAGTATGGACATCTAAACTGATTAAACTGAACTGAGCAAATAAACCTAAACATATATTTTATTTATTTATTGTCTAGCTTGATATAGGGTGACCAGGTGTCCTACTTTACAGTATGTTGCACTGCACAGCATTACGACATACGTCTTCAGTCAAAAAACGTCAGCAAGGCACATAGCTGAAGCTAGCCAGCAATATCTCAATATGGATATGAGCAACATGCAGCTACAACAAAGAATGGCAAATTACACTGACCGGCCCCAGGCGATGCTCAGAGAGCGTTGTGTATCTTTCAGCATACGTATTTCTTCTCAGTTTTTCATGGAGGAGAATAGGCTAGAAGCACTGCAGAACATGTGAGTCTCACCAAAAGTTGTGTTTCAAAAACAAATATCCAGGGGCCTGCATCAGGAAGCAGGATTACTGAGTTACCTGAATAACTACACAGAGTAAACCGTGGAGGTTATTCAGTCCGTGTTCCAGATTTGGATTCCGGTTTTTACTCAGCATTACTAACTGAGTAATCCTGCTTCACGATACAGGTCCCTGATCTATGCATGCATTTCTAGCAGAATAAGACTTTGTCAAGCCAATTTTACTTGTTAAGCAGCACTTCATTCTATTGAAGGATATACATTCAATTATTAACAGAAGTTAAAAGAAAACGGACTGTAAGGGGTCACTTTCAGTTACCCTATTAGTGGTCCAGCACTGAATACCGAACTGAATTGCCGAGTTAATTAACCTTACACATACAGTAATATTATTCAGAGGGAATCATCATCAAGAATTCAAATGCCTCTATTGACTTCATTGGAGTATGTTGGATCATTCCATCAGCATGAGAGAGGAATCACAATCACATGTATACAAAAATAAAATCTTTAATAGGAAATGATGCAGAAATTAACCAGTTTGGTTGTAGGCTATTGGGTAAGGATACTAGAATGCAATGCAATGCTATACATACAAGGTTACATGCAGTGGTCAACAAGACCTGACTATAGCGGTATTATCATTCATATACTGTTTACATTCAACTGACAACACGGAAGTCTAAATATCATAAAGACAAGTTTGTGTCACACTGAGTAGGGGAAATTAGAAATACTGGGGTAAGTCGAGTGTAAGTAACTCACTAACTCTAACTACTCTAGCTCTAATAAGAGGAAAGGGAAGAGATCTCCGTGGCCCAGCTAGTGTAGGATGTGCAAGGTTCAAAACGGCTAGCTCTGTGTAGGTTGATTACACCAGAATTCTCCATGGATGTCAAAGTTAGTGCAAACACTGTAGTGTCCCAGGCACAGTTGGCGGGTTCTGAGCAGAATGAAAACTCAGAGGTCTAGCAGCACGGCAAGGTGAAGGCTTGAGGCCCGGGACTCGAACAGTTTGCCAAAGTTTAGGAAGAAAGAAGAAAAAGTCAAAGGCAGAAGAGGGAGCCCCTGTGATCATCTACTTGAAATATCTGACCGTGTCAATGGGAGGTCTAGACTGCTATTGGTTGCTCGGAGTACTGATATCAGTACCTCTGTTTCCCCCCGGGGATGGGTCACAATAATTTTAGGAAAATACTAAACCGGCTTGATAGGCCTATGAGTTAGCTTGATTGCTTCGTCACGTTTGTTATGGTTTAAGAGCTAACCATGTCAAACATCACCACTTTAGGCGCCGGTTGAGGTGAGACAGTGAAAATAAGAACTAGCACTGTGGGCTAGCAAACCTGGGAATGCAGTGTTGCAAGATAACCACAGGCACTGGATTTTCCGTTGTTCCTGTCAACTGATTATCAGAAACTGCCATCGTTAGTTATTCCTAATATGACTCGACCATGCCGAATATGACTGGAGTGACATGCTAGGGAAATGGTTGGCATTTATATACTGCCTTTATCCAAAGTGATTGGCTGCCATGCAAGGCACCGACCAGCTCATCAGGAGCATTTAGGGGTTACGTGTCTTGCTCAGGGACACTTCGACACAGCCCGGGCGGGTGATCGACTGCCTGTTGTACACAGGACAGAAGTGTGCAGTACGAAGCTGGGTGCCGAGTGGGTGCAATCAAGATCATTTCCAGCTTTGATCCTAGGATTGGGGGATTGGAGATCCAGAAGGGAAATTGGAGATACCAGGGCTGTGTGAGATACCAGGAGAAATAAGACACTGTGTGCACTCAGAGAGAGGATTGCAGAAATGCACATTGACAACTGCCCTACATAATACTATGTTAACATGAAGAAAGTTTTGCGCAATGGCGGGATTTTGAGTGACGCTGGCAATTCTGTGGTGTGATTGTGGCACACAACCAGCTATCAGGCTTTAGGCGTGATTTGTGAGGCTACAGTATATGCACAAATTCAGTCAAGCTTCGGGTTCACAATGGCTAGCTTGGTTGTAGAAATGCAGCTCCTAAATCTTTAACGCACAGGATCGCGCGTGTATGTGTGCATGTGGATTTGTGTTAATCTAGCACATGTTTCTTGCTTTCTTTCTTTGCTTAATGTGCAGTCATCTTTCTTTTTAAAGAGCCTGTCAGACTGCATTATGTGCTGTATAAGTTTATGATGGGATTGTGAGAGCATGGCCTTTAATTAGAGCAGTTTCATGTATTCTGCGTCTAAATGCTAAAGGCTGTATTTCACCCAGTCGGTAGAAGCCGGTAAATGTTTGCATGTAAGTGCTGCTGTCGCCAGCACAGGACAGCATTTATACTCTTCTGGACCTGCCACTACCCCTTTAATGAAGTGAAAACAATAATTTAAAGGGATATTTATGCTTACCTTGAGCATATTCTGCATTGACACCCTTAAGGATCTAAGCATAATAAAATCGTATTGCTAATGCACACACAGTTATAACACAGACACACACACGCACACACACACAAACGCACACACACAATGCAGCTGATTAAAAAACGTATTAAACTTATTAAAAACACATTAATGCAAGACAAGCGTGTAACAATAATTAGCCATTGATACAAAAACCAGACTGAGAATGCATCATATTTATGTTCTTTTCCCCCGGTACGAGGTAAGGGAACATGCAGTACGATAGAGAGAGAGGGAGAGAGGGAGGAGAGAGGGAGGGAGAGAGAGACACTCTGTATTATGTTATTTTTCACCATTTCGCTTTTACCTGCAAAATCCTATTTCCAGCATAAGCCGAGAAAAGAATATTCTCATTCCAGGGCAATAAAGCCGTCTAATGTAATCTACAAATCAAATCTCACCCTAATTCATTCTAATAAGAGGATTGCATGCAGCAGTCTTATTCTGGTGCTGTGCCCTCTTATGATACAGCCATAAATGTCATCAGAAAGATATTATTCACTATTGCTGATTAATGTCCTCATTCTGCAGAATACCACACCGCAATCTAATAAAATACCAGCATAATTAAAAGACATCATTTGCTCTATAATTCCTCTAGACTGCTCAACACGCTGACTGCAGCTAGAGGCCCAGGCTGCCAGCTCACCCCCCAGGCTGGCTGTGTAAAGCCAGGGTAGAAGACAGCCATGGGGCCAAGCCATATGTTTTACTTGCTAGCACGGCGGAGGGCATTTTCATTATTTTGTTATCGGGTGAGATCGGTGCGCGGAGACGCTCACTCTGCTAAAGAGTGTTTACCTCATCTTTAATCCCCGGATTGACACTCTTTTTCGTTAATTTCAGTTTCCATGACAACTTAGACTGCAAACAGAGAGACGAAGAACGAAAAAAAAGGTCTTCTCCTGGAAACGATCCCACCAAATGCACATGCCCAAACATAACACATGCCCCATTGCATGCTCCAATACCACATGCCCCAATGTAAGGTCTTGAGTGGTCATGTTCAATAATCGCACAAGTCAAATTTCAGAGCCGTAACATATGCAAATACCATGGAATCACATCGGAATTACTAACTAGTGTGACACTAGCTATTGTGTGATTACATGTGACACAAAAATGAATGTATAATATACACTGTGTGTATGCACGATGTGTGTGTCCCATTGCCCATGTAATGCTCGTTGAGTGTGCAGCTGGGGTGTTCAGTATGCATATGGGGCGTCAGTTTGTCGCATTTGCAGTTTCATGATGGCTTACGATCGCAAAATTAATTTCCACCGAAATGGACAATTCGGGTATCTAAACATGTCGCATTGTATCACATCCTATTAAACAGCTTTCTCAGAGGTAGAAACTCAGAGACATACTGTATAAATAGGAATGCCAAGGACTCACGACTCTTCCGTTGCCAGGAAACAGCAGGTGTATCTTAATTCTCTGCCCACCACAACTCAGCTACTTGAAAGTTTGTCGACTCTCTTACTGGCACCTTTATGAATTCTAATTGTGTGAAATGTAATCGTGTGTACATTGCACACATTGGAGAAATATGCACTGTTCAAACATGCTTACATGTGGTCAGAATCACACTAATCTGATGCAAGGACAGGTTTCTTATTTTTCACTGTCATCACACTTCACATTTTATGTAATAAGATATTGAAGGTATGAATTTTCTCAATTATATAAGCCACAATGTCAAATTCTGCATCTCACACCTGCAACAGTCCAGTTCTGCCTGCTCCTCCACAGGTAGCTGAGTAATTCTTCAAGGGTTCTCCAAGGCACTTGTCCCTGGTTCTGATTTGTACATTATTGTATGTCGCTCTGGATAACAGCATCTGCTAAACGACTATAATGTAATACATATGCCATTCTTAAAATTTGTCTTTCAACATATTGCAAACAAATACTAATGTGTAATCGGCAGCACAGTGTAACTCATGTGCAATTTGACAATGATACTTTATTAAAAGCATGATTTGCATTATGTTCACGTATTGAAGAGATGCTTAAAATAGAAGGTTTATTTCACATTTGTTATGCAGTGCTGTAAGATATGTTTTCACATTGTTTGCAGACATATTCTACTGAAACCCAGGTGATGCATAATGAAATTGCTGGTTTTAATTGTTTTAATCTTTTAAAATAGCCTCCAGCTTTAGTGATAAGAAATTAATCAAAGGGCCAAGCATATTGACCTAATTTATGTACGCTAATGAGACACTATCTCACGTCCCATGTGTTGACCCTAGTAAACATGATTGTTGATTGCTCTGTAAATGTGCTTAGATCCCTATTTTAGCAGATGACCTGAAGCGGATGAGTAATTGGGAGGACAGTTTGATTATGGTACGTACTTGATATAATTATGAAATATTTTGCATAGGTATTCATTATTTCCAATTAATCATTCTTGGAGTTACAGCGCATGATTGTAAGAGAATATGCCTTCAGTAACAGTCAACAGTAATGGCATGAAGTAATGGCATAAGTCAACTGTCATGGTCTAATGTCACCGTCTACAGTCATGGTCTACGGTCATGGTATGCCATCACGGTCTGTCAAGGTCCACTGTCACGGTCTGCTGGCTTTATGGCGACCATGATTTAGGTTCAGTGGTTCAAAGGCTACTTTCTTTGAACCACTGAGCAGTTGCAGATTAGCGGGAAACTTGTACTTGCAGAAATGGTACTGGATACGGGTTTAACCTTTAGGGCAGTCTTTTTTAATCCTATACTTGTCAGGTACATGCTGAGAGAACCCATTCCTTTTTTTGATACATCTGATTTTGGCAAGGTGACAGGACAGCCAAGTGCTTCAAGATGATGTAGCAGAAGCACCTGTGGGAACAGAAGAAACACCCGTGTTCCTTCTGTCCAACATTCCTTAGTTCAGTGCCCTTATACAGGTTCATAGCCCTTACATAGGCCAAGTGCCCTTACACTGGCCCAATGCACTTATGGTGGCACAGAGCCCTGACACTAACCTGGTGCACTTATTCTGGACCAGTGCCTTTATACTAGACCAGTACACTTATTAAGGACCAGTGCCTTTATACTAGACCAGTAGACTTATTGTAGACCAGTGCCCTTATACTAGACCAGTACACTTAATGCGGACCAGTGCCCTTATACTAGACCAGTACACTTATTGCTGGCCAGTGCCCTTATTCAAGACCAGTACACTTATTGCTGACCAGTGCCTTTATACTAGACCAGTACACTTATTAAGGACCAGTGCCCTTATTCTAGACCAGTACACTTATTGTGGACCAGTGCCCTTATACTAGACCAGTACACTTATTGTAGACCAGTGCTCTTATACTAGAACAGTACACTTATTAAAGACCAATGCCTTTATACTAGACCAGTACACTTATTGTGGACCAGTGCCCTTATACTAGACCAGTACACTTATTGTGGACCAGTGCCCTTATACTAGACCAGTATACTTATTGTGGACCAGTGCCCTTATAGTAGACCAGTACACTTATTGTGGATCAGTGCCCTTATAGTAGACCAGTACACTTATTGTGGACCAGTGCCCTTATACTAGACCAGTACACTTATTGTGGACCAGTGCCCTTATACTAGACCAGTACACTTATTGTGGATCAGTGCCCTTAGACTAGACCAGTATGCTTATGCTGGCACAGTACCTTTATATAGGCCAACACTTAGTATATTTTTCCTGTTTGAAATCAGGATCCATGCTAAAATTTGCTTCAGAATGAACATTTGTATGAACAGCAATTGGGAGCAGATAAGTGTGGTGCATACAGAATGTGGTTGGGATTTTAAAGAGGTTATTCATCAGAGCAGTGATCACATTCTAATCAGATGAAATCAACAGTGGACCTGTCACGGCAAGGGCTTGTTGTCATGGTTACGCAAATGCTGAATATTGGCATATTGGCTGTATTCATGGTCAAAAACACCCACGATCTGGAAGAGCAGAATGAAGAATATCCTCAGTGAAGAATTTCTGGTTTCCAGAACATTTTCCAGAAGCTCCCGTGAGCACTTCCCAGCACTTCAGTTGCTCCAGACTCTCTCTTGAATGTTATTTTCCTGGAGTATTTTTTGTGACTTTTTATGTGCTTTGAACAATTAAAATGTTATACATTACATTCACTTGGCAGACACTATTATCCAGAGAGCATCAGTGTTGCAACTAATATCACCAAGAAGGCTCAAAAGGCTAATTTATCATGAATAAGTGCCATATTATTAGCTAAATAACAATTCATATTGCAAACAGAAGTAATTATCACTACACAGAAAAAATTCAAAAAGAAAGAATGAAGGCAGACTTAAAAAAATGATTCAGGGGCTCTTCCCAAATAATAAAACAAGGATAAAAATCATGAAAAGATTTATTTTACCATTGTAAAAAGTTATAGCAACATGAAAAATTGATAATCCCTTGGACTTGGGCAATTTCTAAATATTTTTCTTCTTTTTTCTTTAACAAACAGCAATTACGTTGGACGAATTACATTTTCCACATGTGCATTTGATTGACATCAACCCACCCACCTACATGCCTTGGATAAATTGAAACGTAGCACTGCAAAATGGAAGGGGGAACTCAACATAAGCGGTGAGTTGATGAATGAAATTATAATTGTGAAGAAGTATCTATGATGCATTGACAGAGTTTTCACAGATTTTGTTTCAAAACAAATCAACTGCGAAGTACACCCTATTACGTATTTCTTTAGCTAACTAAATTCTTTGCTCCTGCCAGTTGGAACCAGCACTGTAAAACTTAACAGTAGTGTATCCTTTGGTATTATTGGTATAACCCCATACTAGAAGTGTGCCGTGTCTTACATTAGTTTGGTCCTGAAATAACCTAGCAATGCATTTACGCAACAATAACAAGCAGTTCAAGACGGTATTTGCATAAGTATAGCAGTTTCTGAGATACTCAAACTACCCTGTCTGCCACCAACAATCATCCCACAGTCAAAGTCACTTAGATCTTCCCATTCTGACAGTTGGTGTGAACACTAACTGAAGCTCCTGACCCATATCTACATGATTGTATGCATTGCACTGCTGCCACACAATTGGCTGATTAGATAATGGCATGAATATGTAGGTGTAATAAAGTAAAAATGTTCCTTAGAAAGTGCTCGCTGAATGTAAAATATTGCATTTCATGCATCCACTTTAACCCCACCCTGAAGTTGTTTCTTGTAAAGGACTGTTGAATCAACCCTCTTGTTGCACATGGGATTTTTCTGAAGAATGTCTGTTCTCTGATCTGGTCACAAAGACCCACAGCTGCACAGCATGTGATCTGGGCATTCTTTCAGAGAAATCACACTCTTAAAGTAATAGGATACAGTTTTTTTGAATAGGGTGTGCAAATATTTTTATTTGGAACAACTAAATAAAAAGTCAACTTAAATATTTATGTTCATACAGAGATATTATATTGATTAGACTTCATGCTTTCAAATGTGGATGCAAATCTAATAGGAACAACTCAATTCTAATTAATATTGTCAACTCGAAAATCTGTTCATGCAGGGAGATATTGATATGCTTTCAAATATAGATGCAAGCCTAATTGGCTGTACTCAATGTACTGCAAAGCACACTTAATATTACCACAAGTTGACATGCATACAAATTGTTGTGTTAATTTTGGAGTGCAGATTAAGGCTAAGGTCGCTTGGTTTCAGGAAACATTCTCATCATAATGTTATCTCACGCCCAGATGGAAACCAAAGCGGAACATTCCTCAACATTCTGCCAGAGTATTGTGTGAGTTAAGTCACACTCTGTGCGATGTGGATTGATATTGAATGTTATCCAGTGTTGTATCAGGTCCTGTGCAACCCTATCACCATAACAGGAAAAGCCCAAATTAAATGAACAATGTAAGAATAGATATTGTGCATTTATAAATATTAGATTATATTTCAAAAGAATGTGGACATACTCCTTAATTATTTACTAAGGTGTTTTGGCCACACATTTCACACATTTTATTGGTATCTATTCGACTTGGTCTTCTGCTGCTGTAGCCTATCCACGTCGAGGTTTTGACACGTTGTGTGTTCAGAGATGCTCTTCTGCATATCACAGTGTGTGGTTATTTCTGCTAGCTTCTTTCTGTCAGCTTTGACCCGTCTGGCCCTTCTCCTCTGACTTCCTCTGAACTCTTTAACCTGAAGAACTGCTGCTCACTGGATGTTTTTTATTTTTTGCACCATTCTCTGCAAACTCTAGAGACTGTTGCGTGTAAAAATCTCAGGAGATCAGCAATTTCTGAGATACCCAAACCACCCTGTCTGGCACCAATTTTATGCTTGTGGAAGGACCTATGCACTTGTAAATCACTTTGGATTAAAAGCGTCTGCCAAATGACAAAATTGTAAATGTCAATGTAAAGTGCTCACTGGGTGTATGTAGTGATTTGGGATTGTCCTTACAACTGCTGATAGTGATAGAAAAGTAGATATCTGTTCTCAGAGTGTTCGGTCACCTCAAGCGGAGTATGGAAAGAACCCATATGGCTATGGATGGAGTCTGGGCCGGCATGCGGGTTGACAGGACAGCCATGACGGGGGGGAAACAGTGTTTGTTAAGGGGTGATATGAGAACTGAAGCGATAAGGAAACTCATCTGCTTAATATGGGCAGCAGCTGGCGGGTTCCACGAGGCGAAGGAACACTCGGTTCCCGGCACCGAGGGCCGATAAGGAAAGCCGTCTCCGCGTTGTTGATGAGCCGGATTACACCTGTGACAGGTGAAGGTTACGATGCACCTGCTCTTATCAGACAGCGGGATGACACGGCGCTAAAACTTTATCATGCCCAATCGCGGCACTCCGGTCCGGGGGGAGGCAAAAACAAAAAAACGCAGGAGACGACACTATCAGGGTTCACGCTGAATAAAGTTCCCCTTCGGGGCTGGGGTTTTAACCAGGAGACATTCATTTTCAGGTGAAAAAGCTGCATAAAAGTTAATAGAGTTTTGGGCCACTTCACTGGCTGCCACATACAGACAGACTGCAGTACTTGCCTGCAGGGTAGTGAATGGAACAGCTCCATCATAAACTACCTCCAGTGTGGATAAGAGTGTATGCCAAATGAACGTAATATAGAGTCCACTGTAAAATGTGTCATTACACTCCAAAATAATGACTTAAATAATTGTAATTATTTAAATATTTATTGAGTCATTATTTTCCACAACGTGTCACAGAACGTGGTAGTTCCTCTGCTGATGTGTAATAGGTTCATTCTGAAACCAGATTCAGCCAGGTGGTGGGTGCATATTAGGGCCAATTTGTACAGAACAGGGCTAATTCACAGCAGATTGAAATTAATGTTATTATAACAAGAAAAACAGCAGATGACTTAACATTACATTCTTGTTCATAGCAGTTTGCCTTCAGATTAAACTGCTCATAATACACAGCGTAGCATACGTCCTGTGGGTCCGCTAAGGTGCTAAAGTGTGTTTCCAGCATTTTCCGTACAGCAGTTAGATGATCTGGACAATAAAGAAGAATGTGTTACAGCAGTTCACCGTCTCATCTATAACATAGGTGCCAAGGCACAAGCCACAAATGGGCTACATATTTTGCGAATGCGACCTGTAGTGTCAGTTGTGGTTGCCAGGTCAGGACTCCTCCTCCTGTGCTGAGGTGCTGTGATTTGTGTTTGGTGGTTGCCCCACATTACGGGAGAGAAAATCTGATAAGGTACAAAAACAGTTAACACATATTCCAATATAACACATGTAGAGCAGTCTCCAGGGCAGGAGAGACCTCCTCTGTGCCAGTCCCCCAGGCAGGAGAGAGACCACCTCTGAGCCAGTCTCCAGGGAATGGGAGAGACGACCTATGCACCAGTCCCTAGGGCAGGAGAGAGACCACCTATGTGCCAGTCTCCGGGGTGGGAGAAACCACTTCTGTGTCATTTTCCAGTCATCCTTTTCCGCCAGATTTCTCGGAGAAATGGCATCAGTCCAATCACTCCATTAATTTCAGTTCTACCCTTCTCCATCTTGGTGTGTGGAGGTACAAATGAAGCTCCATATTGATCCTACTGAATTGATGGTCAAATCGCATGTGATAACTGTAGATCTGTCAGTGCTTTGTTTGTTCCAGGCTGTGCTTGGGCACCTGCTCCACCGGAACAGGGCACAGGTTAACACTGAGTCATGGTACATTAATGGACAGATGACATTAACATTATATTTCATTAGTTCCAGTTTGTGATGATGTCACAGGATCCATTTTCTGCTTATACGCAAATATGAGTGCAAGTTGGGTCTAAATGGAAAGTGATGTATGCTAAACAGTTGTTAAGTGTAAATGCTAAACAGTAAAGCCATTGAAAGCATGTTCGTGAGTAGGGAAGATCACCGGTAAAAGGAATGAATGTATTATAATGAAATGTTCTGCATTTGTCCAAGTGCATGTAATGAAAGCCATCTAAAAAGCATATACATTTAACATCGTGCTATTTGCTGCCATTTATCTTACTGTTTGTAATTAGCATATGAATTTCCATATTTAATACCCTCACACATTAACATGCCTCTCATAAAGAGTCCATCTGTGTTTAATGCGCTCTTTTCCATATACTGTAACTATGCTGCCAACATTGAGTGCTGATCACCGACAATCAGGGTCTGATCTCTCATTTATATAAATCCACAGTCCCTGAAATAAATACCCACTCCTTAAAATAAACACCCAGTCCCTGATAATGAACTCCCAGTCCCTGAAATAAACACCCACTCTCTAAAATAAACACCCAGTCCCTGATAGTAAACCCCCAGTCCCTGAAATAAAGATCCAGTCCCTAAAATGTGATGCAACATGGTAAATGGGGTATTATAGCGCACATCTCTTTTTTTAATTTCATGTGAAACTAGAAGTCAGAGCTATACATTTAGGTAACACTGGTTGGGATTGACCGAGAAGTGGCCTAGGTGTAAGAACTGGCCCATCAGCCACTGCTGCGAAAAGGTCTTTGTAGTTGGGGGCAGGAAAATAGGTCTGGGGGTGTCAACAATCTTCATAATGTCTGTATGAGCTGTAGGTGAGAGGTCTAAGAGTTATGTGGTTTAATACTAGAAATACAGCGTTTTTTAGCGATGGTTGTCAAGCATTATAGCATCAAGATCTGCACCCTTAGTGACCTATAATAAATATTAGGAAAGCATATGCCGTTAAACTATTTTCTAAAATATAAAGAGAACAACTGAATACAGTGTTTCCCCAAGGATTCTTCAGGAAAGGATTCACCCAGTTCCTGAAATAAAAATGGCTGCTGATAGGGAAAATGTGGAGAGAACAAAACAATTATTTGGCTGTTATAATAGACTTTAATCAACATTTGTTCTTACCTTAAAAATAAATCACAGTTAAGCCACGAATGAGCTAGCTGGCAATGTTTAACCTAAGTTGCATTCATTTGTATTAAAAAGGCGTTGCTGGCAAACTAAATGGAATGTTAATTTAAAATTGTTCAGCAGTAGCTGTTTGCTGAAAATATAGTTAGCAGCGTGCGTTTGCTGTTTTGAATGCATGTCCGATATAAACTCCTAGTCCCTGATATAAACCCCAGTTCCTGAAATACGTCCACTCCCTGATATAAACACCCAGTCCCTGAAATAAACACCAGTTCTTGAAGTGAATACCCAGCCTATGAAATTAAAATCTGCTCCCTTAAAAAAACGTACTTCCGTATTTAAACACCTACTGCCTAAAATGAACACCCACTCCCTTATATAAACACTCACTTTCTGCTGAAGACACAATAAACAACTACTTTCTGAATACCTACTCTGCAATTACAGTATCATGATTACACACCACTACTCACTTGAGCATCCCCACTCCAAAAAATCTAACAGCATTAGAAGAACAATCCCAAATCTAACTGCATTCATAAGGAAAATATTGTAGTGGCCACTCACTAGCAGGACAGTGTGTTTCAGTGGTTTAGACTTCACTGCGATCTAGCCCTTGTTAACGTTACTATGCAACTACATTATCCATGTTCCTTAGCGGTAATGATTTTCAGGAAGTGTTGCGAGAGAGTGTTCGTGTGTTGTGAGTTTTGAATGAGAGAATGCAATAAACAACACGTTTATTTTCTCCGTCCACAAAAAGCCTCCTTTGCACCTTTTTGTTCCCATACTCCCACATTGGTGACCCCGTTTTTCTTTGGACGTTTCCAGAGTTTACTGAACAGGCAGCAACATGGCTACAAACGCAGTTTCTCTCAAATTACCTGAGTTTTGGGAGCAGAATGCTAACGCTTGGTTTGCTCAGGCTGAAGCGCAGTTTGCATTGAGGGGGATTACGATGGACAGCACCAAGTACTACTATGTGGTGGCGGCTCTTTCCAACTCAACTGCGGGGAGGGTGGTGAGTCTTATTGAAAATCCACCAGCAGATGACAAATATGGCGCCTTGAAAGCCCACCTTAAAGAGACGTTTGGACTGTCCGAGTCTGAGCGCGCTCGCCAGCTCCTTTCCCTCCCTGGGCTCGGTGAGTCCAAGCCCTCTGAACTAATGGACCACATGCTGGCTCTGCTCAGTGACCACCAGCCATGTTTCCTTTTTAAGGAGCTTTTCCTGCGACAGCTCCCTGGCCACGTTCGTTTAGCTGTGACCAATTCTATCAAGACTGACTATCGCCAGTTGGCCAGGGAGGCGGATACATTTTTCTTGGCTGGGAAGAAATGTTTTGCAGCGACGCCCACCACCATCAACACCGCCGCCGTCGATGAATGCGTGCCCCAACCTCTCTCCGTCTCCGCCACTGCTGTGGCCCGCCGGGTGAAGACATCAGGGTTGTGTTTTTACCATGCCAAATTCGGTACCAAAGCCAAGAAATGCCTGCCTCCATGCAACTTCAGTGTGTCGGGAAACGCACTGGCCGGCACTCGCTTGCAGCTGTGAGTGTCGGCCTTCCTGCAGGCTTGCTGTACGTCACCGACTCCCTCTCCGGTCGCAGGTTTCTGTGCGATACAGGTGCCCAGGTGAGCGTGCTTCCTGCATCAGTTGTGGACTTACGTCAGGCGAAAAAAGGCCCCGCCCTCGAGGCTGCCAATGGCAGCGCTATCCCTACATTTGGTACTCGCACTGTGACATTGTGTTTTGCTGACCAGCGTTTCACCTGGGATTTTGTTCTGGCCAAGGTGTCGGCTCATCAACGCTGAGACGTTCGGCTCGCTACCATGTGAGCTCAGTGATGCGGCCACGATGAAGCTGTCCAGCGCCGTCTCACCTGCTGATGTCTTCTTCCCCCTCCTGTTGGAGTTCTCGGACATCGCGACACCTACATTTTCGTCCACTGCCACGAAACACGGCATAGAGCATCACATCTCCACGGAAGGCCCGCCTGTGTATGCCAGGGCCCGCCGCCTCGACCCACACAAGCTCGCCATCGCGAAGGATGAGTTCGCCTCTATGGAGAAGCTCGGCATCATCCGGCGTTCCGACAGTCCTTTGGCCTCGCCCCTCCATCTCGTTCCCAACTTGAAGAACTTGTCGTTCGCCAGCAAATCCCAGGCAGAGCACCTATCACACCTCCGTTTCCTCTTCGATCGTCTCCATGGGCATGGCTTGATCATCAATCCAGCAAAGTGCCAGTTTGGGCTGCCTTCCATGGACTTCCTTCGCCACCACATCACCCCCGCTGGGCCGATCCCACTGCCGTCCAAAGTAGAGGCCGTCCAACAGCTCACGCGCCCTACCACAGTCAAGGCTCTACAGGAGTTCCTGGGGATGGTAAATTTTTACCACCGCTTTGTCCCCCAGGCTGCTCATCTGATGCGCCCCCTGCACGAGGCCCTCAAGGCGAAGACCCCCAAACATACCATCGCCTGGTCTGATGACATGCTAAAGGCGTTCGCGGATACCAAGGCAGCCCTCGCCGGCGCAGCTATGCTGGCTCACCCTGTGCCTGGTGCTTCCGTGGCCTTGACGACTGATGCCTCAGACTATGCCGTCGGTGCCGTTTTTGAGCAGCTGGTCGAGGGGGTCTGGCAGCCCCTGGCATTTTTCAGCCGACAGCTCCGTCCCAGTGAGCGAAAATACAGTACTTTCGACCGTGAGCTGCTCGGCCTGTACTTAGCGGTCTGGCATTTCCGTTTCCTGCTCAAGGCTCGCCCGTTCACCGTTTTTGTGGACCACAAACCGCTCGTTTTTGCCATGGCCAAGGTGTCGGAGCCGTGGTCCGCCAGGCAGCAGCGCCATCTGGCTTTCATTTCGGAATTCACCACGGATATTCGACATGTGGCTGGTAAAGACAACCCCGTGGCTGACTGCCTCTCTCGTGCCGCCATCGGAACAGTCCATCTTGGCATCGACTGCACTCGCATGGCTGCAGATCAAGCCTCGGACCCTGGCATCCAAGCATACAGGACGGCGGTTTCTGGCCTCAAGTTGGCAGATGTCCCCTTCGACGACGGTGGCACAACGCTGCTTTGTGATGCTTCCATGGCGCAACCGCGCCCAGTGGTTCCGCAGGCGTGGCGAAGACTGGTTTTCGATGCCGTGCATGGCCTGTCGCATCCGGGCAGGAAACCGTCGCAGCGCCTCATGGCAGCGAGGTTCGTCTGGCACGGGATGAAGTCGGACGTGGGGAGTTGGGCGAGGACTTGTGTGGCATGCCAGCGGGCCAAGGTCCATCATCACGTGAAGGCCCCGCTGGAGCAGTTCGCCGTACCTGAACGGCGTTTCGACCACGTCAACGTGGATCTGGTAGGCCCCCTGCCCTCCTCCGGGGGCTACACTCACCTCCTGACGATGGTGGATTGTACGACCCGGTGGCCGGAGGCCGTTCCGCTGTCCGCAACTACTGCTGCTGAGGTAGCTCGTGCCTTCATCGGCACCTGGGTCGCCCGTTTTGGGGTCCCCTCCGACCTTTCCTCTGATCGGGGGGCCCAGTTCACTTCTGAGCTATGGACTTCCGTCACCCGGCAGTTGGGGGTCTCTCTCCACCGCACTACGGCTTATCACCCGCAAGCCAACGGCCTATGTGAACGCTTTCACCGGTCTATGAAGGCGGCCCTTAGGGCTAGCCTCCAGGACGATGGCTGGGTCGACAGACTCCCTTGGGTGATGCTTGGACTCCGCACCGCACCCAAAGAAGACCTTCCCTCGTCCTCTGCCGAGCTGGTTTACGGCCAGCCTCTCCGAGTCCCGGGGGAATTCCTTCCCTGCACTACAGTCCCTTGGTCAGCACCAGAGCAGCGGGGCGCTCTACTGGACAGGGCCAAGTCTTTGCTGCCAGTCCCTACTGCATACCATGGAGTTCCCCAGGTGCGTGTCCCACCTGATCTGCAGGCGTCGGAGTATGTGTTTGTCCGTCACGACGCCCATCGGGGCCCGCTGCGACCACTATATGATGGACCGTACCGGGTTCTGGAGCCTGGCGACAAAAGCTTTGTCGTTGATGTGGGTGGTGGGGCTGAACGCATCTCGGTGGACTGCCTCAAACCTGCTCACCTGGACTTAGACCGCCCCATTGTGGTGGCCCAGCCTCCTCGTCGCGGTCGGCCCCCTGGTAGGTCGTCCCCGTCGCCGAGCCTGGCTCCTGCGGACCCCTCGCCCTGCCCTCGGGTACCAGTTCGTCACTTGCCTGCTGTTCCTCTCCTGCCCCGCCCCCCTGTGCCTGCTGGGGAGCCCCGGAGTCGTTTCGGAAGGGTCGTTAGGGTCCCGGGTCGTTTTTTGGGGCCAGTGCTTGTGAACTCTGGGGGGACGTGTGTAGTGGCCACTCACTAGCAGGACAGTGTGTTTCAGTGGTTTAGACTTCACTGCGATCTAGCCCTTGTTAACGTTACTATGCAACTACATTATCCATGTTCCTTAGTGGTAATGATTTTCAGGCAGTGTTGCGAGAGAGTGTTCGTGTGTTGTGAGTTTTGAATGAGAGAATGCAATAAACAACACGTTTATTTTCTCCGTCCACAAAAAGCCTCCTTTGCACCTTTTTGTTCCCATACTCCCACAATATAACATATAACAGCAGTCATAAGAACAACCCCAAAAATATCAGCATTCGTGAGGGCAATCCAAAATATAATAATAGTCATAAGGAAATTCTCAAGTATAACAGCAGTCATAAAGACAATCACAAATATAACAGCTTTTGTAAGGGCAATCCCAAATATAATAATAGTCATAAGGACAATCCCAAATATAACAGCAGTCATACAGACAATCACAAATTTAACAGCTTTCGTAAGGGCAATTCCAAATATAATAATAGTCATACGGACAATCCCAAGTATAACAGCAGTCATGAAGACAATCACAAATATAACAGCTTTCGTAAGGGCAATCCCAAATAGAAAAGTACTCATCTCAAACTAAACCCACTATAAACAGAAATTCCTCCATACTTATTTTGACAGACATCTCTGAACCACTGTAACCCACAGCCCTCCCCCAGCCCCACTCCTGGCTGCCCAGAACTGCTGACCAATCCGCACACACAGCAGCTAATTGAAAAGCAGGGCGGATTCCCTGGAGGACCAGCATGGACACTTCTCTGTCACCAGCCATAAAAATACACAACCGTGGGACGATGATGCAAGCAAGAGAAACAATTCCTACTCCATCTTAAGTAACAAAAACAATTCAGCTTCTGGGTTCAATTCCCCTGCAGTGATTCTCACCTGCCCTGCACTGGCAGGGTATTATCGGTGCTGTTAGCACGAGGTGAAGGGCACCTCATGTTTAATGCCCTTTCATGGACAATTACAGCATTCACAACCAGTCTGGAGCCGCTTTTTAACAGCTCCACGCTATTACATCTTATAGTGCTACAGTAACATGTCTCACAAAGGGCAGTTATGTTAGATTGAGCTAAGAACGGCGGGTAAAAAATGAGTGTGGGAAGGTAATTTGTTTTCTAAATGAGGAACAGATGACAGTTTCTTGACTGCAGGGGTTGAACACAGAATAAAATACAATGCAATAAACAGAGGGAAGTCATTCTCATATGTGAAGGATCAGGGTGCAACAGTAACTGCGGTCAAAACAACACCTACCAGTTCAATAGGGCTTTGAGTACTGAGATTCCCAGGTGGGGCACTGGTATTGTACCCTTTCTGTAGCAAATAAGCAGCTGTACATACGTGTGACTGTGTAAGTCAGTCTGGAAAAATATGGCTGCTAAATGGCAAAAATTTGAAGGATGTAACAGTACAGCCTCTGCATTTTAGTACAATTTCATCATTTCCAACTTCTACTGTCAAGAGGAATACATTATTATGTTAACTCGATCTGCAATCAGAGCAGTGTTTCCCTGTTCCCCACAGTCAGTGTCGATGGACTGATACGAAGCGCGTTTAGCCAGGGAACGTTCAGGAGAGCGCGCGTCGAATGCTTTGCATACTCACCTGAATGCTCCGGATAAGCAGGAACAATGGGGGCAACTGACATTTCACAGCTCCAGGGGGGGCGGATGAATTTGCACGTCCCGTGACATCACGGCATAGAATTCGATTTACATAATGAGAAGCCGACCTCTGCTGAAGTGCACTTTCCCGGGCGAATACATTATCCCATGCGCGGATATAAGTTCACCGCCGCGTAGTAAAAACTAAAATGGGGATTGGCGTTTTGTGTGATATTCATTTTTGAGTCGGCTCAATCAAACAGCCATTTCCCCAGTTAGCCGTGGTTGCAGAAGAACACATGTCGCTCATTAACCCGCCAACACGTCAATGGGCTTATGAAAAGGTGTCTGTTATGAATTTGCCCTCAGAAATATCTCTGCTGAACTGCGTTTACTTGATCATCGGATATGCGGTCCCCTGCTGAGCCCCTGATTTGTCTGGAGGCGCTGTACCACATACAGCAGTGCTTCACAGCCATACACTCAAATGATATCCATATACAGTAATTATTACAACTTTACACTCAAATGATATGCATCCAATTAACACCTTAATACAATATAATGTCTCTCCAATTAACACTTTAAACTGAAACCATTTCCATCCAATAATGTATTTCAATAAAATGGCTTCAATGAAATCAACACTTTACGGGGGAATGATCTCATTGTACATTGTAAGATTAAAAGACTAAATTTTTACTTTGTTTTGAAGTGGATTCCATCAAGTGAACACTGGCTACAGTCAGGTTAATCTCAACAGAGCATATATGGGGCATTTAAAAAGTTCCTATTTCTGTATTCAGCCATAAGGGATTTGCCCTAAAATCCTTTTGCAGTTTCATCCAGTACCGAATGTGTCTGTGGTTATTTAATTGGCCTTAACGAGGCAGAATAATTAGGCATGGTAATTAAGGATTAGTCGAGTTAGAGTGACACGGGAACATACAACAGGAGAGCCAAGGTCAGCCATGTCTGCCACGCTTTGGAGAGGATCATGGGATTTCACGGCACAGCCTGGGAGCCGCAAGACTAATCCGCTGCAAGACTGTCCGGAATAATGATGCCGTCAATCGAACCCTCTGCAAATCCAGGGAAATAATACGGGAACATAATTTACCTCACAATCCCACTGCTTCTCCCCAATATCTCCTGTGAGTCACCCCAAACTGCCCTGTGTGAGTAACCCAGACTCGCCTCGAATCACCCCAAAATCTATCGTGACTCACACCCAAATCCCCCAATAAGACACCACCGAAAACCTGGCTTTGTCAAGCTGAACCCATTCTATGGGTTTAATATTCCACTGGGGATGGATTCTATTCTTAATATATATTTTTTTTACATTTTTAGAGACATGTCAGGTCTACCCGGCAGCTCGAAATCTCAGGCCGGCAGTGTTATCATTCAGAACGTCTTCGGACTGGCGGATTATTCCGGAAACGTACTCCACGCGTGGCGTGGTTTTCCTGGCCTGTGCGCTCCGGTCTGCTATGAATGACTCTGGATAACAGTGTGAGAGCTACAGTAATTGTCAGTGAGGTACTGTCGTTTAATGCAAAGCTGCATAACTGCATGCAAAATTCATGGGTTGTGGAGTCGCCGTACGTGCGCCAGGAGCCCTGCGGCTGAAATGGGTGCTCTGTAAGACACTGCCCGCTTGAGGGCCACCAGGCTGGGCTTGAATCCGCGAAGCCTTGGCTGCTCATAAACTCAGCTCTTGCCACATGCTTTTTCAGGTAAGACCCTTCTCCACCTGACATTTATCTGGACCCAAAATTAGTGACAGGTCACTAAACCGGGGCTACATTCGCTCAGGAGGTAAGAGCAGCTCTCTGGCAGTCAGAGGCTTGCCGGTTCGATCCTGCCCTGGGTGTGTCGAAGTGTCTGAGCACGACACCTAACCCCCAATTGTTCCTGATGAGCTGGTTGGTGCCTTGCATTGTGTGTGTGTATGAATGGGTGAATGAGAAGCATCAGTTGTACAGAGCTATGGATAAAGGTGCTATATAAATGCCTACCATTTACCATAGCATAGAGCAGTGTTTCTTAACTCCAGTCCTTGGGACCCACTTACCAGAAGGTTTTTCTTGTAACCAGGAACTCACACACCGGATTTAACTAATCAATGGCATTTTTGGTGCTTTGATTGGTTCGGTCATTAAATCAGGTGTGTGGGTTCCTGGTAACAACCACAATCTTCTGACAAGTGGGTCCTAACGACTGGAGTTGAGAGACACTGGCAAAGAGCGTCTCCTTGTTATAAAACACAAAAAAATATCAACTGGGACAACGAATTGAGCAATCAGTTCAACGACCCGACTAAGCACTCTCCAGGAATCTGATCACTCGCGAGGATTCGGTACCACGGCAACCGGCGTCCAAAAGAACCGAAGCGTTTGAGCGCAGCGGACTGATGCGGGCCCCAGGGGGTTTATGTGGAACCTGGAAGCCGTGTGTTTATTTAGGCAGGAATTTGTGCACATAATCATCATTGTCTGTGCTATTCAGGAGAAAAGTCGAGATTCTACAACGTTTCTTTAACCAAAGGAGATTTCCGTGGATCGAATCAGTTCGGTTTATACGCAGCATAAACTGCCAATGCTTGAAATGCATAAAAATGACAAAAACTTATTTTCAGTCACAAATGACCCAGGAGCACCTTTTATCTGAGCAAAGAACTGCGGTATCAACACAGCCGCAGACCAGCTTGCGATATCATTCCTGTCAGCAGAACAGGGAGGCGAAGGTGAAAATGTATTAATGGTAAATCCACGTATCGGGAGGCTTTTTTACTTATGTATTTATTTTCACAAAGAGAGCTGTCACTGTGTGGAATAGCTTCCAGGTTTTATAATAGGCAGAGACGCTCAGGGTGTTCGAGTGCAGGTTTGATACAGTGCTGGGTACCGTCTAGTCTGTAGGTAAATGGTCAGCCTAGATGAGCTGAATAGCCTGTTTTGCTCATTGTGCATAAAGAAACGATATATCCTCAGTGACCACTTTAGTAGGAATTTATTAGACTTATTTTGGGGATTTATTGGTCTTCTGCTACTGTATAAAATCCACTTCAAGGTTTGACAGGATGTGTGTTCAGAAATGCCCTTCTGCATACCACTGCTGTAAAGTGTAGAGTAGTTATTTCAGTTACTGTTCCTTCCTGCCAGCTTGAACCAGTCTGGCCATTCTCCTCTGACCTCTTTCATGAATAAGGCATTTTCTCACATCTCTTGATGTGTTTTGTTTTTCACACCATTCTCTGTAAACTCTAGCCAGACATTACAACAGTGGCATGCAGAAGAGCATCTCTGAACACACAACATGTTCAATAAAGTCTTCAGTGAGTGTATATTTAGTGTGGATTTCAATTCATGCAGCACCAGGGATCTAGCAAGGCTCAAACCCTGATTTTAAATGAGAGAAGTCACTCTGACCCCTGGACTAAATTAGTGGAGCAGTCAAGTAACTAGTTATTTAAAGTGATAGGCCCGCTGGCTAGGCAGAATTGCCTAAATGGGCCTAAGTAATTTATAAAAATGTAATGTATTGAATGAATTTTTATATTTTGACATCAATTTATTTTCATACTGATTCACAACCAATTCATAATGTAAGCTGTGGAGGCTGCTGTGCCGAAAATCGAGGAGGCAGAAAACATCCCATTGAACTAATTATTGGTCTTGACCTGCTTTCAGTCGTTTTCCTTGATTTTGAAGTTAGCCAATGATCTGAATAATCCATTGGCAGGTCAACACACAGCTTCTTTCTTCATGCCATGTTAGGTAGATGAAGTAATAAATGCAATTTAGAAAAAGATGTTTTATTCACTACCCAGGAAGCACATTTTGTTGCTATGATGTCCACACAGTGTAATTAAATTAATTGAATTACATTGTGTTTGCGATGTGTTTACAGTATGCAGAGAGGAAGATGAACTATTCTGTTAACCATCTCATTGCAAAAACATTGGAATGAGTGGCAGAGGGGTGGCACTAGCTACCCCTAAAATCTGATTGGCCACCCTGGGTGCCATCCCAAATGTATTTCACGTAACTGGCTAATAAGAATGCTTTCACTTGCCTACCAGGAAGAAAACAATTATGTGCCAAGGAGGTTCATTCCGTGCATATTTTTACCCCGAACACTCCAACCAAGTCAAGCTAGTTAGCATGCTAGCAGTCTGTCGAGAGGCAGTGACTTTTTCAGAAGCTTTTTAGTAATGTTAATATTGTGATTTCCACCTGTATTACTGGTCGCTGCGTCAAAATACTTTCCTCTGTCTCAGACCTTTGCAAAGTTCACCATATGACACTTGTACTTGGATAAGACAGGTCATCTACCTCCACCTAGCATGTGTGTGAATGCCTATTATACAGGATATACATTTCTGTAAAATTGTAGGGAAGAATGCATTTCCTGCTTCTCTGTTCTTGGATAGTCACCTCACACATCAACCATACTCAATGATCAAGGGGGGTTAGGAACAAAGCCCAGCACCATCAGGGAGGAAGCCAGGCTGGTAAATGAGTGTGAAACGGGAGTTTAGTGATATGCTTTGGTGACAATGGCCATTTGGCTTCCTTCCACATCACAAACATAGGTAACAACGTCTGGGCCAGGAACCTGTGGGATATAAAGCTTGTACCCACAAAACTCTACTTTGTATTTGCCCTGCCTTGCTTTTACCCTGTATGTTTCATACTGTAATCAAGACTATTTTGCTGTATTAATATACGTTTTACTTCACAAAGGACAAAATTCCTATAAAAATATTGTACGTGTTTTTACTGTTCACTGTTATTTTGCTTGTTGTGTGGTTGAGTATTATTCACAAAGAATACACTCAGGATTGTATATGTGGAGACCAGCTCTCACACAGCCAGGCCGGTCAAACTGTTCAAATAATTGGAACAATTAGGTTTTTAAAGGCTGTAAAGGAACGAGAAAGCCATGACACCACAGCCCACCAGGGCACACAGCTGCACACCGCCTGATCTCTTTTAATTCATTTTCAAAATGCCAGCCAGCCTTGATTACTTTATTTTTTTATCGCGAATTTAAAAAATGATTCGAGCTAATTACGTGTTTAAGTCATTTACCGTCCTGAAATGTAATTATCTTTCAAATGGGGTGCCATGTTGAGCAGGACTCACCGTGTTTAATATACGGGCTTTGAAATGCCTCTACATGGCGCTTCATGAAAGATAATCGCTTTGCTACAAGACGTGACTGCGAATATGCCATCAGCAGTCACAACCCCTTGCTCGGTGTGATGGAATGCCATGTTCAGTTCTGCTCAATGCAGCCACATTCTCCATCACAGTTTAACTGTAAAGAGCCAAAGAAAACACCTACTTCGATATTAAGCCTTTTTATTTGTTCATGATTGACATTTTTTCCTCACTCTTAATTATTATTCCATCTCAGCTATATTGCATTGCTCCAGGGGAGGATTGTCTCCTGCTTAGTCTAATCAACTGTATGTCGCTCTGGATAAGAGCGTCTGCCAAATGGCATTAATGTAATGTAATAGGCACGCAGGCAAACCTCTAGCTCTCTTGTTTGGAAATTTTCCCTTTTTATAAATTTGAAGTATATGTATGTGTATACAACGAATAAAAGTGATTGCGAGGAATCTTGAAGATGAGTCTTTTAAAAAGAACAGTTTGGATTGGATGTCATCCACAATCAGCTCCAGCGCTGCTGATCACTGGTCCATTATGGTGCTTCAGATCACATAGAGCAGAAGATGACGGCACTGCATGAGTCCAATCAGCTTCTATGGGAAATGGAAGACCTTCGCTCAACCTTGACAACGTGAGAGCCACTACTGCCAGAATAGTTTCGGTTTTTTCGCGAGAGACGCGGCAGGTTGAGACTACTTCAGCGGCGCAAGTCTGTATCTGTGAGCGAATGCATCTGATGAAAGATTATCTTTGAAGTGCCGTGCTGTTAAATCATGGCAGCGAAGCTTTTTTATTTTACTCAACGTCCCCAAAACACCAGAACAGCCTCTTTCTGGAAACATAAAAATGTTTATCACAGCTTTCCATTCCGGCAGGAAGTGTACAGGAAGGTGAGGAGGAACGTGTTGTATCTTCTCTGAATAGATCATCAGTTCCATCCTGGTCTCTCTGAGGGGAGCTTCTGGACTTTTGAGTGGCAACGTATTGAAAACTCTTCAGTAGAGTGAGGCGCCTTCATTTCTGATTTGACAGAAGTGTGTGTGCTACACACACCTGCAGCTGTAATAGCGCACAGCTGGATTCCAATTCCAAGGCAGTTATAATCAGAATGTGTGCGCATGTTTGTGTGCGTGTGTGTGTGTGTACATTCAGGAGTGTGTGCATACTGTGTCTGTGGGTGGCTGTGTGCTCTTTTATGTGTGTCTGTGTCTGTGTGTAAAATTGTGTAAATTATTTTTTTACCCCCATCAATATGCATTCAATACTCCGTAATGATAAAGTGAAAACTGAATTTTAGAATTTGCAAACTTATTAAAAAGGAAAAACTGGAATATCACATTAACATACGTATTCAGACCCTTTGCTAATTTAGCTCAGGTGCCTCCCATTTCTCCACCATGATTGGAGTCCACCTGTGGTAAATTCAATTGATTGGGCATTATTTGGAAAGGCACACCCCTGTCTATATAAGGTCTTAGAGCTGGCAATGTATATCAGAGCAAAAACCAAGCCATGAGGTTGAAGGAACCGCCTACAGAGCTGAGAGACAGGATTGAGTCGAGGCACAGATCTGGGGAAGGCTACAAAAGAATTTCTGCTGCATTGAAATTGGGTACGGCGCGACAAGCTTTGCACAAGGCTGCAACATAACAAAATGGGAAAAAAGTGAAGGGGTCTGAATACTTTCTGAAGGCACTGTACATACGTACATATGCAAGTGTACATGTGCACATGCACGCATGTGCATACGTACTGTTCTTGCACGCAAAGGCATGCATGCACGAGCACACAGCCGCCCACAGACACAGTATGCACACACTCCTGAACGTGCACACACACACACAAACACACACACAGACATGCACACACATTCTGATTATAACTGCCTTGGAATTGGAATCCAGCTGTGCGCTATTACAGCTGCAGGTGTGTGTAGCACACACACTTCTGTCAAATCAGAAATGAAGGCGCCTCACTCTACTGAAGAGTTTTCAATACGTTGCCACTCAAAAGTCCAGAAGCTCCCCTCAGAGAGACCAGGATGGAACTGATGATCTATTCAGTTCCATCTACTTCTTCACCTTCCTGTACACTTCCTGCCGGAGTGGAAAGCTGTGATAAACATTTTTATGTTTCCAGAAAGAGGCTGTTCTGGTGTTTTGGGGACGTCGAGTAAAATAAAAAAGCTTCGCTGCCATGATTTAACAGCACGGCACTTCAAAGATAATCTTTCATCAGATGCATTCGCTCACAGATACAGACTTGTATTGAAGTAATCATATTTGTGTGTGTGTGTATGCAAATATGAGTGTGTGCAAATATGAGTATGTGTGTTAGTATGAGTGTGTGAGTGCATGTGTGTGTGTGTGTGTGTGAGTGTGTGTGTTTGTATGCATGTGTACTTGCATGCATATTTGTGTGTGTGTGTATGTACATGTACTTGCATGCACATTTGTGTGTGTGAGTGCGTGTGTGTATGTGTATGTGTGTGTGAGTATGAGTGTGTGAGTGCCTGTGTGTGAGTGAGTGTGTGTGAGTATGAGTATGAGTGTGTGTTTGCATGCACGTGTACTTGCATGCGTATTTGTGTGTGTATGCCCGTGTGTGCATGTGTATGAGTGTGTGAGCATGAATGTGTGAGTGAGTTTGTGTGAGTATGAGTGTATGTTTATATGCACGTGTACTTGCATGTATATTTGTGTGTGTGAGAATGTACATGTACTTGCATGCATATTTGTTTGTGTGAGTGTGTGTATGCATGCGTGTGCATGTGTGTGAGTGTCTGTGTGTGAGTATGAGTGTGTGTTTGTGTGCATGTGTACTTGCATGCATATTTGTGTGAGTGTGTGTATGTGTGTGTGTGCATGTGTGTGAGTGTCTGTGTGTGTGAGTGAGTGAGTGCGTGTGAGTATGAGTCTGTGTTTGTATGCACGTGTACTTGCCTGCATATTTGTCTGAGAGTGTGTGTGTGTGTGTGCTCTCCTGATCCAGATTCTCCAGCGTAGCACAGGCACCCCCTTGTCCCCTAGTTCCAGCACTTAGCTGAAGCAGTAAATCAGCCCCCGCTGCATGTAATCATTAATCAGCACATTACTCACTAACTTTACACCACACAGTGATGTCACGCTGTGCTGCAGCAGCCTTGAGTGTGCTGTGGGCTGTCACCTGCACTCTGCTGTCTGTCACATCACATTCACACAGCCACATACACACACATTCAGTGTGCTCACATGCCTACACACTCACACACTCAGTATGCTCACATGCCTACACACACTCAGTATGCTCACATGCCTACTCACACACACACTCAGTATGCTCATATGCTTACTCACACACACACAAACACACACACACACAGACTCACACACACTCAGTATGCTCACATGCCTACACACACACATTCAGTATGCTCAAACGCCTATACACTCACACACACACACTGAGTATGCGCACATGCCTGCACACACACTCAGTATGCTCACATGCCTACTCACACACACACACTCAGCATGCTCATATGCTTACTCACACACACACATACACACACACAGACTCAGTATGTTCACGTGCCTGCACACACACACACACACACACTCAGTATGCTCACACGCCTGCACACACACACACACAGTGTGCTCACACACACACACACACTCAGTATGCTCACATGCCTACACACACACACATACAGTACTGCGAAAAAGTCTTTGGCGCATGTAAAAAAAATCCGTAAAGCAAAGATGCTCTCAAAAATAATTAAATGAAAAGGTTCTAAATATCAAAAAATTACAGTAAAGAGCAGTAAACAGTTATCCTTGACAGCCTCGATTAAGCGTTTATCTGAAAAGTGGTCTATTACTTAAAGACTGTTATTTTATTTAATGAAATACACATTTTCTCTGTATCGTAACATTTTTGGGAAAATGAATGTTTGGAAATCTCGAATTTGCTCTTTTTTACTGGCACACTAATGCAGAAAAACGTGGCTGAGACAGGGTGGGGGTGTGGCCTTAACAGAGTAGGGGCGTGGCTGAATCACAGTGGGGGGCGTGACCTTTACAGGGCAGGGGCGTGACTGAATCAGGGTGGGGGCATGTTCTTAGACAGGGTGGGTGTGTAGCCTTAGACAGGGTATGGGTGTGGCTGAGATGGGGTAGGGACGTGGCTGAGACAGGGTAGGGGGTGTGGTCTTGGATAGGGTAGGGGCGTGGCTGAGACAGGGTGAGGGGCGTGGCTGAGACAGGGTGGGAGGCATGGCCTTAGACAGGGTAGGGGCATGGCTGAGACAGGGTGGGGGGCGTGGCTGAGACAGGGTGGGGGTGTGGCCTTAGGCAGGGTAGGGGTGTGGCTGAGACAGGGTGGGGTTGGCCTGAGATGGGGTAGGGACGTGGCTGAGACAGGGTAGGGGGTGTGGTCTTGGATAGGGTAGGGGCGTGGCTGAGACAGGGTGGGAGGCATGGCCTTAGACAGGGTAGGGGCATGGCTGAGACAGGGTGGGGGTGTGGCCTTAGACAGGGTAGGGGCATGGCTGAGACAGGGTGGGGGTGTGGCCTTAGGCAGGGTAGGGGCGTGGCCTTAGACATGGTGGGGGTGTGTGGCTGAGACAGCATGGAAGGCGTGGCCTTAGCTACGGTAGGGGCGTGGCTGAAACAGAGCAGGGTTGGCCTGAGATGGGGGGGCAGGGGGTGTACAGTGAATGCGGACTCCCCTGATTCCTCTCTGTGAGAAGGGCTTATTTTATTCATCTTCAGGTTATTTGTGAAGTCCTGGACTGCATCAGTATTTACCCAAACATCTGCTTCATAACCCAGCAATTACCCTCATTCTTTCCTGCATCTGGACAGGTTCGGGATTCTCACCAGGAGATGGAGAACTGAATTATAATTTAATCAATTTCCAACAGATGTTTTATTTAAATCTCATTTATGGAAAGTGCCACCAGGGACAGGTCTCTTAGAGTTTCTTTTCAGGGAGTATCTTCCGCCAAATCACGAACATCTTGTAGCTGTTAAAAATACACTGTGCACTTGTCTTAGCATTTGCTTTGTGCATTTGGTGAGCACATTGGAGGATGCTAGCTGCTTTTGGGTACTGAATGTGCCCTGGCTATACAAGAGGCTGAGTTTAAACACTGCTGTGCGCTTAGCCACCCTTAACACACAACCCAGCGTGGCACTCAATTCCGTGCCTGTGATTGGTTGTAATTTGCTTGGTGACAACCCCAATTTACAAGCCCCGGTTAGCAGTGTAATTAGAGATGCCACGCGCATTAATTGCACCCTCCGGTTGCTATTGTTGTGCTGATAGAGCCAGTAATTGTCTGGAGGCAGTGTCCTAGTGGCTCTTGTCTTGTTTGGCTTCCATCTAAACATAGCAGTGGCTAGTTCTTGGCTGTCCTGTGCCTTTAAACGCAGTGTAAACAGGGTTCACTATCGTCACGGAAATAGTTTCTTCTACTTCTTCATTCACACTGACTGTGGTGCCTATCAATCAAGGGTTTCCCCCAAACAATGAATTACCTTAACTGACGTAACATGTAAGGACACTGCACTTATGAACTCTCCACAGTACAGTTTAATGACACGACTGGATATTTTTGTGATAATCGCCAGATTAATAGATACAGTGAGGGCTCATGGGCTCCTGCTGTTCCCATCCTCATCATCCTCAGTCCTTCATCATTTTCTCACCAGTAGGTCTGATAATGCAGTTCTGTGGAGTGGTTTAAACACTGCAGTTGGCCCTCTGGATTTCTGTATGTCACCCGCGGAAACGTCTTCTTTTATCTGAGAAAGTGAGAGGGCAGAACGGTGAGTGGAACGTCAGTGATGAACTCCTTCGTTTACAGGGATGGTATTTCGGCTTGTTATCTTGGGATCGGCCTGTGTCAAACAGCATGAAGCTCAGCTGTCTGTCTTACTGTCCTGAAAATACAGGATATCTCATACACACACACATCTGTACACCCACAAACGGCCTCGCACACACTCTCACACACACACACACACACACACACACACACCTGCACACCCACAAATGCCCATGCATGCACACACACACGCACGCACAGACTCACACACACACACCTGCATACCCACAAATGCCCATGCATGCACACACATACGCACGCACAGACTCACACACACACACACACACTTGCATACTCACAAATGCCCATGCATGCATACACAGGCATGCATGCACTCTCACACACACACACACACACACACCTGCACACCCACAAATGCCCATGCATGCATACACAGGCATGCATGCACTCACACACACACACACACACACACACACACACACAGCTGCATACCCACAAATGCCCATGCATGCACGCACATGCATGCACACACTCACACACACACACCTGCATACCCACAAGTGTACACCCATGCACACACACACACATACACACACATAGCTGCACACCCACAAGCACACACACATGCACTCACACACACACCACCATAAATCATGATCCAGTCTGTGGCAGATATAGCACTGCCTCAGTTTCCAATGGAATTAGGGAAAAGAATAGCAATTGTTCTGGTCATACGTTTAAAACATACATGGGCTCTATCATTTCGGAGTAAGACTACCACAAACGTGGATGTTTTTTTGATATGTCGGACTGGCCCAGATTGGCATTAGGGCGTATAAAACAAGATTAGTTCCGAGACTGATATTTAATTTTCATCTTTTTGTCTTTCTTTTTTTTCCCCGACCGATATCGGAGAGTGGATGGAAGGGGGGGGTTGGTGGCAGCGTTACTGCCGTCATTCTCTTAAAATAGAGCTCATTGTGTCACAAAGCCATCTCAATTATTCACGTGTGTCAGTCTGCAGGCACTGCCTGTGGTTCGAACGGCGCAAGGCCACGGTAACTGATCCACCCCCACACTTCCCTGCCAGAGGATGAATTATGCAGCACTGAAGGGTCCTGATTTAGATATGAAAGACAGTGCACATAAAATCAGCCTGAAAGAAGATTATCTGATTCTGTCCCAGTGGTGAGCTGATGATGTCAGAGCGAGGCTCTTATTGAGGAACGAGGCACAGTCGTACGGATTTCACTGCAGCAAAGTAGAACGCTGAAAAAATGAGGAGCTCGATGTCACCCCCACGCTGGCGAAGAAGACCTCACACGCCGTCAATGTCAGACACCAGTCGGGCGCTTACGTTTTTAAATTGTTTTTAAAGGACAATCCTCAACTGTTTTCATCAAATACTCTGGGAACAAAATTATTCTTTCACATTGTCTGGCTAGTGACAAGCTTTTCCAGAAGATTTTCAGGAATTTGCAGTAGTGCTTCCGCATTTTACCAGTATCTAAACTGAGAAGTGTTTCAGATACAGATTTCACCAGATCTCAATTAGCAGTACCCATAATTCCACAGGTTACAATGTACATTTTTATGGCCGAACACATTCTGTAATCAACCAGCTCTTTAGAGCTTCAGCTTTTGAAAAATAGTTTTGTTGTGTCTGTTCACGATACGACAAATGAAGCACTTGAAATAAAACATGGTAAAAACCCTAAAAGAGCGCTGCTGGATATTTCAGGGTCTGCCGTTGGATGGTAAATGAGTGAATTTCCACTAAAATGGCAGGCAGGCAGCGAGTAAAAACAGCTCCGTCACAGATTGTGAGTGGCAGTATCTTCACACGGTTAAAGTAGTGAACATACATCACCAAAATGAGATGATGGACAGACAGCCTATTCTGGAGAGCAAGCGAGGTGATACTCTCCTAGCCTCCTCGCTTGTAAAAGCTTTATCACTTCAAGACAGAAATTAAATGGATTACTTTGCCTTCTGGTGCAATTTTCTCATCAATTATCTGCTCAAGACACATAAAACAGTTTTAATTTTTGAGGACAATGGGTAAAGGGTTTGTCAGATTAAACGCACCTCGAATAAAACCAACAATTTATTTTCAAGAGACTCAAAGTTTAAACGTGTTGTTTGCTTGGGAACTTCACAGGAGTTGAGAAATGATGGAGCAACGTGAACATTTCTTTTCACACGTTTCTGTGAGGTTTGGTGGGCATGGTAATTGACGGGAGCTTTTTGGATAAAAGGCTGGGATTAAATTAGTAAGGGGTTTGAAATTTGGAGCTTCAGACAAAACACAAATTAAAGTGAGAAAGAAAGAAGCTTTATATTCACAGATATGAAAAATGAATTTAAAACATTAACACTGGAATTTTAAATGGATTTTTTTTACAAGGTAATAGCAAAATGATATCTCAAAATGAGTGATTAATTTCAATTCTGTTTTAGTTCTCAGAGGAGAATTCTGAGTGGCTCCAACTGAACCTGACATGATCTAATTTCAAAATTAAACCGATGAAAGCAATTATTCAAATAAATAAAATGCATCTCCAAAATATTAGTCCTGGCAACAGGGTATGAATAAACTCAACATTGTGCTTAAAGGTACATTGGGTTATTTCTAATGGTCAAGAGAGGAATTGCAGCAACAAACACGGTCAAACTACAACACTGTTTAGCCCACCCCTTCTCTGTGAACACACTGACATTGAAATGCCATTAGCTGTGGCAATTAAAATTCATTTTCAACTAATGAGCTTGAATTATTGTACAGCTATACGATGTTTTGGTACAGAGTGCCGGCCCGCCAACTGTATGTTTCGAAACCGGAATTTAAGGACTATAAACACAGGCAGAGGGTGAGTCAACATGTCAGTGAGCCTTTTTCAATGATAGGAAGCCATTCACAATGGCCTTGTAACAATGTTTTAACACAAAAATCTTACCTATTGTACCTTTAACTATGACATACTAACAAACAGAGAGAGAGAGGAACAGTAGAGGAGAGAGGGAGAAAGAGATATAAAATACCGCTATCTTCTTTTTATCTCGTGCGATTAGTCACGAGCATATCAATCTTCCGCAATCTGAGATCTTGCGCCTCTGAAGCCCACAACCAGATGTTAAGAGTCACCCTCAAGGACTCGTCATTTCAAAGGCATTTTACGGAAGCAAAATAACAGCCCATTCGCTCCAGCCGACTGCCACGGCGTTACAGTCTAATTCAGGCAGGGGCCAGCAAGCATCATCGCTCCGAATGGATTGTCTCTAGTTCCACTCGTCTGGAGCCAAGTACTGAGAACTTTTAATTCTGACGGCGCATTGCCAGATGCCGGCAATTTTTTATTTTATTCCACTGAAATATTGCTCAAAATCCTCCTTCAATCTTAAATTGAGTCACACATACACACATACAAAAGTGCCAGGATTTCATATCCCCCAGTGCCTTTCTGTAAAAATTCGTTATTGGCTCCTGTGCATTTTTTTTCCTCTTAATTTCCGAAATTAATTTGTCCAAACTGGCCACCCTGCAGGCATATGGTGTGGCGGTATTTAGCGGGATCAGTAGCACTTACTCAGGAGTGGAACACTGGCAGATCGTGCTTCCACTAATGCTACGCTGTGTAAGCATGTTCTCCGTAAACAGAGAGAAAAGCGTTTTACAAATGAAATAAACCTCCCGGCTGAACCAGAGAAACGGCTCTGCGAAATGGCGGCAATAAGCGTCTTCCTGCGCGCAGTAATACAGGTGGTTGGTTCTTAATAGTGCCGATTACCGAGGTCTGTTCGGATGAAAATAGCAAACCCGCAGTATCAGACAAGACCTCTGAAGCGGTTTCCTGCCAGCAAAAACCCTCCTACAACCGAGTTTAAATCTGAGGAAAACCTTTCTGTCAGCACGCCCTACATTCCACTCCAACCGAGACTGTCTGGAGAGGGAAGCAGAAGAGAGAGAGGAGACAGGAGATAAAAATGACTGCACAAATATAGCAAGAAGCAAAAGGCAATACAAGGATGAATATTTAAAGAGGAAATCTCGAAAAAACAAGCTTGAATCTGCCAGTAAAGAAAAGAGCAGCATTTCCAGAAACACTTTAGCTAATAACAGATACGTATATAAGATACATAAAAAGAACAAAGTGGCAATAACAATTATATTATGTTTGTAAAGCCTGACTTTTCACATACTGCAACATAAGCTGTTGAGATGAACTTGCAATCAAGTTCATCTCAATGGTTGGCCGGTATATTTCCTGTTGTTTTCCGCACAAATCTATAAAACATAACGAATCAAAGAAGGAACGCCACTGAGTTTTGGGGGCACTCTTCACAGTCAAAGGCTCATTTCATTATCGGAGTACTGTAAGAGTGAACTGGAGCCTCTCACTATTATGCTCAATGGTGAAGATGAATTTCTGACTGCCAAACTTGAAAGGCTTAGACAAGCACTGTGGTACTAGCTTATTAATCCTCTACCAACAGACCTTTACAGAAAACCTTTTATACAGTTAGTGAACTGCTGTGGGTGGCCCAGAATAATCCTCTTCTGCTGCCTTTATGTAGGCTGAGTGACAAAAGCAGTGTCATCTTGGGAGAAGGCGGAAGGCCGGCCCTCATCCCGGGTCCCTGTGCGAATGCTTTTTCACCTGGGGTGGGAATGGCTGACACATCACATTCACGGTACGCAGCTGGGTTTTTATATAGCGACTGTAGCAATGTACACCATTAAAAGCCCGCTTAAGGTCTTCCACAGCCCCAAAAGTGTAGCTTCAAAAGCAAACAACCTCGTCTGTCACTCCCGCCTCTCCAAAAACTGGCCGTGAACACGTAATTCTGTCTGAAACGCCAGCGTCGGTGCGCGTAGCCTGTGCCGTCACTGCCAACGGAAGAAATCATCTCGACTGTAAAGCGTACGCCCATGCCGGCCAACGTTTTAGAACAACCACGCTGATTTTTTGAACAATGAAATGCTGAAAGCACCAATTTTACCATTTTCAGTTTCCAGTTCACACTATTTTAAACACCCATTTGCGTCCGCGGTCCTATCTGATTTCGGCACCCTGCAGAAAGCCATGAGTGCGCCTCTGAAACTGAAATCCAAACGCCCTCCTATGCAGTGAAAAACAACATTATCATACATTAATAACTGTGAAACTGTTCTTGTTACACACAAAATAATGGTTAATATTTTAAGAAAATATACAAGCTAGCAGGTTGTCAGGGAAAGTGAGGATTTGTTTTCTGAATCCAGCAGAAAAGAGCCAAAACCCTTCAGCACTCTGAATACTGAACACAAGTGCATCAACAGTGACAAGGTCTAGCTTATGTTTATCCAGCATATAATATATATGTGTCACAGCTAAATATTCAACATCTCATCTGAAGATGTTCAAGGTTTTAAGGTTCAACTACCTTAAACAATGAATGATACAGACATGGCCAGTTTACTGTGACAGAAGTAATTAAACAAAGAAAATATCAAACCACAGCCAGGTAATCCCAGGAAAACCAAGACCACAGTTAAAAAACCAAAACACATCAGAATATTCCAGAAAGCCAGGGATGAAAATGTAAAAAAGGCAGATGAGCTGTAGGAACGAATTTAAGAATGTTCCAGAAACTGCTCAACCAAAGGAAAGGCCCACACAAATCATTGTTAAATCCAGACAGTCATAATCTCCACCTTCAGGCAAAAAAATTACAAAATGAAATCACACCGCGTTGAAACTGGAAATGCTTCAAAATAATTTACACTCACTGAGCACTTTATTAGGAATAATACCGACTTGCGTTTATGCGATTATCTAATCGGCCAATTGTGAGCCAGCAGTGCAATGCACAAAATCATGCAGATACAGGTCAGGAGCTTCAGTTAATGTTCACATCAACCATCAGAAGAGGGAAAAATGTGATCCCAGTGATTTCAACCGTGGCATGATTGTTGGTGCCAGACGGGCTGGTTTGAGTATTTCTGTAACTGCGGAATCTGTTTATCAGAATCAGGTGCGAAAAACTAAAAACATCCTGTGAGCGGCAATTCGGTAGACGGAAACGTCTTGTTGATTTTCTTAGCTTAGTCAACAGTAAGTCACTTTGGATAAAAGTGTGCAGTTGCTTCTGAGATAATGCCACCGATTTGTAGCATTGTTAATATTTACACAAGCGTTTAGTTTCTTTACACAATGAGCCACTAAACTCCTTTCATTTGTACAATTTACCATCATACTATGATTGTTGCCTCAAGGCTTACAGTATATAAAACGAAACACAGGCCCTGGTCTTTTTCAGCACTTCTCTAATGAATCATTAAGAAGAGTACAAACATTTGGCGAAGGGTTCAAGTCCAAACATTAATGGAAAAATACATTCAAAAACAGCAGCCTCATTCAATAGCAGGAGCTGTCAGGAGACAAACCAGCACACAGAAAAAGATCAGTAAAGAATTTGCCGGAGAATCTGACGGAGAGCCTGCGTCTCACAATACGTTCCTTGAAAGGAACCAGATCCGTGGTGGGATTTTTTTTTTGTCACCTTCTGATGTTACTGATCAAGCGAGATGTATTTTTTAAATGTAGCTCCAAAGCAGACCAGCTGCTGGAACGCAGGGTTTGTGCTGAGAAGGCTCCACGGCACGAATGCAGCTTGAGTGTTTCGCAAAGCCATTATTAGCCTCTTTTCTGAAGCAGACATCTTACGCCGCCTCTCTGCTTCTTTTCAGCTCAGAGTGGCCATTTAAAAACAGAGGAAAGGACGCCACACAGAGATAAACTTGCAGTTTGAGAAGAGGAATGGACTCGTAAATCCAGATGGATTATGAATGCATCATCAAAGGGCAAGCAGCTATTAGCAACAATGGCATTACAAGGGTATTAAAATTCAGATGATCATGATTTATATATTATATATAGTTTTATATTTTGGAACTGCAAATGAAGGGGGCTCAGGAAAAGTTAAGACCCACACATTTATATTTTAATGTGATTTCATTTTTCTGACGTGGTGCTAACCTGAATATATTTGTTGTTTATGTCAACCTATATATAACATGGAGAATTGTAATGTACATTAATGCATTTAGAGATGATACAGAGAGAGAGCTCATCAACATGTACATACAGAGGGCTGTTGGAGGTTAATCCTGTTATGGCACTGTCCCTATGTGTGGAGCGTGTGGATGGACCCTGTGGTCTAGTATCGTTGAAGGTGCTTTTCCCATGTGTGGCTGAGTCCCATGGTCTGGTATCATTGAAGGTACTTTTCCCAGGTGTGGCTGGGTCCCATGGTCTGGTGTCTACTAAGGCACTGCTCTAGTGTGTGGCTGGCCCTGATGGTATGTTTTTTAAGACTCTGTTCTGGTGTGTTGCTGGGCCCCACAATCTGGTGTCTGATTTGACAGGCTACAGTAGCAGAAGACCAATAAGTCAAAAATAAGTCTAATAAATACCTAATAAAGTGTGCACTGAGTGTATACGACCTCTATAACCTCTATAAACTAGAGATACAATGTTAAATTCTATTAATATGTGTCCTTTTTTTCGATAAAATAATTCAGTATCTGTGAAAGTACTGTTCCAGTGAGTGGATATGCTCTACTGCTTGGTACAGTATCTGTTAAATCACTGGTCCAGTGAACGGATATGCTCTACTGCTTGGTACAGTATCTGTTAAAGCACTGTTCCTGTGAGTGGATATGCTCTACTGCTTGGTACAGTATCTGTTAAATCACTGGTCCAGTGAACGGATATGCTCTACTGCTTGGTACAGTATCTGTTAAAGCACTGTTCCAGTGAGTGGATATGCTCTACTGCTTGGTACAGTATCTGTTAAATCACTGTTCCAGTAAGTGGATATGCTCTACTGCTTGGTACAGTATCTGTTAAATCACTGGTCCAGTGAACGGATATGCTCTACTGCTTGGTACAGTATCTGTTAAAGCACTGTTCCAGTGAGTGGATATGCTCTACTGCTTGGTACAGTATCTGTTAAAGCACTGTTCCAGTGAGTGGATATGCTCTACTGCTTGGTACAGTATCTGTTAAATCACTGTTCCAGTAAGTGGATATGCTCTACTGCTTGGTACAGTATCTGTTAAATCACTGTTCCAGTAAGTGCATATGCTCTTCTGCTTGGTACAGTATCTGTTAAAGCACTGTTCCAGTGAGTGGATGGGCCCTGTCTGGGATCCATGGTGAATCTGGCCAGTGCTTACTGTGAGCAGTCCTGTGAGCCCTCATCTCCCAGTCAGAGAGGGATTTAGATGACCAGGATACCTGTACATCACTGCTCACCAGAGACCGCTGCTGGTTGACTAGTGAACAGTCAGAGTTTTTTGTTTGCTCAAGCTACTCACAATACTAAAAATCAGGTAACCTTGCTTCATATTGATGCTCTATGATTTTTCAGATTTTCTAATTTTGTGGGATTGAATGGTAAACATGCAATAAACATACTGTCATGCTAAGCTGTACCAACTTTGCATACAAATATGTTGAGCATGGTTCTTTTCACCCTCTGTAACTGTATAAAGTTTTCTTTGCGGATGATTCTGGTAGCCCTGTCCCATACAGGTGCCAAACTTTCACTTACTGTACCTTAGGCTCTAAAATGACATGTTTCTCACAGATTCTTTGAAAAGGCTCGTCATTTTGGAAGAAGAAAGCTTGTCGCCAAAAAAGATTTCTATTACAATAATTGTGTGTTCATTTAAACTGTTGGGCTCAATTAGACCCGAGACATTAAAGCAGTCATAAAATCTTAAGATAATAGGAGGGTTAAAAGCAACTGCACAGGAGAGGCTTGTGTCTGTGTCGTCCCCCACTGGTAGAGGAATCTGATTGAAGCAGCTGGTAAACACGATTGTGTTCCAAAACTGGGAAAACTCAGGGGGGAAAGGAATAAGAACAGGTTGAGCAGAAGAACAGACTCGGTTCAAATCGCAGTTTCCCTTCCGCACTTCAAAATCAAACCTCTCACTTTCTTTCAAATGAATATTTGAAGACCAGCGGAAGGCAAACTGAAGAATAGCAAATGATAGTCAAGGATTTACAGAAATGGTAATTCAGATGATAAATATCATTCACAGCATGGGCCCTTCTTATATGGAAAGGGAATACATTTAAAACGGCTTCCTCTGGGCTGTCCAACATTTGAAACAAGACAGTGATTTATGAAATGTTACTGTTTTTATGAAATAATAGGGTGATTTATGAAATGCTACAGAGATTTATGCAGAACCATTGTCCATAGCAGGACATAGGCAGGCAAGTGCACATACAATGATAGTGTGCGTTTACTTTAGAAGATTATTCTAAACCTGCTGACTTGTGAATGGTGATGCACATGATAGTCTGTTTTGTTTTTTTATTGGGTTGTGGGGCCAACAACTCACCGACTTACTTGATTATATTGTTCGAAACCATGTTTATCTAAAAACACTCAAAGCAAGACAGCAATATATGCCCTGCTGAAAAAAACCCCAGCTCAAGCTTTTGAAACAACTGGTCGCTAGCTATAGCTGGATTTTACAGCAGGATGCCAATAAAAAATCCAATTCAAGGTACAATATTGAAATGCTTCATAACATTGCAAATGTCTAAGAATATTTAAAAGTCTCTTAGCATAACAACAATTCTTTTTGGCAGTAAACAAAAAAATTACAACAATATATTGCAGAAAGAGATGAAATGACCACACTGGTTTGTTAACCCAACCTGGATCTCCACTGGGTGTGGACTGAAGCAATCCATCAGTTTTTTAAGCACAAGGCCAATACTTTTCTGCATGACTGGTTAACTGTGTGTTTCTCATATTCCATGACTGACAGGAATTCACTTGGACTTGCCCTTGAGTTAAACAGCCACTCCACTATCATCCACATACACAGTTCACCTCTAAGCAGCCATTTTGTTTCCACCTGGTCACCATTTTGCGAGGTTCAATGAGAGGTTTAGACCATAAACCTTTATCTTCATAGGACCTCTCATAGGTACCTGATTGGGTAGACTACGGTTCATTGGTTTTTGGAAAAACATGATAAAAATGTATCTTATTCCTCCTAAACAGTCCCCTAAAGTACATTTCTGAATGCATTTGAGGCGAGAAATAAGCAGTTAAATAATAATGCAGTCTTCTTGCATGAAGCCCATTGTTTGCAGCATCACAGGTTTTCCTTATTGGCAAAGGGAGAATCCTTCACATGTGGTTCATTCTGTTGGGCAGTGAATGTGATGTATGCATTCTAGAACTTTCCAAATCATTCCAAGTGATTCCACAAAATTTCAGCACAATCAAAATATTCCGAAATAATCAAGTAAAATTCACGACCCACGCACATGCAGGCACGCACGCACGCACGCATGTACGCACACACATTTCTCAAACTCCAATATCACTGCAAACTCAAGAATGGATGATGAATGTCAGTTTTCTGTCAGTCATATTCATATCCAAAGTCATATTTTAATTTAAACCAGATTACATTCCACCGCCTGATTAGTTTGTCATGTAGAGGTCAGTGGAAATTATATATGTGGATAATATCAAAATAATGAAGGCTCCATCATTATTAGGTTATAAATTAGTTTACATAATGTCTTACAGCATTGTCTTTTGACAGTGCAATTGAAAATATGCGCTTAGTCACACAGGCAGATTTAATTAAATTTGACCAAGCTGTGTTTACATAATATCGCTTTAGATTTGCCCCCCTATTAAATAATGTAACCGTTTTCTCAAAATGTTATACATTATGGAAATATTATACATCACATAAAAATAGCTGATACCCTTGGTCGTAATTAAAATATGATGAGATCATATGACCACGCAGTCTGGATGCAATACATCAGTCTGCTTAGCAGGCGTAGAGGAGGGACCAAGACAAGGCAAGGACATTTGCCTCAAATGAGATATAAAATATAACTTTAATTTAATAACAGCCAAGATGAAGTGGATCAGCCCTGAAATGCTCCAAACTGTGTTTTTCATACTTAAAAACAGGTGTGGAATTTCTCTACATTGTACATTTTGCTGCAGTTCATACAGAGTTCAGTATTTGTCTTTGCTCCAGTTTCCAAACCTCTCCTTCCTCATTATCTGTCTATCTATGGTTCAGTTGGTTGTTGGTTAAGAGAAGAAAACACAGGTGTCAAATGTGAGCAGGCCAGAACCCGCCCGTAGACCTTGTCGCTCCAAAAGAAGCCAATTTTGCCCGACCCATCTCTCCAAAAGAACCCGATTCGAGAAAACCCGACTCTCCTGTAGCAGAAAATTCTGGCAGAACCCAGCTGTCCTGTTGAACCCTCACTTAATTTACACTTACTGAAACGTATTATTGTTAATATTTTAGTATCTTTTATTTGCTGTGGCAAGCCATTTTTCCTTTTAAAATGATAATTCTAATGTCTGAAAGTCTGTATCTCATATTCCGCCAGTAATAGAGGGCTGTTCTCCCCTTGCCAGCCGCGGTTGTCCTGAGCATGTACCCTCACTTAATCCAAGCCCATTTCAGAAATAAGCCCTTGTCTTTTCGTTCAGATTGATGGTTATGTGGAATAAATATTCATGCGTTCATTTGCATTTAGACATCAAGTTCTACAACAGAGAGCAGTTAGTTCCTACGCTGCTGGAGAGAGTTGTGTCTGTACTGGGACTGTGGGTAGAGCAGGGCTGGCCATTGTTTAGGCTGCGACAGGTCTGGGGGCGAGGGAGTGGGCAGAGGGGGAGATGGAGGGGGGGTGGGGGTAGGGGAAGAAGGGCTATATCCCGTGTGAGACATTGCAGTTTTATCTCACAGGCGGAGCTTTTGCCCTGAACTGCAAATATGTATAAATACTGAATGCCATAAAATGAAGAGGGTTCTGGAAGAAGAGGGCTGGGCTTCTCTGTGTTAAACCCCCCAAACCCCAGGTCAGCAGATCTGTGGAAAGGATGACCACTGCACTGCGGCTACTGAGGGCAAATATAAAATATATATATATATATATATATATATATATATATATATATATATATATATATAAATATATTTTCTTGTACCAGTGAAAAGCAGAACATGTTCTGAGATGTTTGGGTGAGTTATTATCATTCCTTACTGGTGCCCGGATCTCCCTGGCAACAGCCCCAAAAATCAGCACTATGTTGGTTTATTCCAATGTCCAAACCTCCGAAACAGCGCAGCCCACATTATAAACTCTAAAACAGCACATTGTTGGTTTATTAGAGAGAAGAGCCATGTGACATTAACTAAAGACCTTTTGAGGAAGGTCATAAGGAGGTATGTCTGACTTTTGGCCTGAGAGAGCTCCTTAAACAAGTTTTTCTGGTCTGAATGAAGAACAAATACACAAGTGCTCCTCATGTCATTACCTGAATATATTCACTGCACTATATTTTATGCTTTTATTTTACAGCACTTTGTCTGTATTAGTGCGGGGAATTTTTGTACCTGATACCTTTGATCACAGAAGTGCTTTTATTGATTTCTGGTCTTACATTGGGGTCATCTCTCTGACCTTTGCCCTCCAATCAGAAGCCACAGAATTAGCTCTTCACATTTTTGTTGCCATTTTTTCCTGTCATTTTATATGAAGAGCAATTATGATAGACAGGTCTGCAAACAGCATTCAGGCTATATTTATCCGTTTATGCACTCGGTTTAGCATGCAATGTCAAACAATTTTCTGTTTACTGATTCCCTTTACCTCAAGCGAGACAGGGCTGCATGAATTAGCAATCACAGCTAAAATGAAAAGAAGAATCAATGATGTACCATGCACTCTCAAGAATCAGGCTCTGCAGTCAGAATCCGGCAGAGTAAACAACTACTTCTTAGGGCCAAGAGGTTTCCAGGGTGGAGGAGATCACAGGTAAGACAGAATTCTCTAGAAAAAAAGCCTCCTTCAAACCCGTATTTTAATCTTCGTCCCGCCACTTCAGAAATCAAATTTATCACGCGCAGTATGCGAGTATTCAGGCCTCAAACTGAGCAGAGTAATGGATGGAGATGAAATCGACTAGTTGCAGCTATAATAATTACAATTCAATGAGCATGTAAATAGCAAACAAGCTAAGATATGCAACTGCGTGCTTTAGTCAAACACGGTGACAGATGGATTCTTAACTGGTGGATATTAACCTTAATTGGAGTTATATGGTAATTACAGTCACATTGCTCACATATCACATAATTCATTGCAGCCATATTGCTTACGGTGTCCGTGTTCCTACAGACAAAGCAAGAGAATGAATATAAAACAAGGCAGAGATTACTCATAACAAGCTGTTCGAATCAGTCCTGTGGATAATGAGGACTAGCGATCCACTGCTCTGAACCGATTTGCTTCTTCGATGTATTGAGGTGTCTAACACGTTCTGTGCAATTTCACCAGAAGGCGGAAGAGTGATTGTGTAGACCTCGGTGTGTTAATGTGTCTTGGCATTGTTATCCGGCAAGGTTTCCTGATTTTTCTCGAGAAACCGTGTAGAGCGTTTATCGTCATTGTTTTTTTGGGCCAAAATGGTGGAGAGCAGGAGATTATTAGACACTAAGGCTGGGTGTGTTTGAACCTTCGGCGAGCCTCATAATATTTATTATTATTATAAACAGGTGCGCTGAATATTTCCCCAGCATGTTTCTTTATTTATTTTTTGTAATTTGGACTTTGTTGAAATGATTTCTGCCTTTGCTGCCGCTGAGGTGTGAAATCATTTTGACACATTAATGCTCGCCGCCTGAGGGTCAAGACGCAGCCCGTTTACAGCCGCAGTGCCGTTCAGGGCTGTGCGAGGTGCCGATGTTAATGCCGCTTCATTTCGGGTTTTAACTGCTCGCGTAATTAGCAATCAAACACAAAGAACCTCGGTCCTGCTCAATCAGTGTTATATTATCAGCACATACGGACCCAATATGACACATGAAAGCTTTATTAGCGCCGTTGGCCCGTGTAAAAACGCAGTTCTCTCCTTTCTGTTTAATCTGTTCTGTTACATTACTCATCCCTCAAGCCCAGGTGTGATGAAAGCTTAATGTTTGCACTGTTAATAACACCGACGCGTCTCATCAAAGAAAAGCGGGCAAATAAGCAAGACACACAGTACCACACAGCCGGGCTTGTTCGGTTTCAGAAAAGTCAGCACTAATAGGGTTTTATAATAGTTTATATAGGGACGAAATGTATTCTGTCAGAGTAAAATGTATTCCATCAAAGTTAATTTTTTAGAAACATAGAGCACAGCGAGCAGGGCAAATAATAGGGAGACTAATACATTATTTGTTAAACCCTCTAGACTATTGTTCAGCGTTATGCTGCATGCATACCGTACTGAAGATAATTTTCAGAATATGAACATCAGAGTCGGTGCCTGGAGACCTTGAGACGGAGAGAAAGGTCATGAGTGGGAGTTGCGGTAAAGGGTCCTCTCAGGTAAATACTGTCCGCCTGAGCCCCTCCGCTGCGGTGAAACAGGTGTGCGATGTTCGGCTTGGCCCGGGCTGTGACGGACGTGCGAAGGAGCCCGCCCTGGTCTCATTACCATACTCTAATTAGGAGGAGCCGTCAAGCAGCCGGAAGGCTCCGCCGCGGCCAGGGCCACAGTTTACCTGGAAGTGACATGGAGAAAACGACCACCGGCGGGGCGTGTGGCTTTACAGATGGGGGGGATGGGCGGGGGGGGGGATTAGCATTTTAATTGAAGGAGTCCTTTACCGGCCTCTGCCTGCAGGTCCAGCGGGAGGGAGGGGGGGAGGGATGATTCCGGAAGGCTGTCGCCCGCCACCGCTCGCCGGGAAGATGCTGCAGCACTGTGCTGTCAATCAAATCACAATGTGTCTGCAGTCTCTCTCTTTGCAGTGTGTGTGTGCGCGTGTGTGTGTGCATGTGTGTGTCTGTGTATGTATATGAGTGTGGTGTTTCTAAAAGAGGACATTGATACAGCACATAGCTCTCCGATACAGACGTTTGACAAGTAATCTATGACAAGTGAGTGGGCAAGACTATGGCAGTGATTGGTCGGATACTGTATACTGCACGCTGTGTGATACGCTAAGGCTCACAGCTGCAGTGATTGTTCAGATTCAAGAGGCGAGATGCAGAGTAGCTGTGATTGGCTATGAAATGTAAACTCTACTTTGGCTGTTATTGGTCAAATCTGATGTAAGCTACACTGTGGATGTTATAGGTCAGATCCATTGTAAGTCAGATTCTCGCCCCACAAGGAACTGCAGTTTACTGACTCAGACCCTCAGTCAGAAAGTACAGATCACACACAGGAGCGTTTCCACGGAGACCACCTATCCACCCTTATACACCGTGCCCTTTCCTTTCCAATTTTATTTTTCATAAAGCACATGTGAAACTTTTTCCCCCAATAACAAAGCAAACAATAACTCTATCATCTGTGAGTTTGATATCTGAGGGTGGATCGATAGCGGGTCAGGCTGCTAAAAGAGGGCGGGGTGTTGTATTATACTCGGTGCCATTCAGCAGAAAAAACCGAACAATGAAAAGAGTCACAATCGATGTGTGTGGGCTGACAGCGCCAGGATTTCACAGCTGATAGACAGCTCGGGAAAATAGAGAGTGTGCACACCCACATAGCCATGACCCCACGCCCAATGTTTCTGTGCATCATCCTTCGAAGAGAACTCATCCTCTCCCAGAACTTAAGAGTAAATAAGAGTACATGCTGAGGAGGATGGGCCATTCAGCCCAGCTAGAAAATGAGAACATAAGAATATATAATGAGGAGAAGAGGCAATTGAGCCCATGTAGAACATAAAACATATACTGAGGAAAACAGGCAATTCAGTCCATCTAGAGCATGAGGACATGAGTACATTGCGAGGAGAACAGGAAATTCAATCCATGTAGAATATAAGAACATAAGAATACATAATGAAGAGAAGAGGCAATTCAGTCCATGTAGAATATAAGAACCAGAGAGAGATTTTTGCCTGAGCCCGAGGTGGGATTTGAACCCCCGGCCTCTCACTTGTCCAAATATTTGTTACAAGCCAGCTAATGACGAAATCACCTCTAGCCAAGGGCAACAACATTCTTTTGAATTTGAGGGTTACGTCATTAGGGAGAATTGTTGCGGTAACCTGCTACAAGGCTTCACTTTCCTAGTGAGCTAGCCAAGCGAACCCTGCTACAAATACATTGAGGAGAACAGGCAATTAAGACCATCTAAAACAGAACCACATAAGAATGCATAAAGATTAGAACAGTCATTCTGTCCATGTAGTTTGTCGACAAACACCAATAACAGACTCCAAAGGCAATCAAAAGCCAAGAATCAAGACTGGATACTGAAAGCTTTCTTATACAGTATCTGCACTATGGAAGTGATTGAATACACCTGTCTAATCAGAGACTTAAATTAAAAGTGACATTCTGCACTTTAACCTCATAGTCATTGTTTAATTTCAAGTTCAATGTGTTGGTACAGAGCCCAAAGAACATAAATTGTACCACTATTCAAATACTTATGGACCTCACTGTACCTCACTGCATGTCAAAAATATGCAAGAAACATACAAGAAAGACATATGGAGTATACATAAATATAATACATAATATGTTATAGAAGTGGCATGTATAATTCTTACATGAATTCTCTATCTTTTTTCTTCTTTTTACATATAAGGCACTTCACAATTGTATTTTATATTGAGATCGAATATGTTACTATACATAAAAGGGGCCATAATCATGTAAAATGAATATGTTTACATGTTTCATTTAGGAAAACAAATCATACTAATCAACATGGCAACACTTTCTAATAAGGTTATATGAATTGTTGTTGTTTAACCAACTACTGAGAAGCCAATCTGTACAGCATTGTTTATGTATTTTACATCATTAATTCATGTTAACAACTACATTACTGTAGTTAATGGCAATTAATCTACCTTATTGTAAAGTGTGACCTACGGTTTTTACAAACCCCTTTTGCATATGGGTTGTATACTCGAGTAATATGTAGGCTACCACATGTTCACAACTCAAATGTTCAAGTGTATTTTTAAAACACTTTGTCCTGTCTGGAATTCACCTGTCACCTCTACCTGCGCCATTGTTCTGCTGACATAATTTTACTCCTCAGAGAACGTCATTAAGGAGCGAGCCATTCAGAACTTGTACCATGTGCTGTCCGTTAATGTTTAATGTGGATTTTAATGCACTTGAAATGTTTAATCTTGGTCTCTGATACTGCCATGGCAACACTGACGACTCGCCGTGTCTCTGCAGAATTAATTTGGTTAAATTGTGCATGTCTCCATTACGTCGGGTGTCGGCAGTGCCGCGGACTCATTGTCCTCTCTGGAGCCGTGAAGCCGGTCTCTCCGCACGTCCGTCTCTTCGCTCTAGCCGAGGCGCTCCATAAACGGCATGTCCTGGAATGATGGAATTGCAAATGAACCATTAATCACACAAAAATTTAAATGTGCTCATTCAGGCTCCTGAGCCCTGGAGATGTATCTTCTTAAGCCACTCGGCCATTACCCAGTGCCACCTGTCTGAAGTGGAATTTGAGGTTATTTTTCTGTGGGTTTTGTTCCAATTACGTATGTATCATGCTAATGATATGCTAATGAGAACAGTGTGGATGACACGATGTTTACCGCATGCGTGACACAGAGAACAAAGAGCAAAACCTGATAATTTTAGCAGGAAGTGATCGTGAAATGTTTCTCTCTCTGCAGATCTGGGGCCTGTGGCACCAGCTGGATGTAAAAACAGTTGGTCTTAACTGTTAACTTGGTCATAGCTCCATGTGACGTTGTGTTCAATATTTACGCCTGTTGCACCATTTAGAAATACGATGAGCTACGTCCAACCGTTCATGTTGATACAATTTTGAATGTTGCTAAGCTTGGCTACAATAGCATTAGTTCTATAATTGTATTAGATATGGTATCGTTGTACTCAGGGTATTCTAGCTGCCAACCGTGGTATATTTCATAAGTTGTCGTATTCTTCAAGGGTTCCAACTGTATCTGTATGGTCATGCTAGGACCATACTGTCCTCTAGGGTCCTCTTCTCACTTTTTCCTGTGTTTGAACTGTACTTCGTCATACGCTGCTCTGGATAAGAGCGTCCGCTAAATGCCTTGTAATGTAATGTAATGTAATATTTTATTTGTTGACATTAATCATGTCCCCTAAAGTATTCGGAAAAGCACAATTTATGATAACATTTTAGTGCTGCTATGTCCAAGACGGCGCAATATTCCACTAACTCACTGACTAACTGAGTTTGCTTCACAGAGTTCACAGAGTAAACCTTCCAAAAGTGGAAGATGAACTGAAACCGCTGTTTCGGATTTTACTCTGTGAACATCTACAGCTAACTCGGTTTCGCTGCTTTGTGATACGCTCCCCGGCCAGAGACCTGTCGATTAATTGAAATAGCTCAACCCAGCAGAAACGAAAGCGTTCAATTAGCTCACCATCCCCATAGATGCAGAGAGGACTTCACTTGTCGGGTCTCTTAACATTCTCTCATGTCTGAAAGCGTGCTGATTGAGCAGTCTATAAAGGAGACGCGCCATATTCAGAGATTGTTGCTGTTGCTTTTAATTTAGCAAAGAGCATTACCTCGGAGAATAGTCTGAAAGCTTCACTTACGCCTACCCCGTAGTAGGCATAGAATTTTCACCCTGACGTAGAGCTACACACAGTCGGTGCAACCGGTGTGTTTTTTAAGTCTGAAGTACAAAAACCAGGTAACAGGGCAAACAGGGCAGGGAACAGGTGATTTCCTAACACAAGGAACAATAACTGACAAACTAGCAATGGAAAGACCAAACAGGCATGATTAAATACATTCACAAATGAGCAAAAATTACCAACAAGTGTAGGAGCTGGGGAACAGCAAATGAGGAACAGGTGAAAGGAATTAATGAATGACAGGAAGGAAGTCCAAATAGGGAGTGAAGGGCAGAGACATGTAATAAGGAGAGAGGGAAAACAAGGAATGGAGTGAGAGCACAGAAAACATAGAAAGAAGAAAAAATATTAGAAGGGCAGGGACGTGACAGTTCCTCATTGAGAAGGACGCAGGGTTACCCGGGTGACAATTGTGTCATCACACCATTGGTTGCCAGGGTTACCGTCACTGCATCACACTGTTGCAGAGTTACCAAAGGTTAACATCAGAGCATCAAACTATTTCCATTTTTAAATCTCTTTATAGTTGAATCTACTGCTGCTGTTAGTACAGGCTACAGTAGTTACTGTATGTTTTCATGGCAGCAAAATCTGTGTGAGCTGCCAATCAACATGAAACTAAAAGTAGCAGAAATGACATTATTCCTGTCACAACCAACCTGAGGCCATTGGAGATGGTGGTCTGCTTGTTTAAATGCTACCCAGTCATACCAGTCCAACAGTAGACTCGTGTCCAGACTCTGCTAAACGGGGTGCTTCTGAATAGATTCTAAAGATGTCAGAATACACACCAGACAAACCCTCACAGTATTCATTATTTTATTTAGATGTATGGTTATTTCATATAGTTCCAGCCATATGGACTGTGAAAAAAAGTTCTAGTACATTACACCTGGATCCTGCATCTTTCCACTATACCATTATTATGTTGTCCTTATGCATGCATTATGTATGCATTATGAAGATGCAGATAACTTTTTTGATACAAGTTCATTGTAAAAGTTTCACTGAAGATAAATGATGTTTTCAAAGAGCGGGCCAAGTTGTCCTTGAAGCTGTCAATTCCTTAGGGCTACAGTACTGTTATTTATCACTGTTTATGAGCACAGGCTTCTCACAAACTCCCTCTCTCCCTCTCTCTCTCTCCCTCTCTCTCTATCTTTCTCTCTCTCACACACACTCTCTCTCTCACACACACACACACACACACACACACGCACACACACAATGAAGAGTGCAAAGCCAGACAACGCAGCAAAAGCCAGAGTAATTGGAATCAATAATTCATTTCACCTTATGAAACCATCTGGAACTTCTTCATACATTTTCAAGTTAGAATCCACTAAGGACTTCAGCAGCTGATTGTATTTTCCCCCAACCTAGAGACCACAGGTGATTACTGTGAACTATCCTCCTTTTAACATACACTGCAAAATCATATTCCTTAAATAATATGCAGCATGTTTCCCCAGTAACTCATAAAGCGAGACCACATTCACCAGCAGTTTTTCATTACATCATTTCTTCTGCCGTCAATCTTTGCTGAGAAATATTCTCTCCGTTTTATGTTACAGTTAAAGTACAGTAAATCTCACTGTTTATCTCCAAAGTGCTCCGTAAAGCCAAGACAGCCTTAGCTCGCTAAGAGCACTTTGACTGACCCACTGACTGGCCGAGCCCCGTCTTCTGCATAGTGCTGAACTCATGGAAAATGTGGCTGAATCACATAAAGAGAAGAAACTCCTTCTCAATCTAAGGACTTAAATCTGAAACCACTGTACACTGATAGTCCATTGGCGGTCTTATGATGTGATAATAGGAATAATTAAAAAGCTAGCAGTTTATTAGCGTTAGAGTTACTACAGCATTGACAGAGAACGATAAATATTCTGCACACGTTTTTGGGAGCCACACCCCAGGCGTTATCTCTCGTCTTATGCAGTAAATATTAATTCATGTTTTAGATCCCCAACCCCCATATAATAATGCTTTCCAAATAATTGGCTCGTCCTGTGAGCATATCTACCCAGATAAGCACATTCATTTGGACCTGATGGGTGGCAGTAGGCACAGACCCAACAAGCCACCAGATAATTAGTTAATTACTGTGACTAACTGGTTGCCTGGAGACACAGTTGTCCACAAAGATTGGGAAAACATTATGGATAAACAGATGCCTGTGTACATCACAAGAGGGAAATAAACCAACACAAGACTTGAAGCAGTACACATACAAGAAGTTCCATCGATCAAATTCCTTAAAGTCTTTAATGCAGAGACCAAAGTCCCTTCTCTAATCTACATGAATCAAGATTCACTCGTCATAAAATCACCTGGAGGGTTTCCTGTGGTGTGTAAAGCCACAAAAATCCACTGTAGGTGTTGAGAACTTTAATACTTAATAATATTGGAAAGTCTTTTGGCTGACGCTCTCATGAACAAAGAAAAACGTACAAAAAGTAGTTAATTTGCCAAAAAAACTTTACAAACCAAATAAACAGAAACTTTAATAATTCTGTTCACAAACCTCTCGCTCAGCATTTTGGGACATTAATATTTCATTGTGTTCTACCTCTGGTGAAATAATATCAAAGAGAAGGTGTTTTAGCAGCTGTGGAGAGAGCAGAAGACTCGGTTAACCAGCTTACTGTAGTCACAACGATCTATAATACTAAACCAGCTCAATGGCAAAGCCTGTCCATGTCTATTTTAGGATACATAGGACATTGCAGGAGTGTCCCTAAAAGGCTATTTAGACTTTTACTCTGGTCAAAAATTTGGAAGGTCATCCATGCTCTTTTCACCATGAAGGTTAATGATGTCAACAAAAATCTGCACTCAAATTTCAGTACTTTCATTCAGAACACGGTCAAAATGCATTTGGCACATCCATTTTATGATTAAATGACAACTGTTAAGGGATGTTTCCAACATGGCCGGAATGTTTATTTTTTGGGTCAACATTCATCATAACTTCATCTCACAACCAAATGACAATCTAACCAATTTGTTGCCGGAATGTTCCTAATAGGGTGAGGTGGGATAGTGACAGCAGTGGTTGTGCATACTGGGGCAAGGCCAGTACAGTAAGAGCCTAAACCACAGTGTTTAACAGCCCCCTGAGCTAACTCTCTCCTCACAGGGAAGAGAAGCCGATCCCAGAGTGAGATTAATGCCTTGGCTGGAGAGCATGCAGGTGAAAGCAGCCAATCCCAGAGTGAGATTAATGTGTTGGTCTGAGAGCACCATTTCACAGATCCCTTCCTGCAGAGTTTAAAAGGTGTTAGTGACAGCAGGCACGCGTGTTAAACAATCTGCTGCCGCTGGCCCGTATCCCAAACTACCTGCTGCTGCCGCGTAACGGCAAACACAAAACACTAATCCTTCCACTACAAAGAAGCGTGTAAACACGATTTACTCCTGGGAAATGCTGTACATACACAGGAGCCTAATTCACAGGCTTGGGTAGAGACGGACTGCAACTCTGTGTAAGCCTGCAGTTCTGTGTCCGTGATTTTGTGTCTGCCATTTTGTTTGTGTCTGTGGTCTCCACGTAGACCAGCAGTCCAACGGAGAGTACAGTACAGCCCGGCTATTTTCTTCTGTTCTTGGGTTAAAATGCATAGCAGTGGGTGATACACACACAATGTACTGTAAGGGCATGATCTGGCGATGGTGACTGTCTGTTGCTAAAGCAGAAACTCTGTGTGTTATTATAGTAGAACCTGTGTGTGCTATTAGAGCTGAGTTTCTGTGTCATTAGAGCAGAATGTGGCGAGTGTGCTTCTGTCAGGTAGGATGAAACTGTCCATCATCATCACCATTATCACCATCATCATCATCATCATCATCATCTCACACATGGAATACAATCAACTGTTCCCAGAAAGAGAGAGAAAGAGGGTGGAGAGAAAGGAATGGAGCGCAAAGGAATACAAAGAGTGTGTGAAACGGAGAATAGGAACGGAGGGAGGTAGGGACAGATGGAGAGAAAATAAGAAATAAGAAGGAGAAAGGGTTAAAATACAGAGGTACAGAGAGGGGGACTAAGAAAAGGGGGTAGAGAGAAAGGTGAAGGGGCAGCGAGACAGATAGAGAGAAAGATAGAGACAGTGAGAGGAGAGAGAGATATGGGGGGGGGGTCTACTTGTCAATGGTGATATGGAGTAATTTGGAGAGACGCTCAGAAATTCACATCTGAACCGGGCCTGCATGTATCAAAGCTGCAGTCAAATCTATCAGGAAAAATGCATCCATGAGACCACAGGATTAATTCTGCCGGCTGTATTTCATTCTGTGCGCGCCATCGTTCATGAGAGTTTGTCAGCGATAAAAACGGTAAGATAGGACTGATGGCGCTGATTTGCTGAGAGCTACAGAAGCCTACAGCGAAGCTAAAAAAGAAATCATCCACAAGCAGTGGTGATTCATGCCGTTTCTTTTTATGCTTTATATTCTAGATAATGTATTATATTGTGCTTAAATTCGAGTCTGTCTGCTGTCAGCACCAGTCCGCCTGACCAAATTACTGCTGCGTGTAGATGCATGTGACAAAAAAGTGAATCTGATTCTTTTATATTTTCTCAATGTCATGTGTGCGACATGATGGAAAAGGACAATACGGTCATGTACCACACACGTGCACGCATGCAAACGCATACACACACACACACACAGACACACACACACGGACACACACACTGGCACAGACAAAGACGCAGTCACACACACAGTGTATCTAGGGCAGTTGCTGTAGCAGCAGTTTGCCTTGTCCATGCACAAACTGCTAAAGCAGTATTGTTAGACTCACTATAGGGAATGATTCACGAGCCTCTTCCTGTGGAGATAAAGCCTCTTTATCTCCAAGTTTTAAAACAGTGGACCCTCAGCAGACTCTGTCTGTTTACTCACTATTCACCATGTACTGTAACGGCCGTGTGGAGTGGAGCACCGCACTGTGGGGAAGAGTAATGGTGGAGTGGAGCTACGCACTGTGGAGAAGAGTAATGGTGGTGTGGAGTGGAGCTACGCACTGTGGGGGAGAGTAATGGTGCTGTGGAGTAGATCTACGCACTGTGGGGAAGAGTAATGGTGGTGTGGAGTGGAGCACCACACTGTGGGGAAGAGTAATGGTGGTGTGGACTGGAGCACCGCACTGTGGGGAAGAGTAATGGTGGTGTGGACTGGAGCACCGCACTGTGGGGAAGAGTAATGGTGGTGTGGAGTGGAGCTACGCACTTTGGGGAAGAGTAATGGTGGTGTGGAGTGGAGCTACGCACTGTGGGGGAAGAGTAATGGTGGTGTGGAGTGGAGCTACGCACTGTGGGGAAGAGTAATGGTGCTGTGGAGTGGAGCTACGCACTGTGGGGGAGAGTAATGGTGGTGTGGACTGGAGCACCGCACTGTGGGGAAGAGTAATGGTGGTGTGGACTGGAACACCGCACTCTGGGGAAGAGTAATGGTGGTGTGGAGTGGAGCTACGCACTGTGGGGAAGAGTAATGGTGGTGTGGACTGGAGCACCGCACTGTGGGGAAGAGTAATGGTGGTGTGGAGTGGAGCTACGCACTGTGGGGGAGAGTAATGGTGGTGTGGAGCTATGCACTGTGGGGGAGAGTAATGGTGGTGTGGAGTAGATCTACGCACTGTGGGGGAGAGTAATGGTGGTGTGGAGCTATGCACTGTGGGGAAGAGTAATGGTGGGGTGGAGTAGATCTACGCACTGTGGGGGAGAGTAATGGTGGTGTGGAGCTATGCACTGTGGGGAAGAGTAATGGTGGTGTGGAGTGGAGCTATGCACTGCGAGGAAGGGAAGCAGGGGTCAAAACCAAGTTTTCTTCCTCATTTTATCATTTTTAAAATGATAAAAAATATTGTCATCCTCATCATCATTTTGTGGACTCCTGCCAATACAATTTCTCAGATGATGATGATCGGCATGCGATATCCAGTGGCGTTCTTTGGCCAAAACAGCAAAGCCAGGCAACAGCATATGTCTCCTCTCCAGTGCATCTTCTGAGCAGGATCTCCGCAATGGGAACATGACATCATCATCTCCACCGGCAAGGGAGACAAAGACAAATGCAGCAGCAATGAAAAACAAAGCACCAATAACACTAGGATGTAACAGTCACCATAAAGCGCTTCAAACATCGACCATAGTGAAAGTTACCGCAAATACAGGCATTTAAAGCTGGAAAACATCCACAAAACTTTCCCAGAGCAGGTTGCATATATATGTACATCTGTAGCAGGCTTTACCCTGAAGGTACTCGAAACAGCAAACAGATTTATGGCAAAGTGGAACAGATTTTTTATAACCGTAGGCTTCCTAATAAGCACTGGCAAAGTTTCAGGCAGATCTAGAAGGTTCCTAAAGTACCCCATTACAACCAGACATTTCAGCTCATTCATTCTTACTGAATATCTAATTAAAATCTGATGGAGTGTCACTTTTTGTCAGAAGAAAGGGATTTCTTAATGTTTACTGTCCTTTATTTGATTTACCTAATGGCTTTTACATAATTTAAACGTGTATTTAATATCCCTCTGTCCTTTATGTTGTAGATATAGGCTATGTATCATGCGTTTGTTTTTGAACTCCTTCTTCGTGCTTTTATTTCCTTTTTATGATGCGCAGACAAACTTATTTTCCCCCATAGAGGTAATAAAATGAAATTGAATTATTTTGCATTTGAATAAATTTTTTGGCAGTAAAAGCTTCATGTTCAATTTCAAATGTTTTTTTTCTGATAAACAAGCAGCCATCACCTGGCTGTGGGTGGGAAATGACGTTACGGGAAAGAGGAGCAGGTGACAGGACGCCTACAGTCTCATGAGCCGCCACACCGTCTGTCTGCCTCAGCTCCTGTCATCCAAACCGCATAATTAAAATCCCGCTTATTTTCTTTACAAATCTCTCGCATAAAACCTCTTTTGCCTCATTTTCTCGTGCGTTGTTTATGAAAACCTGTTTTGTCTTCCCGTGAATTCCGGGGGGAGCTCTGGAACCAATCATGAGTGGACATCTGTCACACCTGAAAGCGGCGAGAAGCTAATTAACATATCAGCGACCCGACAGATCACTTCCGCATAGGTCAGGCTTCAGTGGGGATCTGTCTTTAAACTCCCACAGACCGTACAGAGCCTGGTGCATTCTGCCGAAAATAATAATCACAAAAGAACATCTGTCATCAAGGACAAAGAAGGAAGTGTTGTAGAAATGTAGCGATCCGGGTGATGGGGGGAGGGGGGGACGTTAGGTTGACATGGCTAAACGTTCATCGGTTTTGTCGTACGTGAGCTTTGGCCATTTCTAAGAAAAACAATAAAAAAACAATTACGAAACTTTTTTTGCACCTCAGTATCGTTCCATTCTCTGACAGAATTTGGAGGCAATCAAATTGGCAAAGGGAGTGACTGGAATATCTGAGAAAGCAGAGGCTGTAGAGGGGATAGAATGGATACAAAATGGCCGTCAGGAACTAAGAGCCTGACAAGGCTGCTCACACTGATACATCACTATGAGCCTGACCAGGCTGCTCATAACCTTATGGTACTATGAGCCTGACCAGGCTGCATATTACCTTACAGTAATATGAGCCTGACCAGGCTGCTCATAACCTTACAGTACTATGAGCCTGACCAGGCTGCTCATAACCTTACAGTACTATGAGCCTGACCAGGCTGCTCATAACCTTACAGTACTATGAGCCTGACCAGGCTGCTCATAACCTTACAGTACTATGAGCCTGACCAGGCTGCTCATAACCTTATGGTACTATGAGCCTTGCGAGGCTGCTCATAACCTCATGGTACTATGAGCCTGACCAGGCTGCTCATAACCTTACAGTACTATGTGCCAGAGCAAGCTGCTCATGTCCTTATAGCAACATGGCCAGGATGCTCATAATCTTTCGTTGCTATGAACCAGGCTGCTTACAACCATACTGATAAAACTCTGTTAGGACCAGATTTATTTTAAACTTGTATTCACTTACTGATGAATACAATAATGTTCATTTTTTAAGAAACTTTTGTATGAGAAATGTGGTTTCATCAAAGGGTATTATTTTGCTCTTTAACTGGAATCACTTTTCTTATTTTCCTGTTCATTCATCAGCTGAATGCTTGATCGAGACTGATTAGTTACGTACGCATGTTTTATTTAACCTTTGAATTGTGGGAACAAAGGTGTTGTGATTTCATTTGAATTACATTAAATTCAGCTGGGTCCACTGAGAGTATGCCTTAAAATGGGGACCCATTGTAAATCTGATTAATCTACACGTCTGCAAGGTGCCATTTTGTTTCACAAAATCAGCAATTTTACAGTTGCACAGTACTAGTGGATCAAACATCTAACACCATAATTCATATGAATCCGTTTTCACTGACCACAGCAAATTTGCAAAGTCATTCTGGACAAAAATAAGGCTCATGAAGAAAGAAAGCCTTAACGCTGTTATGAATACATAATAACACATACTGTACATACAGTGGAGTCTGTAAGTATTTGGACAGTGGCCATTTTAGTTTTTTTTACACTGTACTCCAGCACATTGGATTTGAAATGGAACAATGAAAATTTGAGGTTATGTACATCCATTATACTCTTTTTAAACATTGTTCCCCCTGTTTTTTTGGGAAAAAAGTGAAAGACCAACCCACACCCCCACCTACCCCCCATCAACAGCCTCCGAAATTAACAACAGCAGAAAACTGTGGCGTATGGCAGTTGGAGTGTATCAGACTATTCAGACAGTTTAGGTGCATATAAATTCTCTGGTCTTGGGAGTTGTTTTTTTTAAATAAAATGTGAAGTGCCATTTTTTTACTTTTGAAGGTGAAAAATAAGGAAACTATCCTCACCTCAGATTAGTGTGATTTTGACCACTGGGAGTCAGAACACAAAAAAATGGCTATTACATTTTTGAAGTAGTGCCTCCTGTTTTGTGGAAATTAACAGTACGATAAGTCTGAGACTGACAGACCTGGATGACCCTGGTGATTCTCTGCCTGGCCTGTACTACAGCCATCTTCAGTTCAGTATTGCCTTCAGTCTTGCCTTCAGCAAGTAAAAAGCAAGTTCATTTGGATTCAGGTCAGGTGATTGACATGGCCAGTCAAGAATATTCCAGACTTTTAGGTTGTGAATCGGTGTAAAATGTGGTGCGCCGTCCTACGTGCTGTATACACACCGGAGATATTGATGTTGCTGTAAACTCTGTCTCGAGTTCCACGTTCTACGGAACAGGTAAAACAAAAATAGTTTGACATAAAACTGGAGGCAAAGTTGTAGGAGAGACGTTGCTGTCTGGAATTACCAAGGAGGGTGACAGCGATATGTTGTCACTGTCCTGTGCCAGTCCTTAAGAAACTGAGGATAGAAAGCACCTGAACATGCCCTGGAATTGGACAGGAATGACGTGTGGATCTTATGAGTTTTGGCTCCAGTTGTGTTGCACAAACTCAGATGGAGGTGTCTGGGCAGTTAGACACGTGAGCCTCATCAAAGAAATCGGCTCGGTCTTTGAATATGCACTCTCTCCGAAGTAAGCCATGCACCAAATCTTCTAATGAAGCAATAAATGTAAATGTAATGTAAAGAGAGGTACCATAGCAACCATAGCAACGGATGTCTGAGCTATGACCTGCGCGCCCTATTTTTAGCAAACGTTGTCTGGGTGTTTTATGGAATTTATATTCGACTCCAATTAAGCATTAATTAATCACGATTACCTGAATGACACATCACCCATTTTAATGGAGAATCCAGTTGCATTTATTTTTTTTATATAATAGGAATAATTATAATATTCAATTGGCTTATTAAAATCAATTTGCCACGCAAAATGAAAATAAAATATGAATGAATAGAATATTAAAAGCACTAAACAACCTTTAGAGCTGTGTGCTTTTGTTTCCACACACAATACGAACAGCTGAGATCACTCATGTCTGTTCAGATCCTACAAAAAAAAAGGCCATCCGAAAACTTTGATAAATCCCACATTATTGGTGGAAATGCACTTCCGAAGGATTTACAGTCAATTTTGTTTGGCTCAGTTGAAAAGGGGTTTTTCTTCACCATTGAAAGTGCACTACACCACTACAGTGGTCTTATGTGGTCTACAAAATTGTTTGCTTTTGCTAAGCTCATTAGTGCATTCTTGGTTCGTATCAATGCATCAAACATTTGACTTTAACACACCAAAAATTTTGGCTATTTCTCTGATCATTTATAAAAAGGATTTTTCAGTCTTATGATGGCCTACTTTCCTGGCACTGACTCCAAATGCTAATTCCACACATAGAATAAACTCTAGACCTATTGTTTGCTTTCTTGTGCATCAGCTAATGATGTAACAGTGCACAGCTGGTCAAGAAACAGCTGAGCAGCCAATTGCCAATTACTTTTGGTGACCTAAAATGGGGTGAGTATGTATATACAGGGCTGCAATTCACGATATTGATGTAAAAACCTCAAATTAAAGCGGACAGACTGCACTTTAACCTCATATTGATCACTTCATTTTTGAAATCCAATGTCCCAGACTACAGAGCCAAACAACAACAATAAATGTCACTATCCAAATACTCACGGACTGCACTGTATAAACAGTACACACAGTGCAATCATATTTAGTGCAGCGTTACAGTCAAATATTAAGTCAAATATTAGTCTAACTGCACTGGTCTGTTTCCTTCACACTTTTAATCCTTGATGGTTTTCATCATATAAATAACGAAGCCTCTGGCCAACACAAATCTTAGAAGTTGGACATTATTTACAGCGAGAGAGCTCACTTAAGGATGCGAACTGTATAATGATCTGAAAAGGTCTGCCTGCTGACACCTTTGTTTTCACGTTGGGTAAAATCCGTCTCATTTTTGTCAGTCTTCAGCATTAATGAGGGGAATATCACACTATCCAAAAACAGGAAGAAAAATGTAGAATATACGGGAAGAAGCTGTCAGTCTCTTCACTTTATAATGTGAATAAAAGCGCATTGTCAGACCTGCTTGCTTTTCAAAACCACTTGTTATTCAGTGTGACTTTATTTGCATTCCAGTTGTACTGAGTTGTTTCTGATGTGTAATGGAATTGCAGACTGGTGTTCTATTAATATATTACTGAATAAATTGTCAGAACTTGGTGCACGCAATGTAGTCTTATACTCCTAATGATTTACTTTTGGGCGGAAGTGTCTCAAATTTAAAAATGCACCGGCTTACCTTAAAAGTATGACAGCAGTCTCAACTGAAACATGAAACAGCCAAGAAATAAAAGTTGAAGTTATTTCTATCAATTATCATTTTATCAGAATGTTTTATTTAAATACGCATTGCATGGTAACAATCACTCAAAGACAAAGCTTTCTCTTCAAGGGACAGCTGTTACAGATGGTACTCCTTTGAAAAACATTAAAATGAACGATAAAACAGCAGCACACACATCATTCTTACCAAGGTTAATGCCAGGCCAAGGGCCAATGCGTCCAGGGGCCGGCAACAAACAGGGACCCCAAACAGCAAAAAAGGCAAGAAAGAAAAAAATATATCCAGTATATATACTGTACACAATAATAATTTGCAATTTAATAAATATAGATTTGGGGTGAGGGTGGTTTTGATATTAAGTAGTCAATCAATGAAAATGTTCATGGCAAATGGCAAGTAAGTGGAACTGACCACTGGGATTGAATTAGCCTTAACTTGCTCGCATAGCTTAGCTACGGGTCGACCAAATGGAGCAGCTAAACGTAAATTAAAGAAAGAAAAGGACTTCTTTCAAAATGTGCTTTTCATTTTTAAAAGCGGAGTCAGATAAGGAAGAGGACAAGGTAACTCCACAATACTGCTCCCAAGTCCCACAACAGACCAACAGCACGCAAACAGCAACAGCAGTTGCATCACAGAGTGCAGTGTATCCCAATGTATCCTTCTTTCCCCCACATGTCTCCTTCTCCTATCTGCAAGTATGGGGGGAGGATTCGAGTGGAGGAAAGGAGGACACATCTTTTGAGTATTGGGACTCAATACACATCGCAGTCACCAGCACATCACAGGTTGATCCGGCACCTGTATTTTCTCCAACATCAGCTAGCATGGTGGACGATGGCCCTCCAGAACCACCACAGGCACGGTTCATCGGACCAGGAAGAGCAAAACCTTTGCCTCGGCTGCATGGAGGCAAAGTCAGACAGTGAAACTACTGATCAGGCCAGTAGACTTTCCTCTGTATATCTTTCTGACCTGGATGTAAGCCTGGCCAACCAACAAATACAGTTAAAGTCTTTCATCAGCCTCTTTCATCAGAAAAGGATAAATCACCATCAGAAATGATCGAAACAATGTTGGACTATCGCCTACAGTCTAGTTTTCCCAATTTATGTGTTGCATTGAAACAGTTTTTGACCCCGCCAGTCAGCAACTGTGAGGGAGAGGATTCTTTTTCACTGTTGGCAGGAAGGAAAAAGAACCAAGAATGAAGATGCAGAAAACAACCTCAGGTCCCTCACTTGGCAATCAAGTGAAAATTGGCAAATGAGTAGGATTTTGATGAGATGGCTGACAATTTTGCAAGACAGAAGGCCAAAAAGAAACCCATCGCCTAAGGTAAGGAAAGAGACATCTCTGTTGTAGCAAGCCTATATTATTTGCTTCGGGGCATTTTCAGCAGTTGGTGCTGTGATGTTGAAAACAGCAGGATAGCGGTTCCTGCAAACTGTGACTGTTAAGCCCTGGGCTCATTCCAAACGTTTGTCTCCTCGTTCCTCGACTGACCTTGAAATCAATGAAGGTCAACCATCTTTAAGGACATTCCAACACCTTAAATGCTCCTTCAAGGAGCTAGGATTGAGGAGCTAGCAGCCCCCCAAAGGATTCTTCAGCATGAAAACATGAACACATCTTTTGTGGAAGAATATTTTCAAAATATGTGATATGTTGTATAAAGTACCTGTGGATCCACCTCTCCCCATCTTCCACACCTGTAATAGGCATGACTTCAAACAGATGCTTGACAGGGCAAGGACTTTCCATTTTCCTTGTAAACCAGTCCTTGGATCCACCATCCTAGAGTCCTTTCCTCACTTCCTTTCCTTGCCTCCTCCGAGGAATTCCCCTTCCCGTCTTCACATGGGAATTCCACATTCCTACAATTTTCACCTGTGGAAACAAACATATAACTTGAAATAAATAGCGTGAGTTACCTTTTGCACTGTTATCTTACAAGTGGGATTAGTTTTATAGCTTGCATGTGCACTCTTCTCATGTTGGGTGTAATTTTCATGTTTTTTTCTAAGGTGTTACATCTTCAGTCCCTAGCAGAATGAATCTAGTATGCTGGATTGGTGGCACCTGTGAGAAACCCTATATGAAGACTTCTGAGGGAGCAACTCAAGTGGACACTGCCCATATTGCTTGTTCTGGTCTTTTTTCAATAAATTCATCTATTTTTATAAATATATTGTTTTCCCATTTTGTGTTGCGACCAGCCAAGGGGGCTGGTAGTAACAAAAAGGGTCACAATGGTCTCCAGTTTCCTTCTGTGACTGTGAGTGTCTGTGGTCTCAAATTTCCTTCTGCCATCGCAAGTCTCCACAGTCTTCTTCGTTACTTTCCCAGCTGATTGCATTTACAGCTCAAAATGAATCCATTTACCTTGTTTTCCTTTCCGCCGCTGGTTACCGTTGCATTTATGAGGACAACACAAATGGGCCCATCAGGTCAATATTTCTATTTGTTGTAAAAGGAAAAATCTGTTCTCTCTCCTAATGACTCAATGTGACTCAATGACTCAAACATGGCTCAATGTGAAATAGTTTCTCTCTTTGACCCGACATTGTATGACACCTAGCGTGGCCCAATGCCATCACTTTCCCTTATGCATAAAGTGATGTTGATAGTGTGCCAAACACTTGAAAGGCAGAAGTGAAATATCAGTATTTTGCGGCTGGCATGAGGCAAACAATCAATATGTCACCAGGTGAAATGGAAAGTGTCTCTCTGTGGAACTGAAAAAGCAGGATGAGCCTTATGATTAAGGAGATGACAGAGACATACCTGCTGACATTAGCCTCTCCACAGCACAGCACTAAAATAATTACATTTACCCCAAACGCCCCCCCCCCTCCCTCCCTCCCTGTCTTCATGCAGTACAGATAATAAACAGCTCACCATAAAGTATATTTTGCAACACTACAAAACGCATGGCCAATATACCCATTATTCCCGCCGTCAGATAACACAATTTTTTTTTTCATTGCCGCGAGATTCGTATCATTATATTTACCGAAAAAAACATCCTTGGGTTTATTAGCACAGTAACTATCGAGTTAAATTAGTCTGTATCCAATCATTAAACTGAAATCTATAAGCTTTTTTTCCTTCTATATTTGCCCTGAGATTAACGGCAGGCTCTGCGCTGGAGCACGTACCGCTCGTTTACACCGGGGAAATAAAAAACGAAATTTGTTATTAAAGCCACCGCCAAAGATTCAAGTTCACCTGGAGAGGAGCCCGGTACTGAAACTCTCGCTACAACAATCGCAGGCTCCGCCGCCCCCCTTCCGCCCCGTGCCGCGAGCCCGCTCCTCTAGGCACCGACTTAATAAGGCAACATTAAAGCAACATTAAAAACGCTAGAGTCTACCCATAAGCTGACAGTGTGCGGAAGCGGAGGGGGCTGATTGGGGGGGTGGGTGGGGGGGATTTTGCGCGCAGTGGGGGTTTAACTCCCAGCACACCAAAGGAGCAGTACCCTGGAGGTGAGAACACAGGAACGCAGCATGTTATTGGCAATCAATAGAGTCCCTGCCAAAAGAACGGCACTCCGCTGACTTTAACAATGTGGCAGAGAGCAGCCGTTTGCACATTTCTGCTCCACATTAAAAACAGAGGACCCCTCCTTTCCTGGAATAACCATCAGGTTTATTTTTTTATTATGTAATTACATTCTCTTCTGCAATGTCCTCTCTTGTATTATTCTCTGCCAGTTACCAAATATATTCTTGTTCTAATTACGGGAGCTTAACACTGTTGACTAATTCACAACCCTGCGAGCACTTTTCTGGCTCATAAACTCATGTTGCTGAGCTAACAGTTACAGTCCAGGCTCGTCCTGTCAATAAGGAAAGTCGATGGAACCTTCACCAGACTATAAAGCAGAATGGAGACAAGACACCAGGAAGTGTTAGGACTGGGCCAGATGTTTCCCAGAACACTCAGGGTCATGTGGGCAGAAAAGTCAATTATTTGCCATTATAAGGATGCAATTTTTTGGTTGGTTTGTTTTTTGCTGCAGATTTTTAAAGGAAGCTGGATATACATATACAGTATGTGTATCAGACCTGGGTCAATTCTGTAATTGTTTTGGATTCAAATACTTTTATGTGCTTGATTGATCTTGCCTGGTGCAAGTGAGCCAACCAACATTCCACTTTTTAAGAGTATTTCATGTACCAGACAAGTTCAGCAAAATCTGAAAAAGTATTTGAATCCAAAGCAATTACAGTTTGTATTTGACCCAGCTCTGAAATACAATTTCCGAAAGGTAGCCATTGTAACCATTGGCTTTCTTCTATTTGTTGCTCTGTGATTGGTGGAGATTTCCTTTCTGGTTTCTATGCAAAAATTGACGATGCCAACTTACTATCCCTAGTTCACTATCCCTGGTTACTAGGAAGTAGAATGCAGCTTGAATGCAGAGGCGAACCTTCATGGTCATTCAACTTCAGTTTCCATGGAGACATGTCATAGAGGATGAAGCCTTCCATCTGGAGGTTGCGGTAAAGTGCAGGTTCTACCATAGATTCCACAGACCAGACAATCATTTCTTGCGTACATTCCACCCTCTCTACTTAGCTACAGGAGCGTTGGGTTGGTAACAGGATGTTCTGATGCTATATCTCAGTACAGAACATCCATTCCAATAATATTTATTTTTTTATGAATCAGGCAATCAATGTTTTCTGACAGTGGCGAGTTTTGATAATCTGGCTGCTGTGATTTTATATAACCTGTGCAGAGGAAAGTGTCTTTACTTCAGAATGAAAATGAACATGAGATTCTGCCACAGAGAGATCAGTACGGTCATGATGCAGGATGATTTTAATATGTAGTATAAATAAATGGCTTGACTACACAATAATAACCCAAACAAGGACGTGACTGTTGATGGAAATAAGCTTGGGCATATATCTTGGAGTTCACCCGGGGAGTTGCATGAAGGGCAAATTGTCCGGTTTGTGTATTTTAGTGTTCGGCGAAAACAACTGGGGAAAATAAAACTGGTTTAATGAACAGCTGTGAACATCAGAGGTAGATTTCATACTGACATTTTTGCTCTAAGTGTACGGTCACTGTGGTTTATATTTCTTTTGGGAGCTTGCGTCAGAGGCATAATGTAATAATCTGATATAACAGAGCAGTGGGTCTGGTAATGACTGCACAAAGATCCACTAAACTTTTTAAAATTCTACAAGACTATTTTCTCCTGCTCTGAGGCTTAGTCTAATATCCACACTGGATAACTGCTTCTCTCTAGGTTCCATCTGTGTCCCATATGGAAATTACACCATTTAAGAGTCTCATTTGTAATTCTTTTTTATTAAAATTGTAAAAAGTTATTTTCTCCATTGTTCAGGGATTTTTCTTTGGAATTAATTCCAGTGAGGTCAGAACTCCATCTCTCCCTCCAGGGTTTGCAGCTTGGTTTATCTCTAGTCAGACTAGGCTTCTGTTGTCACTGCAATTGCAACCACAACTTACAGCCCACAAAGTGTCTTACCAGTGTACAGCAAGGCTAAAGTACGCTCTGTCACTGCCTCCTACACTCATCCAACACTTACTGTGCATCTCACCTATGAAACGCATTCCTGTAGATTACCTCCTGAGGAGTGTCATGTGCATTATGTGTGGGTCATCTGAGCAGGTTGCATTGTTTTTTTCACAGCCTTGCAGATAGAGACCATGGGGCGACATGGCTCAGGCCGTAAGAGCAGTCGCCTGGCAGTCGGAGGGTTGCCGGTTCGATCCCCCACCGGGCTGTGTCGAAGTGTCTCTGAGCAAGACACCTAACCCCCAAATGCTCCTGACGAGCTGGTTGGCGCCTTGCATGGCAGCCAATCGCCGTTGGTGTGTGAGTGTGTGTATGAATGGGTGAATGAGAAGCATCAATTGTACAGCGCTTTGGATAAAGGCGCTATATAAATGCCAACCATTTAGACCATTAGACCATTAATCTTAATGTAACTGATATACTCATTCCAAGTCAAACTCACTTCGATCACATTTACTCCACATTCTGACATTTGGTCTGAAAAATTTGGTCTGCATTTAGTTGCTGCCACATGATTGACTGATTAAATATTTGCATTAACAAGCTGGTGTACAGGTCTGCCTAATAAAGTACTCACTGAGTGTATACCATCACAAGTTAATGTAAATGAAGCTGATATAGACCATCACCAGTTAGTGTAAATTAAGCTGATGTAGACCATGGGGCTTGTGGGAATGCAGTCATGTCTTCTGTCTAATATCTCACTGTCCTCAACATGCGTGACTTTTTTATCTTTTTTTGGGCGGCAATTTTTCCAGCAAACCCAAATCACGGCACCATCTGCAGCTGAGTCAATTGGCTGTAGCATTTTGCTATGCATGGATACCTCACATCACAGTCTGCCAGTATTAAGTGGAAGCACACATCGACCCTTCTGCAAATGTAGTCTGACACTCTAATCCACAAGTCTAGAATACTTACCTGAGGGACACCTGAGTTGAGTTTGGAATACAGAATAATTTAGGTTTGGTCTGAGTACTATTGCATTAGGTTTGATGTAAATCATTAGTTGGTGCATCTCAATTTGGGAATTTTATTCATTTAAATTCAAAGCTAAATTAGGACATTCTGCACATCCCTGCTTTTTTTGAAAAGCACTTCCTTAAGACAAACAGACCCATGTGGAAAAAGATGTTAAAAGCAGGGCTCAAATGTGACCCCAAAAAATTACCAATCCACCTCAGAACAAGGACGGATGTTGATTTTGTATACAGTTTTATTGTTACTAACGTACAGATACAGTATTGGTCATGATATCCATAAACAAGGTGTGGGCAAGGAGGGTTGTTTTCTGGATTTGTGCCAACTAATTGTATCATTTCAATTCAATTACCTTCACATAAGTGAGTAAATTCAATTATTTCAGCAACCCAATCTTTTATGTGATCTGACGTCTAACCTCTGCATTTATTGATAAGCTCGTGAATGACAGTCGAACAATGTCCTTGTGTTTCGATGAAATACTGTCCTGTGGTCTAATTTATGACCAAATCAGTGTTGGGTTAAAGAGCTAATTCACGAATTGAATCAGGGTAATTGGTTGAAACGAAAACCTGCATGCACACCGACCATTCAGAAATGGAATTGCCCACTCCTCTCTTGACAGTGGTATGCTCCTGGTCCTCTCCTGAAATATTGAAGTACTGCTACAACACAGTCACTACAGTACCTCAGGCCTATTAGTCTAATAAATTAACTCTGGTAAACACCATTTATAAAACCCCCACAGGTATACTTCCAAACCAGAGGACTGATGTCTGTTCAGCACTGATCAGCAATTCCTGTAGTTTCCATTTTGATCGACAACCTTTGTTTTTTTAATTGCAGGCATACATGAGAGCATAAATCATTTATAATGAAAATGTATCGCTGTTTTTGGATTTGCAACCATGAGCAAGGAGCTCTTTAATAGCCTTACCGTAAATAGAGGCACTGACAGGCAATTTATCCTGAATTAAATTATACACCTGCCGATGCCTTAGAGTCGGGCAAATGAAACACTGGAAACATTTTTTGTTTTTCTTTTTTCAACAATGAATCCACCATTTCTTCAAAAAATATTTTGGCCTAACCTTCAAACCGAGAGCAAGTTCTTTATGAACCTTTAATAATTTAGCTTATAAGAATATAACAGTTTCATGAGAAAAGGGCCTCGGTATAAAAATATGGTATAGGAGATGGGAAAGTAAGCACTTTTGGAAATGTTCAATGAGTTCCAGGTGGCTTTACTCTAAAGCAATTTTCATTGGTTACTTCAGGCTGTCCTGGTCCTCTGTAATGCACAACTTAAAAATGTAGCCCTGTATCCCTATGTACAGAACACACCTGGGTCAAATACTGAAAATAAAATATCTATTTTTAAAAAGGTATCTCAAATAAATACAAATATATTTCCACCAGTATTCAGCACAAAACTCTTATTGCATATGACTGCCTGTATTGGTAGATCAAATTTTCATTAAATCATTATTGGGGATCTGCAGGAGTATAATCAGATTTTACCCGCATCAAAAGTTTACCCCTTCTGCAGCAACCCTTTTATTAACACAAAAAAAATGGTTACTGTTCCTGAACCCTCTTGACTACTGGCATAATCCTGGTCCCTTCTCAAAGGTAACCCTGATATAAATATTATACTTAAATATTACTGTACGAAAGTAACAGAAGCTCAAGCACAGTGGAAGTGGCAGTTTTCTTTTCACCGAAAGATTTTTCAGTGGATCCAGTTGCTTGTGGCTGTGCCTGGTCAGTGTGGAAACACAAAGGAGCCACAACTGGACAAATCCTGGTTCTAATTTGATGACAGTACCACCAAAATGAGTATTTTGCGTACAGTAAATCCTCAAATTGTGTCCTGGATTCTATTTGGATTCTATAATCGATTCGGACAAATAAAGGCCGGCCCCCAAATACAAGCCGGGGTAATATTGCCTACCAGTAGGGCTATCAGTCCATGAGCACTAGAAGATATTGTTTTGATTTAACTCAATTAAATAAAAGAGCTCTTCTTAATATTTTATATTGTTGGTTGGTTTAATACTGTTGCCAATGAAAAGTCATTGTCCTACACCATGGGTCTCCAACACGTTGCTCTCAAGCTACCAGTCGCTTGCCGCCCCCTTCTGAGTAGCTTGCCAAAGGCTGAAGCAGTATACATTTAAACACAATTGTTGCCGTGAGGCATTCCAGCCTACGAATTAAATAAAAAGTAAATCAGGCAAAATAAAAAATTAACTCAATTTAGGCTACTTGGCTACGCAATATGTATGGTGCTCCGAACGAAACGCATGTCTCACAATAAAACCCACTTTAGGAAAAAAAGATCCTTAACTTGCTGTTATCTACGCTAATTTGTTATTGTTCATGAAGGCATGTCTGGCAAGTTGTTATTTTATGGATTCTGGACTTGCATGTGATTTATTGTGTTTGAGAATATTTGCAATATACTAAGTCTGTTAAGACTGACACTATGACGTACCAAACGGTGTTCCTGATTAGCCTACACTAATTGATTTCTGAACGGTTTCAGGAAGTGTTGAACAGTGTTGGCCAACTTTAAGTGTAGCCTTTTACTTTATTTCTAAGAATAAAATTCTACAACAGAAGCCTAATAAGAAATAAAGGCCTGCCTCGAATACAAGCCTGCCCCAAATAAAGGCCTGTGCTTTGTGCAGCCTAAGTAAATAAAAGACCCCGGCCACAATTTGAGGATTTACGGTAGTTTTTTCTGAGTTACTGTATATCTAGGCGGATTTCCAAAATGGCCATTTAGTGACGGACACCAAGTGATATTATGGGTCTTTAGAGGTGTAAAATGCTGTATATTTTGCACCCTCAGCCAGTGCAACTTAAGGGGTTAAAGTGTTTCTAATATGTGTTCCAAGTTTAGAATATCTAAGAGTAATATTCCATCTACAGATAGTAACCAGCAGATCTCGGAGTCTAATACACAACCAGTAAACAAATGACACAAATATCAAATGTATGGAGAAGAGGGTAGACCAACCAAAACAACAGTTTTCTAGTTCATGACTTTATTTTCGTTCATAGCATTGCGTCGTGATGTGATCTATTCTCAATGAAATGTTGTTAGCCAGGTTTGACACAATAGCTCATATTAATCAGATTAATATGCTTACGTCACTCCTATATTGTAAGTCACTCTGGATAATAGTCTCCACTGCATGTAATATACTGTAATGGACTGCAATGTCAAAGAATGTTTGCTTCTGACCAAAGTTTTTGTCAAAGCACGTGCTGAATAGAAAAAAAACCTTATCTGAAGCTTTCTTCCACAGTTCTAATTAGCTGCAAATGTCAGCTTGTTGCCATACTCTTATCCATAGGTACAACAACTGTATCACCGGTAATTGCTGAACACAGAAATATTCCGAGAGACAATGTGAGACAAGAAAAGGCTTCTGTCTTTGTGACCTGTAACAAGCTTTAGAAACACGTGTATTTTAGAACACAGGCTTTCTGCCCCTCACTCCCTACCACCATCCTTTTGTATCTAATAGAGACAGTATTCCTACTCTAAATGCATGGACAGAAAAATATCATTAATTTCCATCCAAAGAAAATGATTATAAATATAATTAATATTATTACGTGTTATGACTCGATTATGCAAATGCATGTAATTTTTACTTGCATTTATTGTGTTGCTGAAATTTGACTGAATTAAATTGGTTTGGAATACAAAAATGAGACTATAGAATACTAAGACGTGGTTTACATCCTCGATTGAAACTTTAATTCAAAAAACATGTAAATGACAATCATTTCAGCAGTGTATGAACCATCATGTTAATTAAGGAATTGTAAACACACTAATGTGGATTCAGTTTTTCGACAAGTCTCATCCTAATGATAATTACTTCACATTAAAGGGGGTTCTAACAGTTTATACCCAATGAAGCATTTCTGAATGAATGAATTATGTTATTAATGGCAACGTTTTTTCTCGCTGCATTAGCTGCCATTATTGAGAAAATTAATAAAAACTCTTACTGCTAAACATGGCGATACATTTTGTTATGAATAAATGCTATAGGGTTAAATTATATAAATGTAATCATTTTTTCCAAAAAAATTTCCCTCCTTTCTTTTCTTGTTTCTATTTTAACCTTTTTTGTTTGTATCTTAAAATCCTCCTATGGACAGGTGTTATAAATTAGCATTTCGCTACAAACAGTAGCGAAACAGTGCATCTGTGCATAATTGCCAATGTTATCAAATAGAATAATATAAATCTAAGTAAATAAGATACATAAAATCCACCAATAATACTATCTCGATGGAGATGAGACATTCTAATTCATGAAGAAATTGGTGTTAAACTTTGGGGATATTCAGTGTTGAGGATTTCAGTTTTGAGGAGTGCTCATCATTGTTGAGGAGTGGTTTTGAGTGTTGAGTGGAGGTTGGAGTGTTGTTCTGTGGTACTGCGGATTTCAGGTATTTACAGGTTATTTACAGGAGCAAAAAGACATGGAGTATTATCATAAAACAAGAGAGGAGTTTGAAGGACTTCAGTTGGCTCCTTACTTTTGAAAGCTTAAAATTATAAAGAGAAATAACAAACTAAAATAGTGGTGTCAACCTGAAAGTAAAGTTTCAAGTTCATAGAAAATTCTAAACAGAATGTTTATGAGTATGACCTAGATAGCGCGAACAAGCTAATCTAAGTTACAGATGAAGCACAGAAAAAAATCTGAGAGAGCCGTATTTGCCTCCATTTTCGGCAATCCAGTTAGTAATAGTGATGATCCGTGTTATATGACAGTATCTGAGCAGAGTTGACAGGGTAAGCCTCTTTTTAAAAAATGAGATCAAAACCGCACAATGAATCACTTTTGTAACCAATTTCTACCCAATTCCAAGGATGACAACAATAACAGAATTAATCATATTGGCTTCGATTAGTCACCTTGTTGTTACATATACTGTTTATTATAGTTAAATCAATGTGAATGTCATTGGAGGGAGTCCCAGTGTTCTAGGACTTTAAATCATAACAAGACCCAGATAACAGGCAAAACAAGCTCGTGACATCTGTGTCTTAGAGGGAGCCAGATACTGTGAATGCCTATAGACATTACATGAGAGCGCTGCTTAGCTATCATTACACGAGTGTACCTTTTGTGATCATTATATAGTACAGTACAAGCCTGGTGTAAAATCCAGCTGTGACCAGCTTTTAATACCATGGCAGCTACCAGCTGTGTCAATCCTAGCTAGCCGTGTTTTGCAGAGTGCTATTTCTGATCATTATACGGGTGTGCTATTTAGGAGCATTACATGTGTACTGTTTAGCGTTATGTGTGTATTATTTATGGTTATTACATGAGTGCACGGTTTATGAGCACCGCAGGGGTGTGCAGTTTATGAGTGTCACACAAGTGTGCTGTTTATTTCATAAGTGCGCTGTCTGCCAAGTCAAATCATACAGAATAAATTAAAGGAGACATCAAATTCTGCACCGGTAAAAGGGAAAACAGTTATTATGTTACACAAAAGGCATTAGTAATCACCTGCATCCTCAACACACAAGAGAATAGGCATTCTCAACAAACAAGAGAGTTGGTCTACAGTACAGACCAACTCTAGGCCTGCACGATATATCCTATATTTATTGCCATCGAGACATGAACATGTGAGATAAAAACATCACAAAAGACTGCTTGAACTGAGATGAATAGTATTGATTTAAATTGATGTTCTGTTAAATTTATTGCCTGTTCATGTGCAATTTGCTCAATAAAAGCATGTTAGAAATAATGGATTATATTTTTTTTATTCAGTGAGCATAGGCTATGCATTGTCTGGGGTCTATGGTAGCAGTGCACCTAAAGCAGAAAGACACTAGAACTGTGCACACTTCAATATTTTTGAAAATTCCAGAAATATCATAATCGCAATATTCAACAACGTTATCGCGTATTCTCCTCATACCGTGTAGCCCTACCCAACACAGTGTAAACAGAAAGCCGTCTCAGCGTTGGAGCTTGTTGAAGAAGGCTGAGGTGAATAAGTGGTTCCAGTGCTCTCTGTGAGTATAACGGATTGGTTTATTTCCTGCTCCTTGTGAAGGGGCTGAGTCTGGGTGATAGATGAGACGAAACGGCGCTGTAAAACAACTCAGTCCTGAGTAATCCCGTCCTGGTCAATACGCCGCCATCACAGCCTCTGCAGCTGGTAGCCCAGGGACCACCTTCCCGCGTCTTAATGTTTTTTCTGCGGTTGGCCGAATGCAGGTTTTTCAGAGGGAAAATATGAGGAGTTGTTTTCAAAAGGCACACATGTGGATATAACGAAGCTGTGAAGCACGGCTGTGGAGAATTGAAGTGCTTCCTGTTTTGATACACCGGTGTTTGCAGGACGATGCAGTCTGTGACAGCACTGACAACAGCACAGCCTTTTTAACAGCACAGACAACAGGTTTTTTTTGCTCAACTGTTTTTTTTTTTTTTACATTTTTACACAGGATATTTTGCACTGCATTGCTGTCTACAGACATTCTGCCCACAGTCAACAGCACAGACAGCAGTCCTCTATAACAGCACAGACAACAGGCCTCTATAACAGCACAGACAATTGTCCTCTGTAGCAGCACAGACAACAGCACAGATAACAGGCCTCAATAACAGCACAGACAACAGGCCACTATAGCAGTACAGACAACAGTCCTGTCCAACAGCACAGCTCCGGCAGCTGGCCCCGTGCACGATTCTCTCCTCTTTCAAAGTGATTTTTCCCTTTTATCTTTTATTTCTTGATATTTTTAACTTGGCTGTTCACAAAGCACCCAAGTGACCCATATATAGCATTGAAAAAAAAAAAACTCCCTTGCAGGTGATGAAAGGGGTTTGCTACCACGCTAACACTCAAGCTCGCCGTGAAAACTGAAGTGTGCACACGGGAACTGGTGCAAGAGAGCTTAATCTGGAACCTGGGCAGCTGAAATTGAACACATGTGAACTGACATGCTCCGGCTAAAGATATCGATCACCTGGCAGCATTCATGAAGAATAATAGCGGAGAAATGGGCAGCCGTTTCTCTTCAATTGCAATCACCCTTGCAAAACCTGGGTCAACTCTTTATATGCCCGTTTGAAAACAGGTCTGCACAGCCCAAAGACTTTTCAATTGAACACGTCACTAAGCAAAATGTACATAACGTCAAAGACTTTTTTTGTTTCCTTTAAAATTGTCTGCGGGAATTTACAGGTGTCTAAATGGATAAAGCATTTCAAATAAGTCTATGACTCAGGCCCTGCCACGAACAGCAAGGAGGTGGTAATACCCTTGCAGCTAAAGACTGATTTCATTCAGAATAACAAAGATAACAAAGTGGTTTATCTAGCAGAATGTGCAGTGCATCAGTGGTCGTGGTAATTAGCTCACGGCTGAAAGTGGCCACAACACTGTAAATATAGATCAAACGCTATCATCGTAAAACTGCTTTCAGTGACACTTAAAAGATAATTAGCTAGCTAGCTTCGCGTCTCACCAGTGGATTATACAGTCGCGTAAATGACAGCTCTTTTTTATAGGACCGTTGCAATTTGCCCACCTCAAGCATATTTCTGCGGCCAGCGTGACTGATGTGCTACAACACTGAAGTACTGTAGGCTCTACTGGGATCTAAACATCTCTATCATTTTATCTGTCATGACATTAATGAACAATAGGGTTAGTCCATTTTGTCCTGGATCGGATGTGACTCCATCGAGATATCAGGGTGTGAAAATACCCAGAAGGATCAGGAGATGCCAAAATGATGCACACTTATCTGATTTACCCAAGGGTTTAACTGGGCCAGTCCTATTGTTGCCTGGAAACAGCCAGCTTCATGTCGCCGGTTGCATAATCGAGACTGAAATTTAAAAAGAAAACCCAGTCCGGAGTCCCTCAAGAAACAAGGTAAACACACTTTTCGGTTCTCCACAATGCCTCTCCTAATTCTGTGTGTCATCTCTTATTTCCAGGTAAGTAGGTTCACCCACTGAGCAACACCCAATGCTTTTATCATCAATGAAAAGCATAGCAGCAATAACACAGCTGAAATGGTTTATCGGAACCAGTGTAACTAACACAATGCCGTTGAAAGGATGGAGCTGTCAGTATCTCTAAAACAGTTTAGCTGTGAAATAGTTCATCTAACGTGGTTTAGCTGTGAAACAGCATCTATAAAACAGTTTAGCTGTGGAACAGTGTCTTTAGCTATGAAACAGTGTCCCTAAAACAGGTTAGCAGTGAAACAGCTGAAATGGTGTCAGTTTGCACTTTATTACCATATTTATAGCATTAAGTGTGGTAGGAGCAAATTACATATTATGTTAAATGATCAGTGCAATATGCACTATCATTTGTACTGGGACACCCTGTTATTAACCGAGTATTGTTCTTTGCGTGCGCACGCAAGATTATAGGTGTATTATCATTTCTGAATGAAGTATATGTATTTTAGATTTCATTCATGACTCCTTAATTTCTGGCTGGTGCATTAAAACCGACCTGTTTAACTTACCTTTACTTCTTTTTCAAAAATACAGTTTGGTGAGTTCTTCAATAATTCAAGTGAACTCAACAAACTGTGCTTGTGAAGAAAGTGAAATGCTTGTGTTTACTTATGGCAAAGTTATTAAATGTTAAAGGACAAATGTTAATTGAATACAGGCCTCTGTCTCTTGAATTATTTTAATCAAAACATATTTTCCTCTGAAACAGAGGGCAAACTTCCACCAAGACTGATATACAGTACATATAATCACTTATTTAATGAATTATTGAGAGATTTATGCAGGAAAACTGATTATAGATGCAGCCAAAATGGAATTCATTATCCTTGTAGGAAGTACGTTATCAGTTTGATTAGAGTCTGCAAAGACTCTCCAAATTATACCATTGAAATTTCTCACAAATTGAACTTCTTCTGTAATGTGATTCAAGTGGTTGATAACATATGACTGAGGAATGGGGTTTCATAAATTATGAGATTTTAGTCTGATAAGATATTTCCAAGATACATACATCCGGTAATAACTGGTATATCATTAAGAATGACTGCAGATCACATAAAGCTGAAACTGAAACTGTGTTAAGTACTATATATATATATTATATATATATCTATAAATTTACCATAAAAAATACTAGGCCTTGTAAAATTTGTATTATGAAAGTGATACATTTACAATTTTATAACTTCATAATGTAGACTTGGATGTTCCCTTGCAGTGTTCATACAGTGGGGCAGCTTAGAAGAAAATAATCTTCTTAAAGCTTCTTAACTAGGAGAGGTTCTGGTGGGTAACTAGAGGTTCTGGTGCCGCATTACAGTAAGAAAATGTCCAATGCCATAGTCTTCCTCCTTGATACATATACAGTACAAAAGATTAATCTAATTGCAATGGATCCACTTTAACAACTGGGAGACAGAGATTAAACTTATCTGTTGTATAAACGGTCGGGGTATAGAAGGCGGAGTAACCACAGCAAAAGAAAACAAATGAAGAAGAGTAATAATAAAAAAACTGTCATAAGGGATAGTGGCATGATTTAGTATCATAAGGGATAGCAGCATGCTTTAGTATCATAAGGGATAGCAGCATGTTTTGGAGTATAAGGGATAGCAGCATGCTTTAGTATCATAAGGGATAGCCGCATGTTTTGGAGAATAAGGGATAGCAGCATGCTTTAGTATCATAAGGGATAGCAGCATGTTTTAGTATCATAAGGGATAGCAGTGTGCTTTAGTATCATAAGGGATAGCAGCATGTTTTAGTATCATAAGGGATAGCAGTGTGCTTTAGTATCATAAGGGATAGCAGCATGTTTTAGTATCATAAGGGATAGCAGTGTGCTTTAGTATCATAAGGGATAGCCGCATGTTTTGGAGAATAAGGGATAGCAGCATGCTTTAGTATCATAAGGGATAGCAGTGTGCTTTAGTATCATAAGGGATAGCAGCATGTTTTAGTATCATAAGGGATAGCAGTGTGCTTTAGTATCATAAGGGATAGCAGCATGATTTAGTATCATAAGGGATAGCAGCATGCTTTAGTATCATAAGGGATAGCCGCATGTTTTGGAGAATAAGGGATAGCAGTGTGCTTTAGTATCATAAAGGATAGCCGCATGTTTTGGAGAATAAGGGATAGCAGCATGCTTTAGTATCATAAGGGATAGCAGTGTGCTTTAGAATCATAAGGGATAGCAGTGTGCTTTAGTATCATAAGGGATAGCAGCATGCTTTAGTATCATAAGGGATAGCAGCATGCTTTAGAATCATAAGGGATAGCAGTGTGCTTTAGAATCATAAGGGATAGCCGCATGTTTTGGAGAATAAGGGATAGCAGTGTGCTTTAGTATCATAAGGGATAGCCGCATGTTTTGGAGAATAAGGGATAACAGCATGTTTTAGTATCATAAGGGATAGCAGTGTGCTTTAGTATCATAAAGGATAGCAGCATGTTTTGGAGTATAAGGGATAGCAGCATGCTTTTTGAAGGATTAAATCATGCATAAAATCTCCCAGACCTCTTTGAGAAATTGTGTTGACTCAGACCATAATTAAGATATTATAGACTTGGCATGTGACAAAATATGAAATTAGTGGCTTATTGTGACTAAGTCAGTATTACAGGAGTTTATCTGAGAGTGGGCTCAAAAGCGGCAAGGCAGAATAAAAAGACAAACTATAGGAGGTGACAAATATGCTTGAGGTGATAATTGGAAAGTGGCGCTCCAACTTGGCCTTCCTTAGTTACTCACATGACCTTGAAAAGGACAATTGGAGTAAAATAGTCAAATATGCAGATGTTACAAAACTCTGGAGGCTAACAGATTGGAAGCTACTAAAATAATCAAAGAAGATTTAGGGTCCTGTTTTACCACCGACACAAAGCACAGATGTGGGAGACATACTGATGAGCATAATGACCACCGCATCCACTTTGTTCCTAATAAGGATTGAGAGTCAGTATTGTCAGCATGGACAAGCCTAAGAGTATCAAAGCGGCCACATTATTCCAGTAATTTTGTTAATTTGAATTTATAGTCCGCAGCAATTAATCTGTTGTTTTCAAGTGCACACTTACTCACGAAACATTTTCCATTAACCCGGTGATGTTTCTTATTTGCAGGGGAAAATTGCTTGCTCTCAACAACAGAGCTGACAGTTAAAGGCGATTCTTGAATTCACATTTCACATTTCATTGGTTTCTATAACAACAGCATCGCTAATTCAGAATGAATAATTGGCAACAATTCCCCTTAGAACTGTGATGAAACTCGGTACTCATTTGGCTAGGGCTTAAAAAACTCTCACTTGCACTTCAGTTTTCACAAACTGTTTTCAGATTTTATATTTCATTCCAGCATTTCTGTACAAATATAATATTGAATGATCTGATGTTGCCTGCAAAACAGCACGTTTTATGCACTTCCTTATCCTTATCTGTTTTCTGCTACTTATCTGTTATTAAATGTTTTACTTCAGCCACTGGTATTAGTATTCACTTTAGGTATGGTATTGATTTCTATGAGAAGCTGTGTTTATCTTTACACAGTCTCTGCAATTTCCCATCAGCGGAAAGCATAGATACGCAACATTGACATTCAGACATGAATCATTAGGAGAAAGGAAGAATTTGATTAAACAGTGTGCAGAGTTAAAGTGAACAGCCCACAATATAACAGCGTGTTAAACAAAGTAAACTGCATGGAATAGAACAGTGAGTACCATGAGAGTGTGTAACACAAAAGAAACAGAGAGAACCATTCCAGACAACGATTGTATAATATTAGAAACAAAGTAAACTCCATGAAATAGAACAGTGAGTACCATGAGAGTGTGCAGCACTAGAAGAAACAGAGAGAACCATTCCAGAAAACGATTGTATAATGTTAGAAACAAAGAAAACTCTCTGTAATAGAACAGTGAGTACCATGAGAGTGTACAGCACTAGAAGAAACAGAGAACCATTCCAGGAAACAATTGTATAATGTTAGAAACAAAGTAATCACCATGAAATAGAACAGTGAGTACCATCACAGTATGTAATACTAGAAGAAACAGAGAGAACCATTCCAGTCAACGATTGTATAATGTTAGAACAAGCAATGTGAAACATTAAACAGTGTCAAAGAGTGCAAAAGTTATCAGTGTTTAATGCTGCAGTAGCTTAAATAGCGTGAAATGTTAGAGTAATGCCATTAGAAAAGATTATGCGTCGGAATCAGATGCTGCAGGAGTGAATGCACGTGTGCTACAAATACAAGCAGTGCAGCATGCTTTTGAATTCATTTGCATTCATTACTATGTGGAAAATATGATTATAGCACATAATATAGTATAGTCAAATTAATCATATATACACTGAGTGAGCATTTTATTAGGTAATCCTGTGCACCAGCTTGTAAATGCAAATATTTAATCATCCAATCATGTGGCAGCAACTGAATTCATAAAAGCATGCAAATATTGTCAAAAGGTCCAGCTGTTGTTCAGACCAAATGGGGAATTAATGGGATCTACATTACTTTTACCATTGAATGATTGTAGGTGGCAGACAGGGTGGATTGAGTATCTCAGAAACTGCTGATCTCCAGGGATTTTCACACACAACAGTCTCTAGAGAATGGTGCGAAAAAAACAAAAAAATATCCAGTGAGCAGAAATTCTTCTGTCAAAAATGTGTTGTTGATGATGAGTGAGATCAGTGGAGAAGGGCCAGACTGGTCAAAGCTGACAGGAAGGTGAGAGTAATGCAAATAACCACACATTACAACAGTGGTATGCAGAAGAGCATCTCTGAACACACAATGCGTCAAACCTCTAAATGGATAAGCTACAGCAGCAGAACTCTTTTTAGAAGTAGAAGTATTTATTAGAAGTCTAAAAAATACCTAATAAAGTACTCACTGAGTGTACACATACTGGGGATGTTTTTTACTCATTAACAGTTATTCCAGTTTATGTTCCAAAGTCATTTTAGGATAATTTATCCCGGCACAATCATGAGAGAATTATTATAAAACATTTTCACATTTTGGGGGCTTTAGCAGGATACAACCCATTTTCACATTTTGGGTGTTTTAGTAGGACAGCACCTATTTTCATGTTTTGGGTGCTTTAGCGGGAAACAAACTATTTTCACGTTTTGAGCGTTTTATCAGGACACAACCTATTTTCACATTTCTGGGAGTTTCAGCAGGAGCATGTCACCTCACAGTCGACAGGCCAACCTTTTTAAAAGTGTGTTCTTGGCCTACTTCTCAGCATTGTCCCTGCACACGGCCCTGCTTCTGCACACTGATACCGCACTTTGTATTCCTCCTTCAGCTGTATCATATTATGCTGGCAATAATAGTGGAAATGCACTGTTTACTGCAAGCCAGTTCAACCGGAGGCCCCGGGGACACATTCAGCCCATCAAAGACATAATCTAGGATTTTTGATCAAGAAGTAAAAAAGTACAATTCCGATGCATCGTAAACCGCCTCTATCTCCAGGTCTGTGTCTGCACATCGCCAGAAGAACTCCCACTACTGACAGAATAATTAGTAACTGCAGCTTGCATATTTTAAGAAGGAAATTCATTTGCACAAATGTGCAATGTATCTTATTCATGCACAGCTTCCTAAGTAGCATGCGAAAAATGGCTCGTGTGCACCATTTACAAAGAATCTGACCAGCAGAATGCATCACTGATGAAAGCTCTATTTGTCACAGCAAAAGTAACATTGCTAAATCAGTTTGAAAATATAAAGCATAGGCTATAATTTGAAATTGATGATATGTGCACACAACATTATGTGCCTCCAATGGAGGCCACATACTCTATTGAGAGTTAACTACACTGAACATTTTCAGTGTTCAGGGGTTAGGAGGAACCCATATTACAGGGGATTTGAGGGGTGATGACAGTCATGAGTCAGAGGAAAGAGACATAATGAACTTATTTAATTCCCTTATCAGTGTTTATCAGTGGCCTTTCACACCACCAGTCACCAATTTTTTTCTTGTACGGCCAGTTACCAAATTTATTTACTTCCTGTACAGCCAGTCACAGAATGTATTTACTTCCTGTACAGCCAGTTAGAATCATTCTTTACTTCCTGTACAGCCAGTCACAATCTTTCTTTTCTTCCTGTACAGCCAATCACAATCTTTCTTTACTTCCTGTACTGCCAGTCACAATCTTTCTTACTTCCCGTGAAGCGTGTCTGGGGCTGTGTTCGAAACCACATACTGTACAACTGGTACTAAATTTCAGGCTGATTTTCATTGAAACGTAGTAGGAGTAGTATGCTAAGTATGCAGTTTTGAACACAGCCACAATATTTATTTCCTTCCTGTACAGCCTGTCACAGCCTTTCTTTACTGTACTTCTTGTAGAGACTCAATATTTCCCAGGATTCTGCTCATGGACGTCTGCCGCATTCCTCACCTCCATCATGAGATTTGTTTAATCAAACCTCACCAGACGAATCACTGAAGCATTTGTCAGAATAATTGTAGAACACAATGACATGAATAAATGGTTTTATGGCTTCAATCCGCTGACAGCCACAGAACAACTGCGTTTCTAAAACCAGGGATTAAGCCAAGTCCCTTTTTTCCTTTAGGGCCTTAACAATTAATCATCTTTTAATTGACTGAGGAGAAAATGTTCATGGCAGGGCCCTTCTGGGGCTGGCTGAGGGACGAGAACAGTGCTGGAACTGAACGGAATAGAAGTCCAAGCAAAGAAAGTCAAAAAATAACAGAATGTCGGTTGATATGACATGCTGGGAAGTCAAAAGAGGCCAAATGTACTTCCAAAGCATTTAGTTCTAATTCTGACATTCTGTTAGGCATTACCGGTGTGTTAGCCAAAGAAACTTATACAAAGTTCAGGTCGCAACTGTGAACGCTGATGAGCTACGTTTTCAGAAGTAAACTTAAAATATTACAGAGTAAAGGTTAGGCAGTGAGTTTGGATTAGATTCTATTTTTGGGGTCAGTATGTGGCCAGTGAAATTGAACCCAGAGGATAGCACATACAGTAAAACAGATCAATTTCAGGTTTTCTATGGAGACAAATGAGCATCTACTATCCTGATTTAATAAAAGAATTTTGCCTGAGTCCGAGGTGGGATTTGAACCTTGGCCTCTTACTCTCACCAAAAATTGTTGAACAAACGTGTTACTAATCAGCCAAAGATGGAATTGCCCCCAGCCAAGGGCCACCTGCTACAAGCCTTCACTTTCCTGTACTTCACTGTGTATACTAGCAAACTAGCTGAGATAACCCTGCTACACTGACACAACTGACATACTGTTCTGTATAACAGCAGTCCACATCAAAATAAGGGTTAACAGATGAAATGACTGTTTCCATAACAACAGGTTAAGAATGGTTCAGCGGATTCTACCGTGTCTATAAACTCTGGGCTCAACATTTCAAATGTTGAATTTTGGAGTTCTCAAACTCAGCAGTTCACAGAGAATAACATTTCTTCAGAAAACATTCAAAAACATCTCTAAGGCCATCTTGAGGAGTTTTAACTGAGCAGGGATTTACACAGCATAAACTTAAATAGCAGAATGTGGGAAATTAAATATAATGAACTATCTCTTAATTAAGAATATATCGAATGCAAAATTTAGAATATAAAATAGTATTGGGGGGGCTTTTAAGTGTGTCTGTATGTGTGCATGTGTGTGTTTGTGTGTGTTTGCGTGTGTGTGTGTGTGTGTGTGTGTGTGTGTGTGGGAAGGGAAGGGGGGGTTGTGTGTGTGTGTGTGTGTGTGTGTGTGTGTGTGGGAAGGGGGGGGAGTTGTGTGTGTGTGTGTGGGGGGGGGAGGATTGTGTGTGTGTGTGTGTGTGTGTGTGGTGCCATCCTGCAGACATTCCTACACTGACAGTCAGCTCATTATAGGAGACCTGTCTCTCACTCTTAAGTGCTCAAATCAAAGTAAATTACCTCAAGGGGTTTTAACATCTGTTATCCCCCTACCTCACCCCGACACCCCCCCCCCCCCCAACACCCACCCCCAATTTTCCGATTGAACAGGACATCCGGGCGGCACAGAAGTGGAAATCCATGCGCCTCCAGGCCCTGCCGACCAGGGAAATTGATTTCCTATGGGTCTAAACCATCATGATAAAACCGCTGAATCCTAAGCAGTCTGTTGCAATGCGAGACTGTATCTGTTTCTCTGCACCCGGAATGAATCACAGCCATTTGTCCTCCCTGTCTGCAGCCACATGGACATTTGTTTTGAAAGACAAATTACACCACATACAAGGTTTAAGTTTGATAAAATTATGAAATGTGAGTGTGGTTGGATCACATACAGTAACTTTTATACATGCATCATGGAACAGACATGTCAGTTAATGTGAACCAAACAGTACACCTAACAAGGACACAGACCAGTGGTACACCTGGAGCAGAAAACATGGAGGGGAACACCCAAAACGCAATACCTGGAGCGGGAATTAGTATGCCAGGGGCGGAATACATGGACGGAACACCTGGAGCGGTATATCTGGAGCAGGAATTCTTGGAGCAGTATACCTGGGGCGCAATACCTGGACAGGACACCTGGAGCGAGAATACCTGGAGGGGAATATCTAGACCAGTGTTTCTCAACTCAGTGAAACCAGGAACTCACACACCTGATTTAATGACTGAAGAAATAATACAACCAAAAATGCCCTTGATTAGTTAAATGAGTTCCTGGTTACAACAAAAACCTTCTGGCAAGTGGGTCCCGAGAACTGCAGTTGAGAAACACTGATCAAGGCCACGACACTTGGGGTGTGATACCAGGTGTAGAACATCAGGAACAGGATACACAGAGCAGAATACCTGTGACAGAAATTCATGAGACCGAAATGTTTGGCAGGATTTTTCCTATTTTTATTTCACTTTTCAAATCAGTTTGGTCTCATCACTCTGTGTTTTTTTTGTTTTTTTTGTTCATTCATCTGGATCATTTCCCACCCGCCCACTCACCCCCCTCCTCCGTGAGCATCCAGGCTACCTCACTGTGGGAGCAGCTTTCTGATGAAAAGACAGAGGATGCGGTTTGAAGGGCCCTTTCAGTGCTGTGCGATGAAGCTCGGCTCCTGTAGGGTAAATATTTATGGAGGAAGGAGGGGAACCAATCCGTTCCTTTGAAGACGGGGATTTGGAATCCGGCGGAGATTGGATTCTGATGAGGTCTTACAAGTTCACACTGGTGTATTTGAAAAGTCGCACCAGTGCATCTGAAAAGTCACACCAGTGCATCTGAAAAGTCACACTAGTGCATTACTAAAGTCACACCAGTGCATTTCTAAAGATACACCAGTGCATTACAAAAGTCACACCAGTGCAGTCTAGTGCAATTAAATGTTTTCTCCCACTGCTCCTCAGCCTTATTCAAGTGTGTGTTCTGACAATGAGGTCACTAAGAAGGGGATTCATGCGAATCAAAACCCAGAGGAGTCTAATGATATCCATCAAAACTCGTGAGGCCTATCTGACTTGTTTAGGATGCCTTGTTTCCAGCCATTATGATTTTCTCCAGTTCCAGAGCTTCAATAAACTTCTTAATTGCATAAAACATTAATAGCTTATTAATAATCTCCTCTAGTTCCATCTGTTCTCTTAGATACATAACATTAGGGCCTGTGGACTCCTTTTTCAAGTTTTTAAAAATCTATTTCAATTCACTGTCCTTCCTCTCGGTATCCTCTGAAACCATCCTGGTTTTGGATTTAATTTGAGGTATTTTTGTAACCTCTTCCCCAGTGAATCTTTCAGCGGTGTTTCTGTACGGATTAATTTATGCACTGCCGAGACTGCTTCCTCGATTTTACTGCGAGGCATCCCGCAAGGAGCAGAACGGAACCAAATGGAAGAACATTAAAAACTCTCGCTTACAACCAAAGCTGTTTCTCCAGAGAATGCCTGTTTGCTCATAATGCTATCGAAAATATTGGCATTGAAATATAACGATATATTGGAAAACAGTGTGTAACAGTTCAGTTTATTTTTTATGTTTTTGGAATGATTTTGGCATATCCATCAATGGTTTATATCTACTGACGTTCTCCCTATACTATACAGTGGGCTCCAGTATTATTGGCACCCTTAATAAAAATGAAGAAAAAAGGCTGCATATAATAAACAACACAGATAATAATCTATCTGTATAAACTTTATGCTTTTATTTCAATGCATTTACTCTCATGTATCAATCTTTTTTATTAAGTAATCTATTTCTATCTGAAAGGTGTTATTGACATCCCTAACACTTATTGTAAACAAAGACAAAGGAATATTAAGAAAAATCCCTTTGTCATCTATCAGCATGGGAAAAGCCAAATAACTGTCAATTCAGAAGATGGTAATTTACTGGTAATGGGTATAAAAAATACATAAACTGTTAAACATGCCACTAAGCACTACAATGTCAATAATAAAAATGAATAAAACATATGGCATGTTTGCAAATTTGCCAGGAAGACACAAGAGCATGTTCTCCCCAAAGACAGTGAGGAAGATAGTGAGCGAGGCCATAAATAAACCAAGGATTACAGTTTAAGAAATGATTGATTTCATCTTGGGGTCCCCAAGTCAAAAACAATTTCCATACCAATAAACCCTTTGGAAGGGTGGAATGAAGACAGTCCTTACTGAGCAGAATAAACAAATCCAAGAATCTGGAGTTTGCCAAACCTCTTTGTAATTATGACTAGAAGAGAATGATATGGTCATATGAGCGTTTTGGCCATAAACATCATGTTTGGCAGGAAAAGAGGAATACATTCAAGGAGAAGCACTGCTGCCAGTGGTCCAGGGGCTCTATTTCAGATCAATGGCACAATGAATTTTCTGCAAGATAAATTTGGCAGAATACCTGGTTGTCTCTGTTGGGAAGCTGAGACCTGGTCATTGGTAGATTGTCCAGCAGGACAATGACTCCAAACATACGTATGTGATCTCAAATCTAAAATCAAAAACCTATTTCCTGGTAAGGATATCAATGATTCTGAAAAGTTCTATATGGAGGAATAGAAAAAAATACCCACAAATATTGCAAATTACAGTAAAAGACTGTCATCTTTGCCAGGGGGGTTTGCCTCATTTTTATTTGAAAACTAATACTTTTCTTAGGTTGATTTCAGTTCATCATTAATAATGTGCACTACTACACTAAACAACCCCCTCACGAACAGAAATACTTCCTCGAGAAAGGCATATTTTCATCGCAAACCTTACATTTCACTCTGAAATCTACCTAGGGACAGGTGCACACACACACACACACACACACTGTTGTCATCTGCTGGGCGGGGGGGGGGTCTAGCCACATATCCCATTAAGGCTCTAGTCAATGGTGCAGCCTGTAGCCTATTGGCTAATGTACATGACTAGGACCCCGAAGGTTTGAGGTTCAAGTCCTGGTGTAGCCATGGTAAGATCTGCATAGCTGTTGGGCCCTCGAGCAAGGCACTTAACCCCACACTGCTCCAGGGGGTATTCTCGCCTGCTTAAATCGACTATAAGGCGCTTTGTTGGATATATTAAATGTCAGCTAAATAACTGTAATGTAATGTAAATCTCCTCCAGTGTTTCATCTAAAACATGCAGCACTTAGGATGACTTAATCACCAGAGTGAGAAACAATGCTCATTTTCTTTATTCACACTGACACATCTTCAGCTGCAAGGCACCATGGGTAACATAGAAGCTTTATTAATCTCTGATCCATGTCATGTGAAAGATTTGTTTTCTTCGGAATATTGGACAAAAACACAATTTTATTTGACATCTTTTAGTTGTCTTTAAAGGTATCAGCAATGCCAAACAAATAGTTGAACCGTATCCAAGGTCTTCTGGGGCCTGGCCTGTGCCCACGCAGATCCTGGCATTCTTACAGTCTGCAGAGACCTCCTCCTCTTCTCTCTCCACAACAACTGGAGGACAGAAACCTCCCTCCTCACGCTGAGCTTCCTCCCTCCCCCACCGCAGGGAGAGCAATTAAATCCTTCCTTTCAGAAAATGAGCAGGTGAAATTAGATGTTTGGCACAGGGTGCACACTTGGACTGTCGTGGCTGAGGCTCTGTAATTGTGAAGTGTTTTGTGTCCCCTGCCTTGGAGGAATCCTGGCGGCTGGTGGCCTTAACGGCACAGAACCAGCAGCAGCCCACACACACGCGCACACGCTACACACACGCTACACACACAGACCACACACACCGCACCCACACTTCCAGGCATACTAGTGTTCATAAGCACGGACAAAGAAGAAAGTACTTTAATCATGCTCTTTTTTTTAAAACACATAATGAATCAAATTGGATTTAAATTAGTCACCCATCATTTTGTATGGATAGCCCTGCAGGTAGTGATCTTGTGTGGGCTGAAGTGTTATATTTGCCAGTGTTTAAGACACCATCTTTTGAGTTACCATGGTCATTATTCATACTTTTATGTGCGTCTAATCCTTCTTGGGTCCAAGAATTGAAGCAATCAACAGCCAAAAGTTCTGGTACTTATACCGTAAGAAAAGTAAAGAGGACACCCTGCAGGTGTGAAACAGTAATGACTTTAGCCAGCTAATTATGTGCTGCTTGGAGAAAGTCTACAATACAATGTAGAAGACTGGGCCAAGGCTTCTAGCTCTGTGCTCATGCACACTGCAAGCCATACCCACGTTAGCGGGGCATGCCGAACCGCATGTGCTTTTGTCATTTGCAGTGTGAGTCAAAGGTTCTAAACAGTTTATCAACTTACAATTGAAATGTTTCCTTTGCATTATTCTTCTCTTCCACACCTTTCCAGTAAAGAATGAAAACTTTATTTTATTGTGTTTCTATTCTCTCTGGATGGTGTGCCTTGTGTTAATAGGAGCCTGAAGTAGATCATCCTTCTGTCCTTCAGTCCCGTATGGACGGGAAAATGCATTATTTAGTCACGCAGAGGACACGTTTCCTAGAGCCTTTGTGTTACAGCTATTCGGCACTGAGGTTCAGAGCAACGTGATGAAGGCCAGGAGTCAGGAAAAAGGAAGAGGTCCCACCGTTACGCTCTGTAAGCCTGCGGACAAAGAGCATCTCCACACAAAGCTGCAATCACAACCCATGAAACTACCATTACAGTCCACAAAGCTAGCATCGCAATCCATACAGAATTAACTCTAGCATATCTGAGCCCAGTGCTTCTTAACTCCACGTCCTGCGGGCGGCAGTGTCCGCAGGCGTTCGCTACAACCTTGCGCTACATTTCACGAATTAGCTTATCTGAACCAAGCAGGTAAAATAAGTAGTGAAATTGGGTTGTGTAGCGCATGGTAGGGGTGAATACCTGCAAACACTGCGGCCCGCAGGACGTGGAGTTGTGTAGCGCTGGCTTAGCCACAGGAAGGTTTCAATTAGACAGGATGACGGCATGTCATTGTGCCCCCTGTTACCTATGCTGGTCAGTTGGGACATGGAGTTTCTACCTCTGACTCATGTCTGTGTGACTTGCAAACTGCAGTGTGATAAGAAGAGGCACCTGACTTCACATACTTTGGAATAGAAAGCATGCTAGCTTGCACTCCTGAATCAATAGCAGAGGTTACAGCAATGAGTGCTCATGAATACAGTGCAATTGGACAATCCATACTGTGGAGAGTTGGGGTAGGGGTAGAGAATTGAAAAGAAAATGGACCTGCCTATCGGAAGGCTCAGATTTAGTTTCCCACGAATGTTCTGGAAGTTGTGACCCCGTGTAGCCGCGCTGTTAAAGGAGAAAGCCTTGTTCTTGTGGCTGGCAGATGTGAAGCAGTAGAGGCGTGCTGGGTGGGTGGTGGGGTTCCCTCACTGCTGCGAGACAGATTACAGAACAGAGGAGCAGTGGGTTTCATGTCCTTACGCTGGCGACAGGGGGAAAGAGTTCAGGAAATCGGCTGAGCTGATTGGCCGTAATTACCCCCGAATGAAAGGGGTGGTTCAGAAAGGTCAGCGAGAAACACTGTGATTCATTCAACCACCCGCCGGCTACACAGCTGCCGGGCGCAGACGTGGGGCGGCCGCTCCTCCTAAAGCCCATTGGCTGCCGGGGAAAGAAAGGGGCGGGGATTCTCTCTGATTGATGCCTTACGGCTGGACTGCGAAGGCAGGGAGCCGCGCACTTTGTAGCATGGGCATGAGCAAGATTTGTTTTGCGTTTCGGCATTTAGCAAGCGCTGTTATACTTTGTGTCTTACATGGAATGCATTCTCTGCCCAATACAATCTCAGAAAGAAAGGGTTCTTTGGCTGGTCTCCATAGAGGAACACTTTTGGTTCTTTATGGAACCCTCTATCATAGGTGAGAATTGAGAATGCTCCCAGACGAAGAACCGTTTTGCCTGACAAAGGACCTTTGAACTAGATATGATTCTTCTATTGAATTAGAGGGTTCCTTTTGGAGCCATTTTGTCTGAGAGTGGATATTTACAGATAGGTATTTACTGAAGCAGTTCAGGCTAAATAGCTTTCTCGTGGGTACACTGGTACTACCTCAGCTGGGAATCAAACCAACAACCTTGGCGATACAAACACGGCTCCCAAATCATTACTGCTCTCCTCTGAGAAAAGAACCTCACAGGTGTTTTACAAATCCGTTAGAGGCTTACAAATTACAGCAGAAACTGTGAGTGCATCCACTGCTGTTCCCAGGATACAATTATAATTTACAATTTAGGCATTTAGCAGACTCTTTTAGCAAATGCAAATAACAAAAGGTGCATTTAGCATGGTTAGAGAACCACCACTTGAGCTAGAGATATGCAAAGCTACAATCAACTCTGCGCCGTTGCAAAGATAATGGGTTATTCAAAGGGAATTATGTAAATACAGACAGCCGATTTAAATATTTATAGCTCCAAAAAACATAGTTTGAATAAAGCTGGTTTTGAACTTAAGCAATCTGATAATGGTAATCTACTGAAAGATGCCCATAATATTCTTTGAGGATTTTTCTTAATAAAGTATCGAATTTCAAATAAAGTCTTGAATTTTAATTCATATCCTGCATTGAATGAGTTAAAACAGAATTAGCCATAGCCATGCTGTTTGGAGAAACATTGTTTGGCTGAGCATTGTTTATGGAAGGAGGTGGCAGTTTTTCCCCTAAAACTGCCTGAAATTTAGGGCCTTTTTATCTTTATTTTAGAGTCCATATATCAGGAGATAATTAATGAGTCTGTAATAGCAATCTAACTATACTGGAATAACTGTGAATCTTATTACTGTCAAATTAGATCAGAATGGAGCAATTTGTTAAACACTTGCATTTCCTGAATACCCATTCGCAAAGAACAACTCAGACGATTAGTCATAAGCAAATAAAATAAATGAATTGTCTAAAAGTTATTCATCGTGTCCCTAACAACCTGCTGCAAATGCAAAGTCTATTACTATGTGGTTAATAACGTCTGAATGAGCTTGCACCATAACAAAACACTAGTAAATGCTTCCCAAACTGTTTATTAAAGAGTTATTGAGTCTTAATTAAACCCTAGAATGTGAATCATAAAATAAAGTGTTACCTTTTTTTAATCAACTTCCATAGAGGCCACCACTTCACTGGGGCTCAACCTGCCTGTATCGTGGTGGTGTTCAATTTATTTTAGAAAACTGAGATCATTCCTCATACCTAAGTACCGCATCGTTTGTATCACATAAACATAATTTTTTGACAGGTGGTGCAATTCGCACGGAGACACGCCCACATAATATGCATAACTCAGTTAGCTCACTGACAGAGACTTCTGGGACAGGCAGAGGACCTGACACAGTGACTGATGAACACTAAGGGAACAATCCATTTAACTAATGATCTCGTCAACACAGAGAGCAGAAACACCACAAAAACTTCCCATAATTCATAAATCATCTCAAATCCTTTTCCCGCGGTCGCGATCGTAACTTCCAAAGTACTGTCTGCTAAGAACACTGTACATGAGTTGCCAACCTGACATTGACGTAAGAACAAAATTATCTTTTATACTTATGAGAAGTACACTTGAACAATAGAACATTGAATAAGACAAAGCATCTGTTTTCCAATGAACCTTGTTAAAGGTTGGAGAATTATAAACTGCCTACATTTCATTCATGTAAAATATTTCATTGGAAAAGTGCTGAAATATTCACAGAAACAGTGGGACAACTTCACATGCACAGTAGAATGCATGTAGATCAATTAAATATTGCATTTTTATTGTGTATTTATGAACTCAAAGCCCTTAGCATGGGGGTAATGGGGAAAACTAAGGTCGAGCTCCACTATTGGGTAGTGCTCACCTCTGGGATGCATGGCAGCCATTTTGTGCCAGCTTACTCAACAAAACTAAACTGGGGAATGATCAGGTAATAGACTGAGAGAGCCAGGCTCAACAGGCAGCCAACAAGTCTGCTATACAGTAGCTATGTGTGTGCATGTGTGTGAGTGTGTGTGTATCCGTGTTGGCGTATGTGTGTGTGTGTGTGTGCGTGGGTGTGAGCGTGCGTATGTGTGTGTGTATGTCTGTTTGTGATACCCTTATATACTGCTATTTTGTCACTGCTGCTAAGCTGCTCAGGTGGCAGCTTCTTCTAATTAACACAACATGGGACCAGTGCAATCTACACAGTTAATGGAAAGGTCACCCATAGTCTAAATTCACATCAGAGAGCAGAGATCTTCCATGGACCTCAGCGCTTTGAAACAGAGATCTCTTCTCTCTGCCTCGGAAGCTCGGGAGCGCAGAGTGCTAGCAGCGCTCCATTTATAAACAAACTGTTCGCCAGGGGATTTGGGGGAGGTGTGAGGGCAGAAGGCTCCGAGGCCCCCACACACTCCACAAGATGAACGAACGGCAAGTGCCGAGCTGCAGTCTTGCCCCGGGCCAGACTTCAGACTCATCTTTAAAGTAAACAAGACCAAAGAAGCCGCCGCACCCCTCAGCAGACTCACTGAAAATGTGTCCGTCCTGTTGCAGGTCAGCAGGATCTGATTTAACAGCCCGCTATATAAATGACATAAATAAGTAAATAAATCGATGCCCACCCCCACCTCCTGCCCATCTCTCTGTGCTCCCCTCTCTCTCTCTCTCTCTGCCTCTGATGTGGGGTGCTCAAAGCCGGGCGGAGCCTTTGGAGAGCCGTGGACTGGAAAGACAGAAGCGTTATTGTGTTGTTCCGGAAAAAAAACACTGTTTTTATTACAGTCAGGCACGACTCAGCAGAAAAAAGAAGCCAGGAGAGCAGAATCAGGTAGAGACCGCATCTCATCTCCAGTGAGACGGCTCCGCTTCCCTGCTATTGGCTGATGAAGAATTATGGTAAAGAGAGCTGGTCCGTTCTTACAGGACAGGGGTGGTGCAGTCCTTATGAGAAACTTACACCAACCTGTGTTCTTAAAATCATATGTAGCCTACTTAAAGGAGGGTTTGACTCCAACACACATACACATGCATACATGCACACATGCACACATATACACACACACTGTATCTTATAGCTTCTCGCAACACATACAAATGCACACAATGGACCTCATTTATCAAACGTGAGCCAAACTAAATTGACCTTTTTACATTACATGTAACTTGGCTGACGCTTTTATCCAAAGTGACTTGCAGTTGATTAGACTAAGCAGGAGACAATCCTTCCCTGGAGCAATGCACTTTTAAAGGCCTTGCTCAAGGGCCCAACGGCTGTGCGGATCTTATTGTAGCTACCCAGGGGATCGAACCACTGGCCTTGTGGGTCCGAGTCATGTACCTTAACCACTACGCTACGGACCTTCATCAGAGTCGAGTGGTCTCAGCTGTTCATATCATTAGTTTATGAGATTTGTTTAATTGCGTTTAATGTCAGAGGTTGTTTTTCCCAGTCGGAAGGTGGTAATTCGGTCATTCCAATATGATATGAACGCAGCATTAGGCTCCGTTGCTATGGCTGACCTCTCTTTACATTACATTTACCGCTTTATTAGAAGATTTGGCACATGGCCACATCACCACTTTCTTTGAGGTTTGATGATCCTTCTGGCTCTCTGTAAGGACAGGAAAAACGTATAGGCTATTGCCGTCACTCGATCGTGGGATTCCAGATAGTGAAGTCTCTCATATAATTTGCCAATGTGTTCCTCCAGCCCAAGGTACTTTCCTTCCCTCAGTGAAGCCTGGAAGGCAGCTGCTTATAGAACTAGTAAACTAATAAAACTATGAAATAAAAGCTGTGTCGATGAGTGTTTGATAAATCCAGTGGAATTTGTTAGTTTGGTTCCGATCACACATACATTTGCACACGGATTTCCAAAAATATTAATAAATGAGGCCCAAAGTGCACATGTGTTTGTGGAATGTTATTTTAAATGAATATGTGTGTATGTGCATCCCAAACACACACACACACACACACACAAACACACACCCACACACACACACAGCCAGTAACTACATTGCAAATCTGCATTGATTTTATGTACAGTTGCACGTACATTACTAAGAGGTCTTTATCCAGCAGTCCACCATGTTCTTTCTTCATTAACGGGAACCTCAGCAGGCCCGGGAACTGGCAGCGGTGAACCTGGAGCTTTATTCTGAGTGACACCCCGTGCTTTCATGGGATTTGGGCTAACTCTAAGAGTCTTAAAATTCAGAGAAAGAGGGAGCGCGAGTGGGTGAAAGAGAGCGAAGAAAAGAGAAGAAATGATGCCTCTCCCTGCTGGAGCAGAAGGGTGTGTGATACTCTGAGGGGCGATGACTCAGCTGCCAGAGGTTCTCAAAGCCGTAAACTTTAATCCCAATAACGGGCTCGCGGAGAGAAAGTACCTCGCTGATAAAACTCCCCCGGAAAGCCGGCGTTCCAAAGTTCCAACCACACTCTGCTGCATCCACGAGGATGTGGTAGAGTTATATGGGAAACTCTTTGGCTTGAGTACATGCCTGTTTCACCCATAGACATGCATTTTTAAGTAAACAGGGAAGCACTCCTTCAGCTAACTTAAGCTAGTGAGGCACCGGAAGTAAGCCTATGCTGCAAGTGCAGAACCTTTGGGATCCTATTAAAGTCAGTGGGGAATATCAGACTTTCGAAAGCAAAATATAACTTCCCCAATGGTATTTCGAAACTCATTCAACACATTTCATATGAAAAGCAGATTGGGATAATATGTAATATATAATAAAATATGCATTGTGACCAAAAAATGTGAACATGAAACTTATTGTATAACTTACTGTGAGGTTTTCTTTGGTTGTTAAAACACCTCGGTTTCATGCATTGTGTTCAATGGGCAGCTCTTTTTCCCTCCACATTTGCGAGTGGCTGTTTTCTGTTACTTCCTAAACTCCTCTCACGTTCCTGTGTACACTCTATGGTATCACCACCTGCAACCCCTGCACCCTCTTCCCCAGTGTCACTAATCTGCTGCAGTGATCGATGTGCGATCTGTAGGAGGTGCCAAAGGGAGGTGTGAGAGAGGTGAGGACTCGATATGCATGTGGAGCGGAGACCAGTTCAAGGACACGGAGAGATGGAGACTGCTTCGGCAAAACAAAGTTTAACCCACGGACAGATTTTAGAGTTCTGTTTCAGATGGAGGTGTGGAAGATGGTACTGCGGGGGTGTTTGTGTGTGGGATTCCTGTAGGCCAGCAAGCCTGGTTGCTGTTGCCTGGAGACAAGATGAGCAGCAGCTCAGCGGTGTCCCTGCAGGCCAATGTGGGGAACTGCGCCAGAGGCTCATCATGTGCTGGGGTAATTTTGTTTGCGCAGTGGTCCACACTTGTTTTCACCTTAATATCAGCAACTGATTCAGACCCAAGAAACCAGGTGAGGTAACTATGTAATTAACTGCTTTAATTGATCAATTATGTGATGAGTAACAACAAAAGCCAGCACACCATGCGGCTATCCAGGACCAGGAGTGAGGGCCACTGTGTGGGGGTAACTGCATTAGAGTAATTGTGGGGGGCAAGTACACAGGGTAAATTGTGTTAGATTGCACACAGAAGCTTACAGTATCAGCCAATTAAATATACTTGGCTTATACTTGGACCTTTCTAACCAATGAGTATAACGGTCTCAGTGAACAAGGAATGAAATCACTGGCTCAACAATGCTTGTTTATTTTTGTACATTTCAATGCAGCACATTACAGACAGAGAAAAATAAAGACCCAGGATTCTCCCTCCAAATACAGCATAACTTTCTGCACAATACACTGATCATTAAAAAGTAATTAAACAAAGATGGCAACAGCTCATGAGCAGAGTCATAATTATATCCGCTATTTAAGGACAATATCTATGTATCCATGGAAACGGTTATTGTAGAAACTCGTTCTGCTCTTGTAATTGCCAATTATGTCCTTATTACCAGTAATGCAGGTTACAAGAATAGTTTAGTGACAATATTTTTTTGTTGGGGCAACGCTTCTAGCCTTTCTGCCCTCTAGTGGATGAAGTTACTCATTGCAGTTGACTATCCAGTGAGTTACTCAGTTAATAGAGTGAATCAGTCAGTAAATCAGTCTGTGGGGAAATGAATGGATTGATCAGTGAGCAACTGAGTGAATTTATCAATGAGTGAGTGATTGAGTGAGTGAGTAAATTAGCTGATTGCTGAGTGAGTGAGCGAATTAAGCAGTCAGTAAGTGAGTGAATTTGTAAATTACTGAGTGAGTCAGTCAGTCAATGAGTGAATAACTGAGTCAGTCAGTCAGTCAGTAAATTAGTGAATTAGTGAATTAGTGAATTAGTGCAAGAGTAAGTGAGTGAATTTGTAAATTACTCAGTCAGTCAGTCAGTCAGTCAGTCAGTGAATTTGTGAATAACTGAGTCAGTCAGTCAGTCAGTGAATTAGTGAATTAGTGAATTAGTGAATTAGTGCAAGAGTAAGTGAGTGAATTTGTAAATTACTGAGTGAGTCAGTCAGTCAATGAGTGAATAACTGAGTCAGTCAGTCAGTCAGTGAATTAGTGAATTAGTGAATTAGTACATGAGTGAGTGAGTGAAATTGTAAATTACTGAGTGAGTGAGTGAGTGAGTGAGTGAGTGAGTGAGTGAGAGAGTCCGTCTGTGAGTCATTGAGAGAGTCAGTGCATGACAAAATGATCATTTGTATGCCTGTCCTCTCCTCTGGTAGTTGGAAAGGGCTCCAGATCAAAGTCTGGCTAGTGGGTGTGCTGATAAACTGTGGGTCTGAATGGGGATGTACTCTTTCATTGTACTGTACATTGTATTACCTGAATTATAAAGAAACATTCTGTGCTGATAAAATTCATGATCTGGCCCCATCAGAAAGCTCAGTCCTGGAGTAACTCCTCCGCCTCTGCAGAGCATACAAAATGGCTGCTGTGCATATTTTATATCTTATATAGACAGCACCATGGGTTCTTGGCAGGAAAACTGTACTCTCTTTAGAAACATTCATTCAATTATTTAACATACATTCAGTGTGTCAACATTTTCATTAATTAGGCAATTTTTCATTATTAATCTATTTAATTAGTTAATGTATTAAATGTATTCATGTACTAATTACTTTTCCACTTTTAAAAACCTTTTTTTTTTTTTTTTTACAGAAGTTTAACTCTGCCGCCTGTTAAAGGAAGTGTGAGGAGATCTTTGCTCCTTCTTTATGTTTGACCTGTTTTAGCTTCCTTGGAATACAGTCTCAGTTAGTAGTATACACTCAGTGAGCACTTTATTAGTTCGACCTGTATATCAGCGTGTTAATGCAGATATTTAATCAGCCAATCATGTGGCAGCATCTGAATGGATATAAAAGCATGCAGACATGGTCATGAGGTTGAGCTGTTTTTCAGACCAATTGTCTGCATGGGGAAGAAATGTGATCTAAGTGACTTTGACCGTGGAATGATTATTGGTGCTAGACAGGGTGATTTAAGTATCTTAGAAACAGAGACACCTTCCTGTCAGCTTTGACCAGTCTAGCCCTTCTCATCTGACCTCTCTTATTAACAACGCGTTTACCCAAGAACTGCTGCTTACTGGATGTTTTTTTGTTTTTCGCACCATTCTCTGCAAACTCTAGAGCAGTGGTCTCCAACCCTGGTCCTGGAGAGCTACTGGGTCTGCTTGTTTTCATTGTTACTCTGCAGTTAATGAATCAATTAGAGCAGTTGTTAACAGACTTAACTCACCTCACCTGGGTCTGAACAGGGTGCTGATTGTAAGGTGAAAACAAAAACCAGCAGACCCAGTAGCTCTCCAGGGCCATGGTTGGAGACCACTGCTCTAGAGACTGTTGTGCGTGAAAATCCCAAGCGATCTGCCCTTTCTAAGATATTCAAACCACACTGTCTGGCACCAACAATCATTGAGCGGCCAAAGCAAGTTAGATCACATTTCTTCCCCATTCTGACATTTATATTTTATTATATTTGATCCAGTTCTGCTGCTAGTAATCTCACGCTACCAGGCATCTCAAGTTGGCAGAACAGTTAAGGAAGATTTGCACCATGGTGGGCACATAGGGATGCTGACTTGCATCTGGAGAAATGAAGTCGGGTCCCTAAATGAAAAAGGAAGAACTCTGCCGTTGTGCCCTTGAGCAAGGCCCTTAACCCAAAAAACCGCTTCAGGGGCTTTAGCCTTGTTCTCTCTCTCACTCTCCCCACTTGCAACTGTTCTCTCTGGCATTTATCCCAGGGCGTCCATGAAAAAGAGAAACATGTTCTCCATGGATCTCCCCTGGTTAAATTAAGGATTAAGAAATTAGATATTACAACCAGGGGCGGCCTGCACATTATGATCCCCTCCCCCCCAACTTTACAACCGGGAGGGGGGTTCCACACATTCCACCACACTTCTCACAATCCCTGTGAGTTACATGAGAGAACCGTCTGTGGTGGAGATTGCTGAATTGCAGGAGATTTATGACCAGGGAGCTCATCACCTGGAGACTTGGGATGTCTGTGCTATTGATGTTATGCCTGAGATGTTACACTAGTGATGCTATGCTAGTTATGTTATGCTCATGATCTTACGCCAGTGATGCTATGCTTGTTCTGTTATGCTAATCATGTTACAGAGGTGATGCTATGCTAGTTATGTTATGGTAATCATGTTACGATAGTGATGCTATGCTAGTTATGTTATGCTAATGATGTTACACTACTGATGTTACGCTAGTGATGTGTTACTGATGTTATGCTAGTTATTTTATTTGACTGATGTTTGATAGTGATGTTACAGGCAGTAGCATGAAAAAGCAAGTGTTCTATTTCCCAGCACTGCGCAAGTTCTGAGGAACAGCCTTGTTACTGGAACATGCTGTCATGCAGCACTGAACACATTCTTACTTAATATTCTACTGAAGATTGAGAGCAGTGGGTTTCCCTCACAGGGAAAAATGCCTAATGTATTGCCAGCTGTTTGTCTGATATTTTGTGAAAAGGAACTTCAGGTTTCAGATCCACTAATAGTGCCTGAAATGGCTTCATTGCGTTTGTCTGAATATATCAATCATTTAGCAGCTGTATTCACGTTGTGCTAATTGGTGAAGTTATCTCTTTAAAGAAAGAGAGATGGAGAAAGGGAAAATTAGTTTATTAGCAGAACTGTGCACGATTTGACTTCAGTGTTGGGGGGTGAGAGGGATAAGGGCTGTCACAATGGATAGCAATGCAGAAACACTGAATGACCACATGTCCCCATGGACCTACAGGACAATAAGGGAAAACCCCTGCTCACAAGGTAAATATAAACTTGGGGGTTCATATTTGGTGATGGATGACACTCCAATATGTGCACAAACTGGCTGGAGATCATTCTTCTAGACAGCTTCGCCTAAGCACTGCACAGGTTTACAGCACACAGCCATAAATTCAAGATGGAGTCTAACAGGAAGTGTGTCATGTCATAAACAAACACTTTGCCCAATAAGTAGGAAGGAAGAAAATTATAGATATCAATAAAAACCTATATTTACACAAGACATGTACAATATTCATTAAATGTGATAAACAACTAATCAACCAAAATATAAAATGTAGCGCAAATCGACAATGAAATAATAACATACACAATTACTGTTTAACATCACATCCGAGATAACCCTTACACAAGCATGGTGTACTTCTCAGAACTCAGCATTATCTCATGGTGCGCTGAGCCTGCCCAGATTCCGGGGATGCGCTTCGCTAATCCGCAAAAGGGGTCGGCCTTTCGCCTTCCCCGTGAATCATGATCCCGCGCAGGTGGGGTTCCAATCGGAGGCAGGGATCCGAGCCGGCTGAACCTGGCTGACCTATAACTTAATGTCGGTTAAAACTTGCTAAAATGAATCAGGCTGCAGGAAACCAATTTCGCAAAACTATGAGTTCCCTTTTGCGGACACACTGGGGAAGGCCTCATTAGTCATCTCTGGGCCGGGACTAATACTGCTGTGACCTGAGGCTTCTGGCTGCTGCCAGCTTTTATTACCTGTGTGGGGAGGTGGGCGGAAACAGCGCTGTGGGGAGGCGGAGCTTCAGGCCCACTAGGCCCAGAGGCCCTCCTGGTGTACAGTATGCGGGCGGCAACAAAAACAAAGGCGCAATTACGCAGAAATATGATGGTTGGAGACGGAAAGAACAGAACGGGAAAGGAAACAAAAGGGGAAGACTTGCTAATTACCTCGTTAAAACCTGGCCTCGGAACGTCTGGCGAAACCTAAAGAGAAATTCTGTAATTAAGCTATTTCAGGAGTAAAAAAAAAAAGGCAAAAAACTTGAGATATTCAATTTGCTGCTGGTCTGAAGGGACGCTTGTGTAAAATGTAATACACAGCTTCTGCTGCTCTGTGAGAGAGAGAGGGGGGAAGGGGGAGAGAGAGAGCAAGAGCAGGAGAGAGAGGGGAAGGGGTTGAGAGGATGGGAGAAGGAGGGAGAGAAAGAGGCAGGAGGGAGTGGGGGAGAGAGAGAGATAGAGAGGAGGGGAAGGTAGATTTTGGTACCATGGATCTTATTTTGTTGGGAGACTATCCTATCATGATGTAGGTAACTACATTGTGATGTATTAAACAACCTGCACTTGCGACATTGCAAACAAGGTTTCAGTGAGCATAGACACTTGCAGAGAGAATGTTCCCCATTAAAAATGTTACTGATATGAAGGGCAAGATAAGAAGATCTCCAACCCCCCGCCCCCATCTTTGGAACTGCCTCGAAATGACTGTGTACTAGAGCTGCCCATTACTGTACTGAACACTACAGAGGGAACACCCTTCACTCTGCAGTCATTCTACTCTAACCACTCTCTCAACCTGAGCACAGAGCTCCCTCACCCTCTCACTCACTGGCCTGAGCACAGAGCTCCCTCACCCTCTCACTCACTGGCCTGAGCACAGAGCTCCCTCACCCTCTCACTCATCAACCTTAGCATGTAGCTCCCTCACCCTCTCATCCTCTCTCTCACCAACTTGAGTGTGGAGCTCCCTCACCCTCTCATCCTCTCACTCATCAACCTGAGCGTGAAGCTCCTTTACCCTCTCATCCTCTCTCTCACCAACCTGAGTGTGGAGCTCCCTCACGCTCTCATCCTCTCTCTCACCAACCTGAGTGTGGAGCTCCCTCACCCACTCACCTTCTCACTCACTGGCCTGAGCACAGAGCTCCCTCACCCTCTCACTCACCAACCTGAGCATGGAGCTCACTCACGCTTTCACTCACTGGCCTGAGCACAGAGCTCCCTCACCCTCTCACTCACTGGCCTGAGCACAGAGCTCCCTCACCCTCTCACTTACCAACCTGAGCATGGAGCTCCCTCACCCTTTCACATACTGGCCTGAGCACAGAGCTCCCTCACCCTCTCACTCACTGGCCTGAGCACAGAGCTCCCTCATCCTCTCTCTCACCAACCTGAGTGTGGAGCTCCCTCACCCTCTCATCCTCTCTCACACCAACCTGAGCATGAACCTCCCTCACCCTCTCATCCTCTCTCACACCAACCTGAGTGTGGAGCTCCCTCACCCTCTCACATTCTTTCTCACTGACCTGAGTGTGGAGCTCTCTCACCTTCTCACTCACCAACCTGAGTGTGGAGCTCCCTCACCCTCTCATTCTCTCTCACACCAACCTGAGTGTGGAGCTCCCTCACCCTCTCACCCTTTCTCTCACCACCCTGTGAAGCTCCCTCACCCTTTCATTCACCAGCCTGAGTGTGGAGCTCCCTCACGCTCTCACTCACCGACCTGAGCGCTCAGCTCCCTCACCCTCTCACCTTCTCATGGTGTGAGTCTGACTGCATCGCCAGTCCTTCAAGACAGGATGCAGAACATGCTGTGCTCATTTACAGCAACCAAAGAAGAACAGCTGTATCTCTGCTGCCCCTCACAGGTAGTGGGGTGCAACTGCATGCAAACTCAGTCTCAGGTTTTGCTCTCTCTCTCTTTCTCTCTCTGTCTCTTTCTTATTCCATTTCACTTTCTCGGTCTCATTCATTTTCACTCTCTCTCTTTCTCTCTATCTCTCTTTCTCTCACCCCTCTAAATGTACATCATTCATCTGGAAATGTACTTGTCCCAGGGAATATTGCTCTCTCTCCCACATACACATATACACAGACAGCGAATACCAGCATATCTCACAGACGGTTTTGATCGCTGTATTCAGGACATAGAAAAATAAACCCACGGTCGATGCTTGCGAGCAGTTTGTCCACAGATTTTACCCAGAGCGAAATGCATCACAGAGAAAGGGGTCTCTGCTGTGTGTAAGACGCAGAGAACTTAAATCACTGCTAGATGCCGTAAGTGTAGCTGTGAGACTAATCCCTAATGTTCCCAAGCTCATGCAGGGAAGCGTTCGTCTGTGTGCCTCCTTTATAGTAGGGAAAGTAAACAGAAGATAGTGTAATGAGTATTTATTTCACACACCACTGGGACATTACACTCCCTGATAATAAAAATCACTGAGCATTGCATTGCATTATGCTGTGTGTGTGGGATTGTGTATCAGGGGCAAAACAGCTGGTTTTGCTCTTTTGATTCTGCTTACCGATTAATATGTTTTATGAATACCGATGGATATCCTTTACTGATGCAGATGACGACGCTTTATTAATACAAGCGACTACCTTTATTAATACGGACGACAATGCTTTATTAACACAGGAGATTAATAAAGGAGACTTTATTAATACAGATGACAGTGCTTTATGTGGGCACAAGTGCTTTATTAACATGGATGAGTCCTCTTTATCAATACAGATGACTATTCCTTATTAATACTGATTTCCTAGCTTCGGCGCCCAACACCTCCCGATCCAATTCACAGCTCAGCAGCTCTTGCCGTCTGCACAGCGTTAATAATATTCATGCTCATATTCAAATTTCTGCGCCCGTTTCTCAGATTCAACAGCTCTGCGGCTTGGTAATTGTATCCGGACGCCTCCTTTTGTTCGGAAATTCGTAATTTAGCGAACGGTAACGAAGGGCAGACTGATCGGTTCGTGGCTGCTGGACAAGGCGAAGGAGACGCAGCGTTTGACGTCGAGAGAGGAGGCGGCGGAGGAGGATCCCGCCCATCCGTCCGAATTCGGCTTTTTCCACCCCACCGCCGTTCCGGCTTCACCTCCGCGGCCACACCCGTCCCCTCCCGAGGACAGCGAGGGTTCGAACACCTCCTCGTCTCCCCTCCCTTCCCCCCCGAAACCGCCTTCTCGCATCATCAGGTGCAGGTCCTCGCCGCAAAAATGTGTCTCTCGCAGCTTTAATTACGTGTCCCGTTTCATTAAGCGTGTCACGCCCAAGTAACGGGCGGCCATTGTGCATCCTAATTCGGCTCAGAGGCTATTAGCCGCCAGCTACGCTCCAGTTCCCGCTGCTCTTGTCTTCATTAAGGAATCCGCGCGGCAGTTAGCGGTCCCGCGGCCGCTTGGCCCAAACTGAAAAATCGCTAGTTATTGGCAGAGAGGCGCAGGCCTACGGACTGATGGGAAAGTGCGCTCGAAGCACGGCCCAATATCCTCGGTGTGCTCGCGTTTACGACCCTCCGTTAATGGAACCTGTAAAAGGCGGCCGGGTTTAATGTGTGCGTACACGTGTGAAACCCTGCCAGGTTTATAATGTGTGCGGGCACACGTGCCAGGTCTGACTCCACACATTTCTCCTGCTCAAAAAATTCCGCAGCCGATCCATTTTTGGAGAGGGAGAGCGATCCACACAACTCTACAATACAATAAATCAAACAAACTCTGCATTACGACAAATGTATGACAACAAATCAAACTATGCATTATAACACATTTATTTCAATTAATCAAACTAAGTGCATTACAGCACATGTATTACTATAAATCAAACTAAGTGCATTACAACACATTTATAACAATAAATCAAACTAACTGCATTACAACAAATGTATAAATTCTACTTCATGCTCAGGTTCATGAGTGAGAAGGTGAGAGAGCTCCACACTCAGGTCAGTGAGAGAGAATGTGAGAGGGTGAGGGAGCTTCATGCTCAGGTTGGTGTGTATTACAATAAATCTAACTAACTCTGCATTACAACAAATGCATTACAATAAATCAAACTAATTCTGCATTACAACACATTTATTTCAATACATCATACTAACTGCATTACAACACATTTATTACACAAAATCAAACTAATTCTGCATTATTGAGCACTGTGCTACATTCCTCTACACTAATCTGAGAATTACTAATTACACTGCAGCACTTCTGATTCAACTGCAGTGTGCAGAATTACTAATTACACAGCAGAACATTTAATTACACTGCAGTGTGCAGAATTAATAATTACACTGCAGCACTTCTGATTCAACTGCAGTGTGCAGAATTACTAATTACACAGCAGAACATTTAATTACACTGCAGTGTGCAGAATTAATAATTACACTGCAGCACTTCTGATTCAACTGCAGTGTGCAGAATTACTAATTACACAGCAGAACATTTAATTACACTGCAGTGTGCAGAATTAATAATTACACTGCAGCACTTCTGATTCAACTGCAGTGTGCAGAATTACTAATTACACAGCAGAACATTTAATTACACTGCAGTGTGCAGAATTAATAATTACACTGCAGCACATTTAATTATACTGCAGTATGCAGAATTACTAATTACACTGCAGCACTTCTGATAACACTGCAGTGTGCGAAATGACTAATTATACTGCAGCCCATCTGATTACACTGCAGTGAACCACCAACCCAGTCAAGCACCTTAGCAACTGGGCTATAGGCTGCCCCCATTACACTGCAACATCGGATTTCACTGCAGTGTGTAGAATTACTAATTAAACTGCAGCACATCCAATTAGACTGCAGTGTGCAGAATTACTAATTACACTGCAGCACTTCTGATTCAATTGCAGTGTGCAGAATTGGTCATTACACTGCAGCACATTCGATTACACTGCAGTGTGCAGAATTGGTCATTACACTGCAGCACATTCGATTACACTGCAGTGTGCAGAATTGGTCATTACACTGCAGCACATCCGAATACCTGCAGTGTGCAGAATTGGTCATTACACTGCAGCACATCCGATTACACTGCAGTGTGCAGAATTGGTCATTACACTGCAGTACATCCGATTACACTGCAGTGTGCAGAATTGGTCATTACACTGCAGTACATCCGATTACACTGCAGTGTGCAGAATGACTAATTATACTGCATTCACTGCATTATGCCACAGGCGACCAGTAGCATTACAAAGTTGATGACTCACCAGGGCGGAGGCATGTGGGCCTACAGGACAGAACATAGGGAAGCTGGACAGCAGAGATCTGGAGGCTACAACTGACAGGAGCATTTATAACATCACATAATATAATAATAAGCATGATAACGCCCAGATATCACAGGATTTTGAGCCAGAACCGTAATCCACCCCCCCTACGCTGGAGCAGTGTCCTCCTCAGTGCTTTAAAGCAGAGGTACGTACTCAGCACTTTTACAGCCCACTTACAGTGGAGGAGCTGCTATGGTCTACGAAAAAAACAATATTTCATTATAAATATGACAGAGGGTGTGACAAGACACACACGCATGCCCACACAAACATTCAAAGCTTGCGCACACACACACACACACACAGTCTTGTAGAGTCAGGGCAGCGCTGACATTTTCTGAAGAATAAGATTTACTCTGAAAGAGACTGATAAATTGATAGATAAAATTGGTCAGTAAAGAAGATTTACAGAGGCCTATAAACTGCAGTGTCAGGGAAGTATTTACCATGCAGAATATTTACAGTGTCCCAGAGCCCCTCACCAAACACTAAGCTCTGATTTACACACACAGACCCACACATAAGACCACTGCTGGCCCTGCATACTTTAAACACCTCAAAGTTGCCTTATGTTTACAAATCACAAGTCTGTATCTACCCCAATGTGTATGTGTTTGTATCACTATTCTCGTATATGGTAACCTTTCATTTAACTTTCATTTACAAACTAATCAACCGAATGAGCATTTAATATTCAGCATCTCAGAAAGAGGAGAAAATACTGTCTGTGAGCAGTTATCTGCATGATCTGATCATCTAAGGACTGTGTTCAGGAACAGATATCTGTGAGCTGAGCATTTAAGGACTGTGTTCAGGAAATTTTTCTGTGAGCTGAGCATCTAAAGACTGTATTCAGGAACATTATCTGTGAGCTGAGCATCTAAAGACGGTGTTCAGGAACAGATATGTGTGAGCTGAGCATCTAAAGACTGTGTTCAGGAACAGATATCTGTGAGCTGAGCATTTAAAGACTGTGTTCAGGAATAGATATGTGTGAGCTGAGCATCCAAAAACTGTGTTCAGGAATAGATATGTGTGAGCTGAGCATCTAAAGACTGTGTTCAGAAACAGATATCTGTGAGCTGAGCATTTAAAGACTGTGTTCAGGAAGTGCAATCTGTGAGCTGAGCATCTAAAGACTGTGGGCTGTGTTTTGTGAGGAAAGACCTCAAGTTCAACCCCATTTTCACTTTTTCACACAGCAACTTTTAAGAACACAGCTCTGCACGGCCCTTTTTGGACCACTCACGTAAACACTTAGCAAGGCCTTCTCTCCTGTCCTGTTCCCCATTACTTTACAGCTTGATGGACCATAACAAAGCGACAATGCAACAATAACCTTCCAAACACTGCCACAGAGAATGCAGAAGGCTTGCTCTGTACAGATATTGGCTGCATCTATGTAGAACACGTCAGTAACATGCTAGAGTCAAGGCCTATAGGTCTTACAGAAGTTCTGAAGAAATTCAGCACTCTTTGTTACATGTTTTCAGTTGGAATTTGAACTTGGACCAGGCATGGTATGTATCTGCTTTGCCTTGAGAGAATGCTTAAACTGCACTGTTGTTCACAATCCATTCTTTTTCTATAAAATAACATTTTTGATTATACAAATGCCAGCAACGCATGGTGAGGTAAGTGGTTTGAAATGCACTGGGTAGGATGTGAATATGCCACCTGTGTTTGACAGTGTTAATCCCTGGAAAGATTTGTAATCAGTGATTTAATAGAGTTAATCCCTGGAAAGATTTGGAATCAGTGATTTAATAGTGTTAATCCCTGGAAAGATTTGGAATCAGTGATTTAATAGTGTTAATCCCTACAGATATTGGGAATCAGTGATTTAACAGGGTTAATCCCTACAGAGATTTGGAATCAAGGATTTAACAGTGTTAATCACTACTGATATTTGGAAACACTGATTTAACAGGGTTAATCCCTACAGAGATTAGCAATCAGTGATTTAACATGGTTAATCCCTACAGAGATTGGGAATCAGGAATATTACAGTATTAATCCATGGAGAGACTTGGAATGAATGATTTAACAGTGATAGTCCTTGGAGAGATTGTGATAGTCCATGGAGAGATTTGGAAGCAGTGATTTAACAGGGTAAATCCCTCCAGAGTTTTGGAATCAGGGATTTAACAGTGTTAATCCCTGGAGATATTTGGAATCAGGGATTTTACAGTATTAATCCCTGGGAAGATTTGGAATGAATGATTTAACAGTGATAGTCCATGGAGAGATTTGGAATCTGTGATTCTACAGTATTAATCGCGGGTGAGATTTAGAGTCATTGATTTAACAGTGTAGATCCCTGGAGAGATTTGGAATCAGTGATTTATCAGTGTAAATCCCTGGAGAGATTTGAAATCCCTAATTTAACAGTGTAAATCTCTGGAGAGACTTGGAATCAGTGATATTACAGGCTTAATCTCTGAAGAGCTTTGGAATCAGTGATATTACAGGCTTACTCCCTGGATGGAGCCATTTCAGCGCTGTAAGAAGGGACTGCACAGAAACAGCATTCACAAACACATCCCGTTTGCCCCGGGTGTCCCAGCCACTAAAACGGCTTCACAGGTCAGCCGCTGACGGCGGAAAGTATTAAAATGGAGCTCTGTGCGGTCATAAGGGCCAAACCATTTCAGAGCAGAAAACCTCCTTCTGCTCTGCATCAGCTTTATACTCCCCATGCTGCACAATACCCCGAAGAGAAGCATCACCCTGGAAACAGCATTTCCCTGGAAACCGCATCGCCCTGGAAACCGCAATAACAATAATCTCCTGACCGGGAGAGACACTTATTGCACTTTTTTTTGTATCAAATTTGAAAAAGTGTATTAAGAGTCGTGTGTCTCCTTATAGTTTGAGCAAGCAGAAGTGTGAGGGTGCAAATTTCTCTGCCAACATCCAACGGATATCAGTGCTTTTCCCTTCAAGCCGCTAGCTTATCAAACAGCGTTTAGGCTACGAGGCTATCAGACAGTGTTCAATCTATGCTATTATCAAACTGCTATAGCTGAACCTTATCAAAGTTACTGGGACACCACCTGCCTGTCTGTTTTCTGCAGTTTTGGTGGATCAGATTCCAGCGCAGCTGTGAGAATAAAGACAGGCGGTTATCTGCTCTCCCGTGGCTGTGTCAGTGCAGGACGCGTCAGATACACCAGGGGAGGATCAGGGCTGTCATCCCCGGCCTCACAAAACACTTCTTCAATTCATAACAGCTTGTCAAGCAAGAGGAGGAAATGATTGATACACGAAAAATAATTTTTGTGTGTTTACCGAATGACTGAGCACCGGGACGAGGTTGGCCCCGATGAGGTGCAATAAAACATCTGTAACAGAGAGGGAGAGAGAGTGAGAGAGGGGGGAAGAGAGGGAGAGAGAAGAGAGAGAGGGAGAGAGAGAAGAGAGGGAGAGAGAGAGATTGAGAGAGGCGGAGAGAGAGGGAGAGAAAAGAGAGAGAGAGGGAGAGAGAGGGAGAGAGAGGGAGATGGGGAGAGAGAGAGGGAGAGAGAAGAGAGGGAGAGAGAGGGGAGGGAGAGGGAGGAGGGGGAGAGAGGGAGAAAGAGAGAGAGAGGAGGGGAAGGAGAGAGGGAGGAGGGGATGGTGAGAGAGAAAGGGGGATGGAAAGAGAATAAGAGAGAGAAGGGGATGGTGAGAGAGGGAGGGAGGAGGGGAGGGAGAGAGAGAGGGTTGGAGAGAGGGAGAGAGAGGGAGGGGGGGAGAGAGTCCGAGAGAGAGGAGGGGATGGTGAGAGAGGGAGGGAGAAGGGAGAGAGAGTGAGAGAGGGAGGGAGGAGGGGAGAGAGAGGGATGGTGAGAGAGGAAGAAAGAGGGAGGGGAGGAGAGAGAAAGGGAGAGGGAGGAGGGGAGAGAGAGAGAGGAGGGGAGAGTGAGAGAGAGAGGGGGGGAAGAGGGGAGAGAGGGAGAGTGAGAGAGAGGAGAGAGAGAAAGGGGGGGACCTACTGTGACATTGCCGGTTGCCATAGAAACATGAGTGACATCATAATCATAATAATCACTGTATGCCGTTCCCTTGTTGTGGGAGATTGAATTTCGGTCTCTAAAGCTGACACTTTAAGTTTGCTATACCAGCCAGTCAGCTCTTCCCTTGATATGCTCATGATGCATATCTTTACCCTCTGATTCGTGTTTTAATATCGAGCTTCCTGTTTGGCCAGCCCTTTTCATAAATTCATATGCAGTCGTGCTGTAACTCTCAATAACAGTGAGGCTTACAGCATGAGCATCAAAATTCATTTTTGCATATCTACAGTAATTAGAGGTGGTGCATGGCATTGTGTAATCACATCATTCATTTAGAGAATCTTATTACAACAGAGACCAAACATTACATTACAACGGTCTTGCATCTGTCCCTTAGCATATGGCAGAACCATGTGGATTACACTATGGAAATCGCAATAGTTTATACAGAATACTATGCGTGGAGGTCTGTCAAAACATGATGTAATTACACATTAGCATGTGGATGATGCAAGCTCTATGGTAATACATGACCCTACACAACCCTGTCTCTCACTGTACATGAATTCTACAGAACAATTTCTAATTCAAATTCAAAGAGCCCCTCTGTCCTGAAACTGTGACTGGGTCTGACAAGTTTGGGGTGCGAATTACTGACAACTTTAAGGGCCAGTTTCGCAGACACAGATTAAGCCTAGTCCCTGACTAAATTCTATTTTGAATAGAGATTCTCCATCCAAAGCTCAATTCAGTCCAAGACAAAGCCGAATTTATGGGTCGAGAACAGATGCTCAGCCATTTACATTACATTATTGACATTTGGCAGACGCTCTTATCCAGAGCGACGTACAGTTGATTAGACTAAGCAGGAGACAGTCCTCCCCTGGAGCAATGCAGAGTGAAGGGCCTTGCTCAAGGGCCCAACAGCTGTGCACATGTTATTGTGGTTACACCGGGATTAGAACCACCGATTTTGCCGAATGTCCCAGTCATTTACCTTAACCACCATCTACAGGCAGCCATAGTCACCCTGAACTCTGGACTCTAATATATCATAATCCAACGCTGAACTATGCACACCTGTACAGTACAACAGACATTTTCACCACAGAAATCTCCTGGACTCTATCCCTGTCACTGCCACATATCAATGTACAATGTACTACTGAAATGCACTTTATTACCGCATGTCAGAACATTGTTTGGTTCTACTTGTTGATTTGCCCTGTAAGCTGTCTGCCTGTGTATATGTCATGTGATTCTAGTATATGTATAATGTCATGTCATAAATGTGAGCTCTCCAGCTGTACTGGAACTAATTCCACCAGCTTGCTGTGTGCCAATAAAAGCAATTGATTGGGGTTGGCTAAAATAAATACATTAAATAAATCAATTTTCAACAATATTCAAAACAAATCAATTCTTTCTTATGATTTTAAGCATCTCTAGTTCACAGGGTTATGCAGGATTTTAAAATCTCAACAGCATCTGAAGAACAGAATCATTTATTGAACCACATCCTGCCAGGGAGTGTTAATTTAAATAAGAATGAGGCTCACTGGTGAAATCGAGGACCCCAACCTAGGAATATAACCAACTGCACTTTGAGTCCATCTTAGTCTCTTCGACTTATTTTCCCCAAAGAATAATTGCATAAAAAAGGTCCACTTGAGTTAATTGTTTGCCCTAATGGTTGGAAATGCACTGATCTGAAGTCCAATGATTGTGAAGCACGATGGTGTTTGTAAATGTGATTAGCGCTTCCCGTTATGTTCTGTTTTAATGGACAGCAGTGGCTAATTGAAGTAAAGTTTGCTTTTTTAACCTAGCCCAGCAGCAAGGATTCTGCTAAAGAGAGTGAGATGAAACAGTAGAGCCGGAATGGTGGCAAATGGAGGAATGGCTCATTAAAATGCTTTTACATTTAGAAATAGAGAGCTTTGATTTCAGCTTGAGCGAGTGCAAGGTGAAAATTAACACTGTGATCATTCACACTGAGCAGGCTAATTGCTTTAGCCTCAAGCACCATAATATACCGTATAATGGGGAATATAGCTGAACACACATGCATAGGTGCAGGCACACACGCAAACACACACACAGACAGACAATGGCAAGCACACACACAGGCACATGCTCAGAGAGATTTAAGCTGCTTGTGAATGTGGAAATGCATGTTACAGCACATAGTAAGGAGAGCACAACAAATAGTTGATTGGACACATGTTGACCCCCAAGCATCAAACAGCAGTTCTGATTGGACATATGCAGGCACACACGCATAACACGGCAATTCTGATTGGATGCATGCAAACCCCCATGCATCAAATGGTAGTTCTGATTGGACACATGAAAAACACCCATCAATCAAATGGAAGTTCAGATTGGACACCTGCAAACCCCCATCAATCAAACAGCAGTTCTGATTGGACACATGCAAACCCCCACCAATCAAACCGCAGTTCTGATTGGACACATGCAGTTAAAGCTGGTGCTTCTTCATTTTAAGACCAACCAGCCGAACAGCAAATAATACAATATGCAAACAGTGCACTACAAAAAAAAGATGTACTATTGTTGCATTACCTGCAATTTGTTTTCAAAGAACTGAAGTTATTATTACAGTTCATCAAAGCCTAATAAACCATAATCTGCCTTCAGATGCTCCACAGAACACCATTATTATTGGTTTCACATAATTTCCCCAATGGAGCCTGAAATGTATTACAAGCCCTCAAGGAAAATTAATTAGTATTTAAATGTTAATTGCAGTTAGTTTTGTTTATGTGAGTCAATTTTCTAAGAGTTGACATTTTCTAAAGTAAAAGCTCAATGGGTCTCAAGTGTGCAACCCTCACAGCAAGTATTGATTTCCCCCCGAAAAATACAAAAGGCCCCAATTAAAGATCGCACCCATAAATTCATTAGCAAACTATGAACAATCTGGCTGACACACAAGCCAGAGTGCTAACAAGACCGGCGAGATCTAGCCATTAGGAACAGCATTTCTTTTAAAAATATATTGTATTTCTTCTCTCCAGGAATAAATAACTTGTTTGCCAGGTAAGTAAAAAACTAATTTCAGAGCAGTAGGTTGTGTGTGATCACAACGTGGTTCATCCGGATGAAATTAAGGTGATTCCATGTGCTCGGAATATCTGTGTGCAGAGCATTGACTGTAGAACAAATATAGACCCAGTGTCTGTGACATCACCCATTGCCTTTCCATGGGCTTGGGTAAAGCGTTTTGATAATGCAGAAGTGAAGTTTTCAGATGAAGTTTGCCGCCATTTTGTAAAAATTAGAGCCAGAGACTGTGCAGTAGGGAAAATGGTGGACCCTTATTTGGAACTGAAGTCCAGATGGGCCTCCAAACACATGAGATACAGTGACTCAGCAGTCAGACCTGTCCCTGATTTGTCCACAAAATGTTAAAATAGAGTCCAAATAACTAAGAAATCGGCACATGGGGAGACATGCGATGAAGAAAAAACATTTTGCAATTACATTTCTTGCAGGAAGAATTTATTGTTGGTATTTTTACAGTATTGTTGCCACTGATTTACATTGAAACAGGTGGCTGAAACACCTATACTGGAGTCAAATGCACTGCTGCTAGTGAGAAACATCTCTCAACAAGACCAGGAAGTAAGCCTCAGCCCAGTTTTGGCTGCTTGGTGCAGAGTCGGTGCGGAGGGATAATTAACATGGAAACAGTCTCTTGAGATGAGGCTGACTAATTTGCTAGCATCACACAGCATTGCATGCTCTCCAAAGTCATCACGAAAACTCCTTCTCACAACTTTCCAACCTGAAATTAAGACCATTGGACCGCATTTAAGTTACAGCTGTCACTCAAACTGCCTCCTCAGATTCTAGGGTAAACCTGTATGTCTGAATTCACAGACTACAGCGACCTGACTACAGAGAATGGTTTGATTGGTTCCAGGAGTGATTTGATTGGCTCCAGCAGTGGCCAATAATGGTTTGATTGGTTCCAGCAGCAGCTGGTAGTGATTTGATTGGTTTATTCCACCCACAGTGTTTACCCCACACAGCAGTTCTCCCCATTCTAAAATGCCCATGTTTACAGAAACTGATCATAACATGAGTTATTAAATATTAAACAGCTGCTGTGCAGAGGCACAGGAAGCTGATCAGTGTCCTTGCTGCTTTGGCATCAGTAATGCAATTAAAGCAGTGGCAAAGACACTCTTCCCACAGAGAGAATCTTTTATGGTGATACTAAGCCTCCCCCCCACTCCGATATACAACATGCAATTCAAGTTCTTCACTGATTCTGTGCACGGTATTTTATACGACAGATCACATCACTTGTTTTCTTGAGTAATAATAATAATTATCATTATCATCATTATCATAGTCATAATAACATAATAAAATTAATGATAGAGTGTTATTCTAAAGTGTGAGAGAGTGAATGAGTGAGTGCGTATGTGAGAGTACACATACAGTTATGAGAGATTGAGTGTGATTATAAAGCGGTGTTCACCCTCTTCTTTAACACAACTGGCCTACCAGAACACGCATACACTCAGTGACCACTTAATTAGGTATTTATGAGACTTATTTTTTGCTTAGACTTCTGCTGCTGCAGCCCATTCACTTCAATGTTCTGGCATGTTGTGTGTTCAGAGATGCTCTTCTGCATACCACTGTTGTAACATGGTTATTAGAGTTACTGTTACTTTCCTGGCAATTTGAAGCAGTCAATTTGAGGCCATTCTCCTCTCTCATTAACAAGGCATTTTCGCCCACAGAACTGCCTCTCACTGGATGTGTCCTGTTTTTTTGCAACATTGTCTCTTAACTCTATAGACTGTGCACATGAAAATTCAAGGAGATCAGAAACAATCATTCTACGGTCAAAGTGACTGAGATCACATTTCTTCCTCATTCTGATTTTTGGTCTAAAAAACTGAACCTCGTGACCATGCTTGCATGCTTTTATGCCACATGATTGGCTGATTAGATATTTGCATGAAAAAACTGAGGTACAGGTGTACCTAATATAATGTGTATGTGTACAGTGCAGTCCATAGGTATTTGGACAGTGGTACAATTTCTGTTCTTTTAGCTCTACTTCAGAACATTGGATTTGGAATGGAGCAATGAATGTGAGGTTAATGCGTAGACCGTCACCTAATTAGAGGCTATTTAAATCCATATGGGATCATCCATGTAGAAATTACATTCCTTTTTATACATAGTCCCCCTCATTTTAGGGGACCAAAAGTAACTGGACAGTTGTTTCTGCTGTTTCTGATCAGTCTGGTGTATTCAATCTCTTCCTTAGTGCCGGCATTAGAAAGCTTTCAGTACACATAGTTTTGATGCTAGGATTTTGATTGCCTTCGGAATCTATTACTGCCATTTGTCAATATGAGGACCGGAGTCATGCCAGTGAGAAACAAACTGTTTGCAACATTAAAAAGAAAGAGAGAACGGGAGTATGACAGTATGTTTGGGATCAGTGCTTTACTATGAGGCAGTGACAGTTACACCTGTGACAGTCATACATGCCCCTACTATGGTGTTGCACCCCTCCACCATGTTTCACAGCTGAGGGGACAGGGGGTGTGTTGGTCCTTGAGCAGTTCAGCCTTTTCTCTTGCCATTACCCTCATACAAGTCCCTATTGGTCTCATCTGTCCAGAACCCTGCAGGCTCTTTTAGGTACTACTTAGCAAGCTGTAACCTAGCCATTCTGCTTTTGCAGCTAAGTAGTGTTTTGCATCTTGCAGAGTAGCCTCTGTGGATCTGTTTTTGATATCTTCTGCAGAGAGTATTCACTGACACATCCACGCTGACCTTCTGAAGAGTAATCTGTTGGAAAGATGCTTGTGGGTTTTTCTTAATCAATGCAATAGTTATTCAGTCATCAATTGTTGAGGTCTTCCTTGGCCTACCAGCCCCTTTGCAATTACTGAGCTCAGCAGTGCCCTCTTTCCTCTTAATGATGTTCCAGACTGTTTATTTCTGTGAGCTTATTGTTTGGCCTATGTCTCAGACTGTTTTTCTCTTATTTCTCAGCCTCATAATGGCTTCCTTGTCTGTCATTGTTACAACCCTGGTCCTCATGTTGATGAACACCAATAACAAAGCCAATGAAATAGCAAGAATCAAGACTAGATACTGAAAGCACTGTTATACCTGTAGTAAGCAATTGAATACACCTGCTTAATCATAAACAGCTGAGAACAAACAGTCCAATAACTTTTGTTTCCCTAAAATGGGGGGGCTATGTATAAAAAGGGATGTCATTCCTACACTGATCACGTAGCATGGATGTAAATACACTCAAATTAAAGGTGCCAGTCTGCACTTAACCCCATACTCATTGTTTCATTTCAAGAAAATGTACCACTGTCCAAACACTTACGGACCGCACTGTATATAGTATATGTACATATTCACGCACACTTCCATTTTTGGCAATATGACATTGTGCTTTGGCATCTGACTCGATGCTGTGGTTAATGGGGCAGAAAATACCCTTACTGCAGGCCACAGGCTTTATGCTTCAAACACACTGGAGCAGCAGCTAAAGTCTGATATTACAGTGGATGAAATCACCATTTGGATCAGACATACACGTGAGAGAGAAGAGAGAGATAGAGAGATAGAGACAGAGTGAAAGTGAGAGTGAGATGCATACATTTTTCCAGGAGCAGGATTGATGAAATTATGAGGACTAACTTAGCGATTCTGCTTCTGCCACCAGGGTTGGTCCCCATGGCGATGGCAGACTGCTGAGCAGCAATTTCTCTCTCTCTATCTTTCTCTCGCACACACACTGCAATGGTCTGAAAAGCATTCAGTGCCCCACAGGGGTATGGCTGAAAGATTTAGCAGGAATAATAGTATTCAGATTAAAATGAGTAATATGTTTGTAATTTCATATTTGCTTATAATTAATAGCACATTTATAACTGCTTTAATATGAAAACCTGCTGTAAGATTATCGCTAAACTGTTACCATGATGATTGGCAGTTCACTATGCATTGTATCACATTGTTTACAGTTCAAATGGACAGTAATACAACATGCCTTATTTCAGCAGCAAAATTTAATTCCAATCGACCACGAGTCATAGAAGTTTACACAACACTGTAAGATATTCAATTGCATAGATAAACATAAACCTATAAAATAAAATTATCCAAAATTTAACAATCAGAGGAGTGGACGGGAAATTGAATGCTGTGTGTGTGTCACAACAGTGTAGTATAATGGTTAGGGAAGCAGGCTTGACTAAGGTACTTAACCTATAATTGCTTCAGTAAAATATACGGCTATTTAAATGGATTGTATTGTAAGAATGTAAGCTGTGTAAGAGCATCTGGTAAATGCCGTAACATAATGCAAATGTGTGAATGGGAGAGTTTGCCTGGACCTACTGCTTAATGGTGTCTTTTCTGCCCCCTGGTGTTTGTTTCCTGTCACTGACCTTCAAAAGGAGAACCCCTTCATTTTTCAAGGGGTTCTCCTTTTCAGTCGACAGTAAAAAATTTATTTTAGTATTATCATTATTATGAAGGGTTCATATTGATGAGTAAAATGTTTTGAAATAATAATAACAAGAACTGAGTTGCCCTAAAACCATGGTGACCAACGCAGTAATGTCAAAGTCAAATTCTCTTCTGGTGTCAAATCAGATAGACCAATGTTGTTTCCTGCTGAAACCAGTGCCCTGTTGCCTGAAATGTGTGATGGACATCAGTGTTCCTGCTCTTAATGACACAGCCTTTTAACAGTCTGTGCAGATGAGCCCTGGGGCAGTATCCCAAAGCCAGACAACTGAGTTCAGCTGCACAGCCCGGAACATCTCATTTTGTTCCAGATTTGGGGGATTTCTGGGTTTTCCTGAGTCCAGCTAACTCAGTAATCTTGCTTTGTGACACAGGCCCCTGGAGTGACTGCAGTGAGCAAAAGGCTTACAGAGAGGAAAAGGGAAGAGCTGTGTGCCTGCAGATGCCATGTGTGGTCACCAGATGGCAGTAGTAGTTTACAGAGCAGGATTTCCATGGGCTTTCTGTGTTTCAGGCACAGAGCATGCAGGTGCCCTGTCCTTCACTGACATTCAACCTGATATGGTACATTAATTCAGCAAGGTTCATGTATTCACTCGCTGTGGTTCAGGTATCCACTAAATGCTTTCACTCAGAGCTGTTCCTACATTCATTGACTGAATGAATAAAGCCTTTTTTCACTTTTTTAGTTCACAGTTCACATGCTCCCTCAGTACAACAGCATGCTTAACGGAACCTGAACCAATAACAATGCAGGAATTGTATGGAGATTAGCATATTGGGTCAAGGTACTGCATATGTCACCAAATGTCTACAACATTTCCAACATATGTTGTTCTGTTATATTCATGAGATTGTGATTTGCCCCTTAATGTAACCTATGCTGTCCATACATCATAATCACTTCCAAATGTCAAATGTTAGCACGTCAAAAATGAACACGTCAACATTTTTTACATGTTCAAATTTATGTGCTCACAGGTTAATTATATTCACGGTGTCAACAGATCAATAATTATGATGAGGTTTTGGCATGGATGGCTTTCCATAAATACATTCATTCATTATCCTAACCTGCTTATCCTGAACAGGGTCGCAGGGGGGCTGGAGCCTATCCCAGTATACATTGGGCGAAAGGCAGGAATAGACCCTGGACAGGTCGCCAGTCCATCGCAGGGCACACACACCATTCACTCACACACTCATACCTATGGGCAATTTGGACTCTCCAATCAGCCTAACCTGCATGTCTTTGGACTGTGGGAGGAAACCGGAGTACCCGGAGGAAACCCACGTGAACACGGGGAGAACATGCAAACATGCAAACTTCGAACCCAGGACCTCCTTGCTGTGAGGTGGCAGTGCTAACCACTGCACCATCCGTGCCACAATCCATAAATACATATTCTTTTAAAAATCAGTTTATGTCTGATGTAATAACCCTCTGTCATAATTTGCTTAAGCATGAACAAAGTTTCTTCATCTGTCAAAAAATAGTTACTTTTACTAGATCAGACATTGATCAGAGCTGCCAGAGAGGGTAACTGCCATTCAGCCATAAGTAGTGCTGCACAGTGTATGCCCTGTAGGGGGTGCTATCTACTCCTCTGCAGGACATTCAGCAGCAGAACTACAGAGGGAAGGGTCCTGCCTGCTATAACACTGCAAGGGAGTGCTTTGTTATTATCTAAGAATCTGCTGTCTTTGATATTAGTATGGCTAAGGGTCTGTTAGTAGTATGGCTTAGGGTCTGTTAGCGGTTTGCCTATAGGACTGTTACCAGTATGACTATGGATCTGTTAGCAGTTTGGCTAAGGGTCTGTTAGTGGTAAGAAAGGGCTTGTAGGACCTTATATTGCCTTATATTACCCAATGGTACAATACTATATAAAAATATGAGACAGGCTTTAACCCCTTAAGTTGCACCAGGCCATATTCATTATTTGCTTTTTTCAATGTGAAATTCTAAGTGAATCTGATTGTGAAAGCTGTCACATCCCATCCTACCATTTATTTTTGTATTACCTTTGTTCTAGTGTTTTTTGTCTCTACTATTGCTACATATCTATGTCACGTTAACAGTAACTAATCACTCACACCTGTTTTTCATTGTGGATAATTGTCTGTGTATTTAAACCAGCCTGTTTGTTCAGTTTTTTGCCAGATTGTGTGTCCCAACCATACTTTCCAGCATTTTTCTGACTGCCTGTTTCGTGTTTGAACCCGGTTTATGTACGGGTTCAAAATTCAATTTTAATTTGTGGATTTGCCCTTTCACTCATGTTTCGAGTACCTGTTATCGGACCGCGCTTGACTTCTTGGATGACGGATTTTGGACTGTGTTTGGTACTGTTTGTGTTGATTGACTATCTGTGAATGATCCACTGCCTGCCTCTTTAAATACTAACTTGATTATCTACATTGACTCTGTTTGCTGGTATTCAACCTTTGCTTGTATCAACCCTGAACTGCTCAATAAAAACCTTCTCTGCCAAGAACTGGGTTGCAATTGGTTCCTCTGTCCCCACGCCTGACAGATGGTGGTGCCGCCTCTAAACCATCACAACGGTCCAGCACTCCAAAGATCAGACTACCAAATGGAAAATGTGAACAAAGAAAACTACATAGAACGAGGGAGAAACGATGAAACAAGGCACGGCTGGCAGCCAGTGTAATCACAGACCTGAAAACAGTCAAACCAACTCGGCATCTTATAATCTGAGCGAGTAACTGCGACGAGGCCGCCCAGAATGCGAAACGCCCTGCCTTGTTCCAGAAGGCATTTCCCTCTCCACCCTCCAGCACAGGAAGGGAAAAACCCCTCAAGCCACCTCTACTCTCCTGGCTGATTTGTTCTGCTACAAAGTGGAAGAGAATGTGGGCACAGTGCTCCTTGTGGGCATCAAGAGGAAAACATATTTAATGCTTAAATCTTTTTTTAATACTAGTCCACAAATTGCTCTCTCTCTGACTTTCCACTTTTTTTTGGTCCTGACACATATGGAACACAACCCTCCTGCCACACCCATCACTCTTGTGATCTGTCAAATGATGGAAACCCCCCACCAGAATCAGCAGGTGACTCAGCAACCCATCTGGGAAAGCTCACTGAGGAGTTGGTTCTACTAAAGGTGACTACCGTCCCCTAATGCTGACGCCATGATAATGATTCACCAGCTGTTTACCAAGCTGACACTTCAGCTTTCAGCTGGTGGCACGGCGAGAGACTTGGGACCCACCCGAGTGGGCCTAGATCCTCACCCCACTTTTGACGGGTGATGCTCAGTAAGCATACTATTTGCTTCCTGTCACTGAGGCCCGTTGCTACAAGGTACTAAACAAGGAGATCTTAGCTTGCATAGGGATGTACCCCGCTGGGGCAGGGAGGGCTTTCCATACCTGGAAGTACCACCTGCAGAAGCCAGGCTGAGCTCAGATAGCCTAGCTCCTTCACCTAACATACCGCTGACAGCAGCCAGAGAGGTCAATGGCAACCCAGGTGGTAGACCAGAGGAGCAGAACAGTGTTGGCCTGGCAAATCCCACCAGTTTGTGGGAGATAATTGATGCAAGACACAGCTGGCAGTGAGTCCAATCACACTGCCAGAGGGGCAAGATCAGAGCAGGCCAGACCCAAGGCCTGGCTAGCAGGCTGTTCCATCCACAGTGAGCCCCATTCCCACCCTCTCATCTGAAGATAGAGTGGAAGCCTATCAGTGTGCTGTTGGACACAGAGAGCAGTCACCCCAGGCTCCAGATACTCCACACTGGGTTCCAGAAGGTGGGGACCATACCTGTTACCATTTTTGGGTCGGCCTGTAGCGTAGTGGTTAAGGTATATGACTGGGACCCATAAGGTTGGTGTTTCAATCCCCAGTGCAGCCACAATAAGATCCGCACAGCTGTTGGGCCCTTGAGCAAGGCCCTTAACCCTGCATTACTCCAGGGGAGGATTGTCTCCTGCTTAGTTTAATCAACAGTACGTCGCTCTGGATAAGAGCGTCTGCCTTTAATGTAATGAAATGAAATGTCCCCAGGCGAGTGGCCGCTCACAGTCAGGGTGGTGGAGACGCTTCCTGTGCCCCTCGTCATCGATTGAGACTGGCCAGGATTCAAGGCATTATATGGCAGGGCATTCTGAGCACAAAAACTCCACTCTAGACTGAGTCAGGTGTTGGTGATGGAGGGAGAACCACGAACAGGGGAACGCTTCCCCTCTACTCTCTACTTCGCCATCTGTGACAGCCTCCTCTATTATGTTCCACAAGAAAGGGGTGAAGAAACTGAGCTTTTGGTGGTCAGCAAAACCAAGGTTCACCAGGTGAGGAAGCTGGCACACACCCACCCATTAGCAGGTCACCTCGCCTACCGCAACACCAGCAGCAGGCTTCCAACTGACCGGTCCAACCTCGGCAGTTCCAAGGAATCAGGTTCTGGTGCTTCTCCCAACTGCTGCCTGGTCACCTGGCAGAGCCCCTATAAGATTGTAGAAAAGGTTGGGTCAGTGATCTACAAGGTACAGCAGCCCCAAAGGCAGAAGGTAGAGGAGATTTACCATACAATTCCCCTCCAGAAGTGGATTTAATTGGTGCCCTTGGTGTCGGCCCTCTCTGAGTCCCTACAAGAAGAGGTACAGCTAGTGGAACAACTCTTCCCCAGCCAACGGCAGAGGCTAATACTGGCTGACCAGTATAGAGATGTCTTCTTGGTGACATGAGATTATAACTCCCCCTATTATTACAGTATAGCAACAGAGTCTCTACAGAGTCCCAGAGGCATGCCATCAGCCTATTGAGGAGGAAGTGGGGTGCATGACGGGGCTTTGAGTCATTGAATACTATCAAACGCAAATTCAGAACTCTGCTTCTAACCCCCGGAAACTTTTCTCCATTTTCTCCTCTCTCCTCAACGCACCGCCTCCTCCTCCTCAGTCCTCCTTCGCTGCTGATGACTTTGCTGATTTCTTCGATGAGAAGGTCGCAGTCATCCGCATATCCTTTACAACCGCCGCCCCCCTCACTGTGCCCTTCCCCCCCTCTAGGCCCATCCCTTCATTTTCCACTTTCTCCCCCCTTACAGACTCTGATGTTTCTCAACTCCTGCTCTGCCACCGCCCTACAACCTGTGCCCTTGACCCTATCCCCTCTTCTCTTCTCCAAACTATCACACCTGACATTCTCCCATTTGTCACCTCCCTTGTCAACTCCTCCCTGTCTTCCGGCTGTTTTCCGGCATCCTCCAAGAGGGCCCACATCACTCCGCTGCTAAAAAAGCCTACCCTGGATCCCTCCATCATCCAGAACTACCGCCCGGTATCTCTTCTTCCTTTCCTTTCTAAAACTATAGAACGAGCCGCTTCTACTCAACTTTCTTCCTTCTTTTCTAACAACAACCTGCTAGACCCCCATCAGTCTGGCTTCAGATCGGGCCACTCGACAGAGACTGCGCTCCTCTCCGTCAGTGAGTCACTTCATGCCGCACGAGCAGCCTCCCTCTCCTCTGTCCTCATTCTTCTAGATCTCTCTGCTGCCTTCGACACTGTGGATCACTCCATCCTCCTGTCTGCCCTGTCAGCAACGGGCATCTGTGGCACAGCCCTGGACTGGATTGAGTCCTACCTCTCTGGTCGCTCCTTCCAGGTTGCCTGGGCTGGTTCGGTATCGACACCTCGGCCCCTCGCCACAGGAGTTCCCCAGGGCTCAGTCCTTGGCCCGCTTCTTTTTTCTCTCTACACTCGCTCCCTTGGCCCTGTGATCACTGCACATGGGCTATCCTACCACTGCTATGCGGACGATACCCAACTCTTCGTCTCGTTCCCGCCGTCTGATACGCAGGTTTCAGCCCGTATCTCTGCTTGCCTGAGGGACATCCAGAGCTGGATGGACAACCACCATCTAAAGCTCAACCCAGGTAAAACTGAAATGATATTCATCCCTGCTAATACCTCTCCCCATCTGGATCTCTCCATTTCCCTCGGGGATACCACACTCACGCCGTCACCCAGTGCAAGGAACCTCGGCGTGGTGATGGACAGCAGACTGTCCCTTTCCGAGAACATTGCGGCGGTGACCCGGTCTTGCAGGTTCTTCCTATACAACATACGGAGAATCCGCCCCTTTCTCACCCCCTACTCGACCCAGCTCCTGGTCCAAGCGATGGTTCTGTCCCGCCTGGACTACTGCAATTCCCTCTTGGCTGGCCTCCCAGCGTCTGCCATCAGACCCCTCCAACTCATCCAGAATGCAGCAGCTCGTCTGGTCTTCAACCTTCCCAAATACTCACACGTCACCCCCCTGCTTACTTCCCTCCACTGGCTGCCTGTCATGGCTCGCATCAAATTCAAAACATTGGTGCTAGCCTTCCAAGCAGTTAAAGGGTCTTCCCCAGCTTATCTGCAAAAAATCATCAGACCCTACACCCCTGCCAGACCTCTTCGTTCAGCCTCCACAGGCCGCTTGGCACCTCCCCCTCTCAGAACCTCCACCTCACGCTCACGACTACTGTCTGTTCTGGCTCCACGGTGGTGGAACGAACTCCCCGTTGAGGTCAGAACTATAGAATCCCTCCCCACCTTCAAGCGCAAGCTGAAGACACACCTCTTCAAACAGCACCTCTCCCCATCCCTCCCTACCTCCCTGTGAACCTTAATTGTTGTCTCTGTGACTTGTGTATCAGTATTTTAGTTGGCTAGGTAAGCAGTGTTTGGATAGTTAACTTTGGTGACTTTTGCTCTGTTTGTTTGTTTGTTCAAAAAAAAAAAAAAAAAAAAAAAAAAAAAATGGCCCTTGGTCCTTATCTTTCTTGTACAGGTAGCAGTTGAAATTGTACTTACCTCTAGGGTCTTTCAGCGAACTTATCCCTGGTTATGGGTATGCACTTTGTTGTACGTCGCTCTGGATAAGAGCGTCTGCCAAATGCCAATAATGTAATGTAATGTAATGAAGAATCCCGGGGGCCGTGGGCCAGCCCTATGGTAATGGTACTCAAACCTGATGGCACCCTCTGGTTCCGCAATTACTAGCACAAGCTGAATGAGGTCATTGAATGTCTAGGTAAGGCTTGTTTCATCTCCACACTCGATTTAACCAAAGGCTATTGGCAGATGCCTCTCTTGTTTACAGCTTGAGTGAAGATGGCCTTAGCACCTAGTGGTCACTGGCAGTACTGCATTCTTCCCCTTTGGGCTTCATGGAGCACCTGCCACATTCCTCATCACTGGGATGCTGCTGCCTACCTAAATTATGTTGTCATCCACTCAGAGGTCTGGGCAGAGCACATTGTCAGGACTCCGGAAAATGCCAGAAGAGCTGCAACGGGCTGGACTTATTGCCAACCCCACAAAATGCCAATTAAAGGCACGTTACCTGGGGTTCCATATAGGCTGTGACCTTTTCTTTGACCCACCACCAACTACCAGATACGTGCTTTCTCGGGTTAGCCGGGTATTATCGCTGTTTTGTGCTTTCTGAGCGGAGTAAATGCAATGAGGCCACCTGGAGCACTCCCCAGACTACCAGCATACCCTTGTTCCAGAAGACAATTCCCTCACCACCTCCAGCGCTGGAAGGAAAAAATAATTCCTCCACCACTGACCCATGGAAAACTCCCCTGTGGCACCAAAGAACATTTCTGCACTCTCCTGGCTGTTTTGTTCCGCTATAAGGATATACAATGTCATTGTTTTAACCACCTTCTATGCATTTTGGAAATCCACAGATGAGACAAATCATGATAAAGTCAGTATTCTTATCACGGCATGTGTCCAGTGATCCAAATGCATAGTAGTTTTTATTTCCAAGAAAGTGGTAACTCAGAAAAACTGTGAATATCTTAGAATATCAATTGGTTACTTGGAATTTCTCTGGAGGAATTATCATTGTTTTATTAGGGGTCTAAGCACGAAGTGCTGGAACCCTATTGTTTTTGTTCTGTTTTTTTTTCTTTGCTAAAAGTGAATGGGCAGCAAAAACTGTAAATTGTAGAGCTATGAATCTAGGCAGGTAGGTTCAGTTACTCCACCATGGTGGCGCTGTAATGCTGCCATTTATCTTTTAGCCCATATCTCCTGAACCAATTATTTTTCCCCAGATTCCTTGGCTTATGACAAACAAAATGCATATTCCAGCAATTTTTCCTGAGAACTTTTCAAAAACACCTTCTTCCATTCCTCTTCCATTAATGTCATGTAATATTCACCAAATTTGATATAGAGTATGCTGGAACTAATCCTGATAAAAAAAACTTGGTTGTGGGTGTGCCCATTTTTTTAAAAACAGCTGTAACTTCTGAACCCTATATCTGATCCACACCAAACCTGGCACACATTTGGTGCCCCTTGACCAATAGGTGGCGCTATAAAAGGAAATAAAAGTTTAAATGCCTATAACTCCTCAACCATTTGACCAAGAAATGTGGTACCTTTCATCTCTGTGCAAGTCTTCAACAGGATTGTCAAAGATCAAAAGATAAGTTAAAAACTTCACCAAATTTTATATAGAGTATGCTGGGAGTAACCAGTGTTAATTTTAACAACACGTTTTTAATGGTTTGTATTTGCGCTTTGTTCTCAAACAAAATTTTAGTTTTAGTCATATTTTAAATACATAAATACAAATACATAAAAACGAACAGTAAAAACTATCTGTCCATTCTCTGATAGGCCTATTGAAAATGATAACCATGTAGCATGGGAACTCCCCCCCTCCAAAATAATGATCTAAGAAGCTAGATCCATGAAGAATTTTATCTTGCTAAATATAACTTCAGTGATCAGTGGTTCCTAAACTCTATCCTGGAGTCTGTGTATGCTGGTTTTCTTTCCAACTACAATAGCCATCTAAGAATTTTAACAAGCTGTTAATCTTTCTTCATTAGGTGCATTTTATCTTTAGAGGGATAATTTACTTTAAACAACATTATGCCAAAAATAGCATTGCAATTGCATGAAGAATTAAAAAAAACATGCACCATATTGCAAACTAATGGAGCCATTTAATTTAATTTCTCTTTTTCTTTCTTAAATGTATCAACACAATGCAGGTTTGTCTTGTCATTTGCTTTGCCTTTGAATTCTTTGAATTATCTTCCAAATGGCTTGTTTTGGTGGGCAGGTGTCAACACTTTCATCAATTAGGAGCCTACTGATTTGCCTTAGTCTTATTTTGATCAGTTAAAAATAATGTTATTGTTTATGCATAGCCATGAAGAATATCAGATAAAATGTGATCTAAGAAGGAAAATGAATCCCTTGAAACACAAAAGGCACTTAATTAAGAAAAATGTACAGCTTGATAAAATTCTTGGATTGTAATTGTGGTTGGAACAAAAACCAGCATACACAGGACTGAGTTTGCGAACCACTGACTTAGATGATACTGGAAATACTAGCCAAGGCCTAATAGTCTAGTATAGAAGTGTGTAGCTTCCATGACAGGTCAACTGATTGTTGTGGGTGAGGCCATTTTTTCTAAAACAGCTGTAACTCATGAATGCTATGTCTGATCCTCACCAAACTGATACACATATGCCAATTTTGGCACCTCTTGGTCAATAGGCGGTGCTATAAGAAGCAAATGAGTTACAATGTCTGTAGAAGTTTGGGGTACTGCCTCCTTTGACCAAGCTTCTTCAAAAACATTCATCTTTCTTACTGGCGCGGTGTCCTTTCATTTATAAAAATGAAAAATAGTACAGGTCACAAAATGGAACCTTGGGGTTACAATATATTTTATATGTAGGTTAAGTGAGGGGTTCTTGCATGCAATACCACTTGAGTTCAGTATTCAGAGTGCTGAACATATAAACAAAGATATTGTTTGTTGGAACTGCGAGATTCATAAAATAAACGTATTATACTTTGCTTCCCCAACATACTGGAGGTCCCATCGAGATTTGTGATACAGAGTAAACTGTGGACAGTCTTAAGCAAGATCAGAACTTTATAGAAAGGTTTTAGATAAATTGGATTTGTTAGATAAATTTGGAGTACCAGATAAATAGAGGGATGTCTTGGTTTGTCTCCTTTCCTCTGTCCCTCTCCCCTTTGGACCTGCCAGCATTCCCGGGCCACTCAAAGCTGGATCAACAATTGTGGGACATGTGTTTGAAACGTCACAACCTGACACAGTGGCCAGAACTTGTTGGCAGGCTTAATGCCATGGACAGGCTGGACGAGAAGGCAATCTACAGCCTGAGGACTGAGCATTTGGATTATTTAATATCCCCAAACGATGATGGCACTGAGTGTTTGGCCAAAAACAAGAGATGAAATCCTACCTCAACAAAAGGCAAGATCCTTTGTCTTTTTCATTTGAAGCAGGCATGGTATGAGATAAACCAGAGAGACTTGCTTGGGGAGAACAACACTGTAAGTCACCAGCCACTACTGTACAAGTCAGCTGCCAGAAGACCCAGTGCATGCCTCTAGTCTCCCCACAACCCAGGAACCACCCAGCAGCCAGGACAGCTCTGTGAGCCCACAGAGGGTGTGATCTAGCCCCTTGTGGGCCTGCTTGCAACAACCTCCTGAGATAATGCTGTACCAGCTGCCTCAGAGGACACAGGACCACCCCCCTTGGACCCCCCCCCCCCCCCCTTTTAAATTAGGGGAAGTTCTAGCAGATTGGGAGTGCTCTGTGGGTTTCTCTACCTCAGCCTCCATGGAGAATGCTGCACCATCCCCCATGCACACTACCACTGATGACCTCAGGTCAGCCACCATAGCTGGGGAGCACACCAGGCTCCAAGAGAGGGTGTTCCTTAGTCAGAGCCTCAAAGGGATCCCACAGGAAACGGGCCAGAAGGCCCTTTCCCAACATCTGAAGTGCTGGACCAGTGAGGATTTGGATGCCTACCACGGGCCATTAACCCATCTGCACAGAGAGGGTGCACATGCAATTTCTGGCATAGACCCCAGGTCAGAGATGGTTAATGGGGATCCACGTGTGAACAAAGCAAGATGGCAGAACGCTTCCGGATATCCTCTTTTGCTGAACGGTGTTCCCCCTCTACTGCCAAAGGACTGCAAGTAACCACACTTCTGTCCTCAGAGGTAAAACTGGCAGCTTTCCACCACAAACTCATTACCATCTTAAAACATGGAACTATATCCGGTTAAGTCCCCTTCCTGAAGTATAGGCGCCCTCCAAGGCTGTTTGTGCTTACCAGTGGACATTCCTGTCTGTCCTGTTCTTGGGTTTAATTGGACTGGCAATCCTGTGGACAGTTCCCCTGAATTAACTGATGGCACTTAGCACATGCAGTGCTATCAATAATTGTTCTCTTTTTGTATGTTGCTGTGAATGAAAAGGCAGTAATCTTAAAATACCACAGACCTTTCCTACCACCTGAAGGACGCCCACAGAAACAAGTGCAATCGGGTCCACGCCCTGCCACTGGGAGCCAGCTTAAATGACTGCTGCCAGCAGTTTCACTTGACTCCGAACCCCGGCTACAAGAGCCAAAGAGGATTTCCGAATATAGCACTTCCTCACTCGGCAGCAAAGAGATCCCTAGCGTACCTTGTCACCTCTGGGTCGTCCAGTTCCTGTTACTGGTGACAAAACCCCCACACAGAATTTTGTAGGGTAATAGACACAAAGAGGTTCAAGCATGCACCAGCTCCAGATTGGCCTCTCTCTGCCCACTTCACAATTGGGGCGACATGGCTCAGGCAGTAAGAGCAGTAGTCTGGCAGTCGGAGGGTTGACGGTTCGATCCCCCACCTGGGCTGTGTTGTTACGTTTCTCAGGCGCCTAGGGGTAGGAGGGAGTACACAAGAAATAATAATTAAATAAAATGACCGGGAGGATATTTTTGAGCGTTTGTGGTGAAAATAATCAAACAGACCAGAATTGAGGTGCAATGAAAGTGTATTTACAAAAAAGTACAGTGGAGGTGCTATTTACAGATTTTAAACAAATATACCAAGACAAAGACACATGGGGTATGAGGCCAAGGGACCTGGGTGTTGCCAAATCAATTAAATTAACAAAACCAAATAGAGCTGGAAACAAAATACAAGTTACTGACTGTTCACTGAACAAAATAATATATATCTACTCTATAACCAAAATTACATAGGTGGCAATCACCCCTTTCCTAAGGTCTAAACAATTGTTCCCCCTACGTGCAGCAACAGTGTATAGAGGCCTCTGTCTTACCTGCCCCAGGGCCTATACACGGACAAACACATTCACACAAGTAGGAGAACAGATAAACAACATACACCGACAGGGTTCGCAACCGAATGAGCCGCCAAGCCTAGCATAGCCTACGTGGGGCAGCCAACACACAGCTTATATAAACAGAGGAGGGACGTGATTGGTGGAGGCGGGGCCAGGATAATGATGATTGACAGCAGGGACAGCGAATGGAAAAGGTTGATGGCTTCTCCTGTAGAATTTAAGGGGGAAACAGACAGACATACATACAACGTAGAACGTAACATGTGTCGAAGTGTCCCTGAGCAAGACACCTAACCCCCAAATGCTCCTGACGAGCTGGTCGTTGCCTTGCACGGCTGCCAATCGCCGTCGGTGTGAGAGTGTGTGTATGAATGGGTGAATGAGAAGCATCAATTGTACAGTGCTTTGGATAAAGGCGCTATATAAATGCCAACCATTTACCATTTACAATTTTAAAAGATGCAAATTGTGGTTGAGTTGTATAGCTTGGAGGAAGGAGGTTCGATAGAACCACTCTGCAAAGCAGCACTACTCAACTCCACGTTCTGCGGGCCGCAGTGTCTGCAGGTATTTGCTAGAACCATACCACCTAATTTCACTAATTTGCTAATTACCTGAACCAAGCAGGTAAAATAATTAGCAAAATCAGGTGGTGTAGCGCACAAAAGGAGCAAATACCTGTAGACACTGCTGCCCACAGGATGTGGACTTGAGTAGCCTTTACACCTTTGGGTGCAATGCATGGCTCTTTTTTCTCACAAAATGTTGTAGTATGGTTTAATTCGTTTTTTGGTTATTTTTTCAATAGGACTAATGTTATATATCAAATGGAGACCGGATATTCAGCTTTAGTACAAAGAAAGACATCATTTTTGTTTTTATTCCCCCTTTAACCGCACAGTCAATGCTCATAGTTTACACAACAGCTTCGAGTAACTACCCAGATACTCGAAGCTAAAGCGGAAGTAAGATTCAGGCCTGCAATCTCTTGTTTGAGTCCATTCCCCTTACTATCCCCTACATTCTGAGCTTGGATAAGCGTTATTAAGTTGCGTGCCATGTCACCATGGTAACCTATATGCCTGCCTGCCGGTGAGATCTAGACTGGGTGTAACCCTGTTCCTGCATCCAGTATCATCATGTGGGTTTTTAATTTCAACCTTAATTTGGCACCTGTGGTTCTACTAATTAGCAGCTCAACAGGGTCTCTAGCTGTTGAACAAGGCCTGTTTAGTTAACCTTGGAGTGAAAACCTACAGGACAGTAGATAGTTTGGTAATCCTGGTCCTGACTGTTCCAGTTTTATTTTACCCATAATTCCTCTCGGTTCAGAATGGCCTGTCACATTAACATGGAAAAGTACAACCCTACAATCCTCCGTGCTGTAAGCCTGGAAGAGCACAGGCGAGCGCACGCTCTCCCCAGAAACATGTGATGTCAGCCTCTGCAGCACAGCATCAGCCGAGCCGAGGCAGGACACGTCAGGCCCTGAAGGGGGCACTGCTGAGCGACGAGAAGCACCACATCCCACCGCCTGAAATCCCACCCCTATGTAACAGCTAAGCCAATCATGTTCCACCCTGAGGGGCTGCCAGCCACAGCCAGCATGGGCATGGTCCAGACTCGATACCTGCCTGAAACGTGTAACATATAACATGCAGTGCGTAACGTGTAATGTCCGCACACCCCTGTAGCACAGTACACACCGCGTTCACATATCTACGGGCTTCTCTAGTGCAGAGTGTACCATGCTGGCCTTTCTATGTGCTTCCCTATTGCAGGTGTTACCATGACATGTTCTCCTTTCTACACACTTCCCTAGCATAGTGCACACCCTGTTCACATTTCTACAGGCATCGCTAGAGCAGGGTGTGCCTTGTTAATATTTGTAGATGCTTCCATATAGCGCAGGGTATACAGGGTTCACCATGTATCCAGAATAAGCAGAATAGATAGCTCCCAGGACCTGCAATTCAGCTGGAAATGTGTGTGTGTGTGTGTGTGTGTGTGTGTGTGTGTGTGTGTGTGTGTGTGTGTGTGTGTGTGTGTGTGTGTGTGAAAACAAATGGGTTTTCAAAAATAAAATATTTTATCTCAGAGTGCATTTTAAATGCAAAATTTAATATTTTCCATTATAATGTTATTACAGTGTTATTATAGGAAACTGTTTGCTGCTCTGATCTCTCCTCTAAAACCAGGCAGCTGAATAATGAATGAATAATTCAATGCATGAATGAATGAGTGCATGAATGAATTAATGCCATGTACTTTTTATGATGCAGATTTAAGCACAAACTCATTTTACAGGAATAATGCTGAAGGTTTGGCCAGATCCATTCTAGAGTGAATTTAAAATGTTTCATTTATTTATAATCCCCATGATACACGGATTACAGCTCCATTTTGAGCACATTATTTCGACCCCGCGCGCGCCGAGGTGCTGGGTGTATTTAAAACAATGCACTATACCGAACGATCATTTACCGTGTAGGAATTAAAGGTGTGATTATTTCTGATGGGTTTTTTTTTCTATTTCGTGTTCTCGTGCCTCCGTTGTAGGATCTCCTCCTGACAGCTGACTGTTAGGCACGTTCTATTTTTATCCCAGTGGCGCTGTTTCTCGTTTATCTCAGGCCGGAATAAAACAAACCAATGACTCCCTTTTTTCAAAACCGGCTGGTATCTTAAAATAGAAGAGAGAGTCGTGATCAGTCTGTCCTTGAAAGCTGCATATTGTAAAAAAAAAAAATCAGATGCAGGAATATGGATTGATACAAATAGTCACTCGCGCCAACCTCGCGCCTGGGCTGAATTAATGTGTTACTATTTTTAGACCCCCAGTGTTTCCAGGGGAGACCTAATGACGCAATGACGTCAATGCAGGTCAACAGCAGACCGGAGGAATGGACTGCTTCCACTAGATTTTGCAGTATTTTCAGAAACGAGGAAAGGAAAATGGATGCGTTTTAAATGCGCCGAATGCCATCCATAATGAAAATATTAGCAACCGTCTCGTGCGACAAAGAAAATAACAGAACTATGTTCAAGGGGACGTGTGTGGTTTTTTTCCTGAATTTCCCTGGGATTTTGTAAAATACCACAGGAACCCGGATCGATGGTTGCAGGGTAAGATAAAACTAGCGTTATAAAAAGCGAAGGGGGCGCCTCGTGCAGTACGTTCACTCTGTGTTTCAGATATCTGTGGCGTGGCGCAACCATTGAGAATTTTCCGCTTTAATGGGAAGAGCAAAGGGGGTCGCTTTTATTCGCGCAGACCGGGGACCCTCGACCCTCCAAGCCTGCCAGCGCCTGCACAGGAAGGTAACGCTGGTGCTTTATCAAAACTGCATATCGTTGTTACTTGAGCAGTGTGGAAGATTACATTTCGGTACGCCATGTGCTTTATTAGATTATATGGAATTCGATTTTTTAAATCTTTTTTTTTTTTCTGATCAATGTTTGGTATTTATAAAATCATTATAGGCAAATCGTTGCAACCAATAACATTACAAGATCTGTCTTCTTTTTTTTTGTGAGAATGCAATAGGAATACTGCAAATTTTAATTACTGAATAATTAATGGTTTGACAACCATTGGTCTCACACACATCTAGATTTAACAGCATTCGAACGAATCATTCAGGCAAATAATAATTACTAATTTGTTCGAGCGTTTATGCTATCAAACTGAACAGTACTGTGTGCTTCTACTTATGTACAGATTTTCGTATGTGTGTTTATTGATATATTTATTGCGCTTATTTATTTATTTAGGTACATGGTTGCTGGTAAGTATGTGCATTCCCCCCCCCCCCCCCCCCCCCCCTAAGACGAGGGGGTGGGATGGCGTTTGGCGGGGGTGTGGGGGGTGGGGGTTCATATTGTAAGGCTATATTTCACTATGAATACAGGCGGCTTTGATTCACGACACAGCCCAGTATCTAGAATAGCGTGCATCCATCCCATAAACAGATACAAATGTATTATATTGTACGCCTTGAGACATTAGACAAATGCAAATGCCACGTCAACACATATTATATGTACTTAAGTTTTCTTGACCAGGCAACAAAATGATATAAAATAACAAACTAAAAATAAACATTTAGCTTCTCATTCATAAATTGAAATGTAGGGCGTTTTCCACGGCGGGAAGGAGTTTGATTTCAGTACCACGGACAGTTCCCATTCACAGCGCATTCACCTCCAATTAGTCAGTTTCAATTGCCTTTTATCCTTCTGTTTTTCTTGCAGCATAAATACTATTAAACACAATTAGAGCAAACACTTTATCCCAGTAATTATAACTGACAAATTCACGTAGCCCTCATTGGCTCCAGAAGCTGACGGCCAGACTTACGTCAATGAAGTTACATTTGTGGCTAAATGTTCGCAAAACGTACGTCAAAATAAGGAATTATTTCGCAACTGAAAGCATATAACCACGTCTATTTAATGTATTTAATACGACTGCGAAAAACGCAGCTATTAGACGGTAAAGTACAAAAAACTGGCCAATAAGGGCATCGCTTCTGCAGCAGACATAAAGAGAAGGAAACTGTGACACAGTTCTACATTAGGTATGACGCATTTGGTGAGGTATGACGCATTTGGTGAGCGAGGTGTTTCTAGAGAAGATTCGGTCTCTCGGTTATATGTCTGATGGGACCAGGAAAAGAAAATGTACTTGCCCTGTGTGAGGAAATTCAGGTCACTGGCCTTCACTGAGGAATTTTTCATTTTTACATTAAAAATACAATCCAACAAAACGTTTAGTAAGACTTTCTAAAAGTAAATAATATTATCATCCCAGAACAGCAGTCTTTCACAGGAGGTAAAGAGACATAATTATATAATAATACACTTCATCATCATGGTGAAAATACACTTCTAAATAATCAAAATTCATACATTCCACTAAATTATATTTAGTAGGTACACCACATTTCAATAGGTACAACACAGTGACTACAGCACAATACACCACAGAGTGTGTAGAGAATGCCGGAAACTGAGAATGTACATAACTGTGTGTTGTGTGTGTGCATATTTGTGTGTGTCTGTGTGTGTTTGTAGGTGCCTGTGCATGTGCGTGCATGCATGTGTTTGTGTGAGTGTGTGTGTGTGTGTGTGTGTGTGCGTGCATGTGCATGTGTATGTTAAATCTCTGTGCTTGCAGTAAAACACAGGTTTTTGGACATATTCCCTTTAGTAAGGAATATGAAAGAGCCTGTGCAATTTACAGCACAGCACAGCTGCAGTCTGAGAGCTCTGAGCTGACTCTAATGATGGCAGTGAGATGATGCCATAGCACACACAGCACAGGGGCTTTACAGACACAGCTCTGTGGAAGCACAGTGTTCGCAGGGCAATTTCATCAGGGTAACAGCACAGACAGCACTGACACAGTCCAGCCACAGACACGGTGACGGAGACACGACATGGCGGTAAATGCACAGTAACTGTCAGAACCCACAGCAAGCGGGAGAGCAGTCTGTGAGTGAGGAGCACATCCCTACAGGACATACCCCTCCACCATCCCCACTACAGACAAAAACAGAAAGATCAGCATTTGTATGAAATTATTTTATTTAGATTTTACATTTGAAAAAAAAAAATCGCAATATTTTAGACATTATGTGTTTCTGTCAGTGTTTATGATCTATCATCAATAAACAGCTTAGAGTATATGAAGAGTATTTAATAAATAAAATGCTTTAGTAATAGTACTAGTAGTAGTAGTAGTAATGAGACACTTATTAGTATTAGTTCAATTTAGAGTCCCCTAACTACTAGCAACTTACCAGGTAAGATTTTACATAATTGTGGAAAATAGTAGTTAATACCAAGAAAAAAGAAAACAGAAATACTTCAAAACACTTCAATTCAAGTGAAAACCTTGTAAGGTTTAGATGAATTGCATACTTCCAAGGAATTTACATAATAATTTATTGGAAGCAATAATATTATAAAGTAAATATAGTAATAGAGGAGCTGTTTCAAGAATTCAAGTTTTAGTTTCTAAGAATTTACCTATTTTATACCAGTGGAAATTACCCAAATATGTGCTATACTTACTACATATTCACCTGGTAAATGCCTCGTGCTTAGGGGATTGTTAAGGGAAGCATTAGTATATTATTATTATTATTATCATGATCATTATTGTTGCTAGTAGTAGTAATCATAGTACTAGTAGTAGTTGTAGTAGTAGCAGTATTAATAGTAGTATTGGTATTCCTAGCAGCACAGTTGACGCACAGAGACATTATGGATTGGTAACAGCACAGAGACATTATGGCACAGTATCAGCACAGAGACGGTATGGCACAGTAATGCCACAAAGGTGGCAGAGCATGGTAAAAGCACAGGGATGGTACATCACGGTAAGAGCAATAAGTCATTATGGCATCGTAACAGAACAAAGAGTGTATGGCACTGTGACAGCATAGGTACATTATAGGATGGTAACAGCACAGAGACGGTACAGAAAGGTAACACCACACAAATTGTTTGGCACAGTAATGCTACAGAGACAGTGCAGAGCTAAAAAAGCACAGAGACGGCAGTGTATCGTAACAGCACAAAAATGTTATGGTACTGAAACAGCACAGACACAATAAAGCACAGCCAGCCCTTACAAATAAAATCTTGTGAACACCCACCATGTTTAGAGTACACATGTGAATGGAACACATGTGGTTTGTGGACACATGCACTTGCACATGCACTTGTGAACACCCAAATGGGGACAATACAAATGTGAAATGCAGCACTTTATGTGTTGGTTTTTCAGGTGAAATGTTTCTCGTGATTATTCACCTATGATGATTTTTTTCACAATTCTGTTTTTACAGATTAAGCATAATAGATAACCCCTACTGCAACCCTCATTTTTTCACAAGCCGTGGACTGGATATGATATTGGTTAGTTGGTGAGTCCCATTACATGAGAAAAATCATTTTCACTGACTAAAAAGCTATGTTCACTTGAGTGCATTTCCAAATCAAAGGTGTCAGTACAGGTATATCATACTACATTACAAGAATACTATAGATTGTATGGCGTAACCACATCATACAACCATGTCAATAGGACATGCCATTGCTTTATATATAGAAAGATCTCAGAGTGCCTGGCAGAAGTATGCTCAAAAGGGTCAAATAAAATAGTTATTTTTATAGTAATAATTCTTTTTTTATGACACTGCAACCAATTAAACAAGCAATAAATAACTATGTACAGCAAAAATACATAATAAAATAAAAATAAATGAACAATTTACCTAACTATATAAAAAATAAAAATAATAAACAGGTATTCATAAATGTATTCATATAATAAAATATGAATTATTATTTTTTGCCATTAAGTAAATGATTACAATAAGCTATTGAAGCAGGTTTCAAACTGTATACAAAAGCAGGTACTGTATTGCCCCCAAAACAATGGTTATATTCCAATAGTTATAATGGTAATTACAGTAGTAGAATATGTTGTTATTAACATTAGTATTTCAAAGAGTAAAAACAACATCGTAACATATTATGATAGTGCTATTCATGTTAGCTTAATTTTCACACTTATTATTATTATTATTCACAATTGCATGCCATCATTGCATGGAAATAAACAGACACAATGAAACAGCCAAAATGCAACAAAATGCAACATTTTTTGTGTTGCTTTTTCACATGTACAGTCCATGTGATTATTTAACATGTGAGCACCCACAGGTGAACTGCAAGCTGTGTTTGTGTTGGTTTTTCATGTGCAGTGGTTCTTGCTGCTTAATTGAAATTGAGTTACAATCCACAAATACTTTTAATTTATCTCAAGGAACGCGAGAACTGCAAGTTTAATGCTACAATGAATATCTGCGGATGAGGTACACACGGTACAGAACTCACTCCCAAACAGCGCATAATACACTGCAGCACAGATATGACAAAAAAACGTATATTACAAAATATCATCATACAAGGCTAACATGTGCAACATTATGTGTATCAATATCTACTTTATAAAGACAACAGTGCAAATGCATTGCTAGGTCTGTTCACAGCTTATAATGGACAAAGGAAATAAAAGAAACATCTTCTGTGACACACAATAAGGGAGAGGATTAAACCTGTTGTAATGTTGAGTGTCACAAAATTACAGAAAAGTAAAGTTTGGTGTGGTTTATTCTACATTGTTGCCTTATGAAAAACAGTACATATGGGACGGTTAAAGCTTGCAACTAGTTCACTTTATTTTTAATGTTATAGCTCAGCATCCAAAATCATATACTTGCATACTATAGTATACAATGTGTGAAGGCTTTTAGTATGTCTGAAGCCATAGCATGCATAAAATAGTACACAAAAAATACCCAAATTCATGTCATACCACATTTGGTAAAATATCGTAGTATGGAAAAACTGGACACTGAATACTTGCATGCTAAAGCCACCTAAGATATATTGAATTATAGTATTAATATATAGTATGTTGTACAAAGTATGCGATTTCAGACGCAGTCTCACATTTTTACGTCTTCAACTTTGGTCCTAACACTTCAGGAACAGTCTGGGTTGCAACGCATACACAATAAGTTTTTTTCACACTGCACTCTCTCACAGCATGAATCTTCCATTGCTTGCATGTATGAAGGCAATTTTCATGGCTGTATAGCTGTGACTTACTGTGACAAATTTCATGTGTATTAAAAAAGTGTATAAAAAAGTGTTGCCATCTGCTAGTTTAAAAATATTTTTGCGGGGACCTAACCATTTCTGTCAATTGTCTATACTTGATTCTCATTTTAATTGCATGTGAAAAAGCCAATCACACGAGAAAATAGCCAAGGACATGAATAAATGTGAAATTGAAATTTTGACACATGAAAAGGCAAATTTCACACCAGCATAACCTATTTTCTGTTCGCATGTGGACATTTTGCAAATACATGCAAACGTGATTGGCTAATATTTAAAATCTCAAATGAAAATAGCCAAGCACAAGTGAAAATGTTAAATTCATAGCACATGTGAAAAGGCAAATTTCATACGATTTCATCTGACCTATTTTATGTTCACATGTTGAAATCTTCTTTTACGTGTGAAAAAGCCAATCAATTGTGAAAATGTAAATATTCATTATGTTTCACGTGAACATTTGAAATCATGTGAAAGCACATGTTCAATTCACATGACTCCATGCAACCTATTTTCTGTTCACATGTGGAAAGTTTAATTGACATGTGAAAATGCCAATCACATGTGAAAAAGATTTTCACATATTAAAATGTAACATTTTAATCACATGAGAGATTGAATGTATGTGATTTTTTTGTACGGGAGAGATGGTTCAGCACTGTTATGGCACAGTAAGAGAGAGAAAAGAGAGAGTATGGTGTGGTTAAAGCACAGAGATGTTATGGTAATCCAACAGTGACGGTATGGCATGACGGTAATGCCCCAGAGACAGTATAGCATGGTAAAAGAACTGAGAGAGTATGGCATGGTAAGAGCACAAAGGCTGTATGGCACGGCAAAAGCACAGAGACGGCACGGCAAGACACATAAACAACACAGAGAGGGTATGGCATGGTAACACCACAGAGACAGTACGGCATGGTAACAGAACAGAGAGCATGGCACGGTAAAAGCACAAAGACGGCACGGCACATAAACAACACAGAGAGGGTATGGCATGTTAACACCACAGAGACAGTACAGCATGGTAACACCACAGAGACAGTACGGCATGGTAACACCACAGAGACAGTACAGCATGATAACACCACAGAGACAGTACAGCATGGTAACACCACAGAGACAGTACGGCATGGTAACACCACAGAGACAGTACAGCATGATAACACCACAGAGACAGTACAGCATGGTAACACCACAGAGACAGTACGGCATGGTAACACCACAGAGACAGTATGGCATGGTAACACCACAGAGACAGTACAGCATGATAACACCACAGAGACAGTACAGCATGGTAACACCACAGAGACAGTACAGCATGATAACACCACAGAGACAGTACAGCATGATAACACCACAGAGACAGTACAGCATGGTAACACCACAGAGACAGTACAGCATGATAACACCACAGAGACAGTACGGCATGGTAACAGAACAGAGAGCATGGCATGGTAAAAGCACAGAGACAGTATGGCACAGAAAGACACAGAGACGGTACGGCATGGTAATGCCACAGAAATGATTCGGCATGGTAATGGCACAGACACACTGGAGTCATTCTGCATGGTGTGGAATCCTCACCCCCCTTACAAATTACAGCAGATTCTGCATCAATTCTTCATGGATAGTAATGGATGTCCTTGACCTAAAGCAGTGGTCTCCAACCCTGGACCTGGAGAGCTACAGGGTCTGCTGGTTGCATTGGTACTCTGCACTTAATCAATCAAATACCTGGGTCTCAACTGAGTGCTGTTTCAAGGTGAAAACAAAAACCAGCAGACCCAGTAACTCTCCAGGACCAGGGTTGGAGACCACTGATCTACAGTTTGAAGGCCATGAAAGGTATAAAAGAATGAACTCATTTAGTAGTCATTACCTAAAAAATATGACTTTTTTTGCACACCACATACACGTTTTAAAGGAAGTTAGCAAAGACTGTCACTGGGAGAGCAAAGATGAGTATACTCGTGTGACACTGGGGTCAGTGTTAGTATTACACCGTTTATGTTGAACAGTGATTAAGATTTACGGTTTTGGTTTCCTGTACAGTTTCTCACAGTATCACAGATACTGTACATTAAAGATGTAGGATTCCCTCCAATAGCCTGCATTACTAAGAGCTTTGATTGTGCACAACAGCTACAGTGAGAGTAATACGCATAGAAATGTTTAACTGTTCACACAGCCAGTAAAACTGAATTGCAAATCTGCACTGGAAGATTTTGCACTGGAAGATTTCACTGTTATTACACACTGTAAGACTGAACTCTCTGTACTGTAGCACATACACTCAGTAACCACTTTATTAGGTAGACCTGTACACCAGCTTGTTAATGTCAATATTTAATCAGCCAATCATGCGGCAGCAACTCAATGCATTAAAGTATGCAGAAGTGGTCAAGAGGTTCAGTTCAGATTTTTCAGACCAAATGTGGGAAAAGGGAAGAAATGTGATCTAATTGTGGAATGATTGTTGCTGCCAGACAGGGTGGATGAGTATCCCAGAAACTGCTGATCTCCTGGGACTTTCACACACACTGGTTGGTCTAGAGTTTGCAAAGAATGGTGCAAAAAAACAAAAAAAATCCAGTGAGCAGCAGTTCTGCAGATAGAAATGCCTTGTTAATGAGAGACGTCAGATGATAATGGCCAGACTGGTCAAAGCTGACAGGAAGGTGACAGTAATTCAAAGAACCACCCATTACAACAGTTTTAAGCAGAAGAGCATCTCTGAATGCACAATGCATCATATGTGAATAAAGTGAATAAACCGTAGCAGCAGAAGATCTTTAAAAAAACCTAATAAAGTGCTCACTGAGTGTATTTGCACTGGCTACACTGTAACACTGGTCTTTTAAAGCTGCAACATAAGTCTCTACAGTGTATGAGCATAAACTAGAGCAGGTTAGGTGCTGAAAGCTTGTAATGTTAGCATGTGCTATGATAATTTGAATTCAATACTGAAATTGACCATCTTGACCATCTACTGATAGTCCTAGTTTCTCAAAAACTGGATTTTATACCTGTAACTCAACTCAAATAGAGTGTTGTGGTAAGATCAGCAGTGAGGAGTATTGGTGTATTGGTGTTTGTATGTGTGAGCATGCGTGTGACTGAGTGCACTGCCCGTGCACTGGTATGCATGTGTGAGTGTTTGTGTATGGGTGAGCGTTTGTGTGTGTACATTCAGTGACCACTTTATGAGGTACACCTGTACACCAGCTCACTGATGCAAATATCTAATCAGCCAATCATGTGGCCAGGCAGGGTGGTGAACTGCTGATATCCTGCGAATTTTAAGCATAACACTCTAGAGTTTACAGATAATGGTCCAAATTTTTTAAAAATAAATTCCAAAAAATCTTAATAAAGTGCTCATTAAGTGTCAATTTAAAGGTACAATAGGTAATTTCGGACTTCTAATGGTCAAGAGAGGAATAGCAGCAACAAGCACCTTCAAACCACAACACTGTTTATCCCTCCCCCTTCTCTGTAACACATTGATGCTGAAACGCCATTACCTGTGGCAATTTGAACCAAGTTTCAACCAATGAGCTTCAATTATTGTACAGTTATACATTGTTTTGGTACAGTGTTGGGCCGTCAACTGTATATTTTGAAACCTGAATTTAAGGACTATAAACACAGGCAGAGGGTGAGTCAACATGTCACTGAGCCTTTTTCAATGAAGGGATTTACAATGGTCTTGTAACAATTTTTTAACACAACAATCTTACCTATTGTACCTTTAAGAATAATCTGAATGAATAGATTCCTTTAAATTATATTCCTATTATGTACACCACAGTGACCGTGGATGTGAGTGTGTGCGTATGTGAGTGTGTGTCTGTCTCAAAAGATGGCCGACAGAAGCTCTCTTGTTCTCTGCGGGTCTTTTTGCGGTCTGGGCTTGCTGTTCCCTCAGCCTGCAGCCAGGAAGCCCTTACCCCAAAAAGCATCTGCAGAGGACCCCAGCCTCAAGGACCCAGCCCTGATCCTGCACTCTGTGAGTTATAGCACACACACACAAACATACACATACACACTCATACACACTCATACACACACACACACAGACACACACACATACGCAAACATACACACACAAACACACACACATACATACACACATACACACACAAACACACACAAACATACACACACAAACACACACACATATACACACATACACACACAAACATACACACACACAAACACACACAAACAGACACACACACAGACACACACACACATATACACACATACACAAACATACACACACAAACACACACACATACATACACACATACGCACACAAGCATACATACACACATACACACACAAACACACACAAACATACACACACACACAGACACACACACATATACACACATACACAAACATACACACACACACACACACACACACACACATATATATACATCCCTGTATGATTTACTTCTGTATTGCAATGACCTGAATATCCAGTCACATTACAGGAGCTTTGCTTCTCTCATATTGTTTAGTGACCAGTTAAGACAATTTCACAATAAATGTCATTCACCATTTCAAAGTGACCAATTTCTCTTTCGGTGTCCCGAGTAGAACCATACAATTGTGTTGATTATTGCCCTGCAGTTAAAATCAGAAGAATGTGTTTTTCTGTACTTTTTCTCTGTATGATTTCATGTGTGTCACAGAAAACAATAAGACAATAAAACCTAAAAAAAACGAGATCACCAGTTTCTGCCTGTCTGCTCTGTTTACCTTTTTCTGTAAGAAGATAAACAAAGATTTTCCAAGTATTTGGGGGGGTAATTTTATTCCTGTTTTATCATCCCTGGGAGACGGTTGACAGTGGCCAAACAGGAAGAGCAGTCCTTGATGCCAATTATCACAATACACATTTCAAAATAACTAAACTAGAACTACATTCTTAAATAGTTTTTATTCACAGCCATACATTAAGAACCCCTTAATAACTGATGTAGGCTATAATTTTTGTACATCTATGATGTAACAATAGAGTTAAGCACAAAAATGGCGAAGGGAAAATGGCTAAATGCTTGAATCCTTCCATCGTAATGAGGCCAGAAATGACCCAAGAAATGACCAACAGTGATTTTGGGGTGAATGAATGAACCTATCTGCAATAACTGCCAATATGAGGTGCATCTGCGTGACCTGGTTAAAGCATATTGGTGAAAGAATATATGATATATACGTATGTTCCTGCTTTATATACACTGAAATGTCTGAATGTTTGCATAAAATGTCTATTGTAACTTCATATAATTGTGTTACGTTACAAAATTGCAATCAGGTTGTGTATGGTATTGGTGACTAATAATTCTAGAAATTATTGAACCTGTTTTTTTAACTACATTTGAAAAATATTTAAATATAATTTGAAATATTTGCTAACCAAAAAATGAAAATAATTTTGAGGACAACATTTTCATAGCTTGACATTACCTGAATTTTTTCTCAAAAGAAACATTATTTGACGAGCTGAGTAAACATCACAAGGATGGTGAGGTCCGTGGCTGTAGCATAATCTAAACCCGGAAACTGCTGGTTTTGGTGGTTTATCAGCACTTAATCGATCCATTATAGCAGTGGATTACACTCTTATCTGACCATATCTGGTTTCTCTGTTTTAAGGTGAAATAAACATCAGCTGCAAAGCCATTGCTCCCTAACTGTGCTTTCGTCACAGTGATGTTCTCAACAGTCCAGGAGTTGCAGGGAAAACAGCTTTCACAGTAATTGTCATTCAAATAAGTGGCCAATCCCAAAACATGCATGAGGGTGCCGACAGACCCCTGAGGGCACAACTCACAGATTGCCCCTAAAATACCATATAAGGAGCTTGGAATTTCAACTATTTAAAGAAGTACAAGCAAAAAACATATTTTATTTTGTAGTGTAAGCAGTGAGTTGTCAGAGCCGGGGAAGACTAAAGCCTGGCAAGATATAGCCAAGCTGTTGTAAACTCTTTGTCAAGTTCCACACACTGTGGGGGCGACATGGCTCAGGCAGTAAGAGCAGTCGTCTGGCAGTCGGAGGGTTGCCGGTTCGATCCCCCGCCCGGGCTGTGTCGAAGTGTCCCTGAGCAAGACACCTAACCCCCAAATGCTCCTGACGAGCTGGTCGGGGCCTTGCATGGCAGCCAATCACTGTTGGTGCGTGAGTGTGTGTATGAATGGGTGAATGGAGAAGCATCAATTGTACAGCGCTTTGGATAAAGGCGCTATATAAATGCCTGCCATTTGCCATTTAAAACAAAAATGGTTTGATATTAAAGTTTTTTACAATCGTTTTCACACTTGTCTCAGTACCATGTCCACTTTTTCAAAACACTTAACACATTCACCATATCATTAGACTATGTGACCTAAACTGTGGATATTTTTGCATTGCTTTCATACTAAAGGCATTCAATCACCACTTCTTCCAAAATTCATGAATACCTCTCTCAGTCAGTGTTCACTACCAGCAAATGTTTGTACAAATACAGCAAATTTTGCAGACATTTAGATAATCTGTTCAAAACAGTTAACTTTCAGTTCAAAACCCAATACAATTCTGATCATTGTGGAAGGAAATATGCTGCATTTTGGCAGAAAAATGAAACTATATGCTTGAAATACGTAAGACAGATCATTGTGATTTGAGCAGAAAGTTTATTCAGTTTATTCATTTTTTTTGTTTGCAGCCTTGTTACCATCTATACAAAAGTGATCATACTTGCATTGAAATGTGCATGTATATAGGGTAAATATAGATGTAGTTGTCACTGAAGAGATTTTTCCACTATTACTGCTGTATATGTACTGTTGAAACACCTGGCTGTCATTTCAGTGAACAACCTACCCAGGTGTTTGTTGTTTGTGCCCCGTTACCACATATACAAAAGGGGCCACCTTTGGATTGGCATTTGCATTCTTTAGCCTTGGTGGGGAAAATGGATGCAGCCAGAGGCAGAGGAAGAAGACATTGTGGAAGAGCAAGAACAGTTGTGTCTGGTGAAATCAGAGCCACAGTCATTGATCATGTGGTAAAGCATGGTCTGTCCCTGAGGGAATCAGGTTGAGGGTTCAACCAAACTTGCCTAGATCCACAGTCGCTTCAATAGTGAGGATTTTCAGGCAAACCAACAAGTACTATACAGTATTTACAGCATTCTGACTGAAGGCGTTCAATTGATGTGTATATTACAGCAGTACTGTGATTTGAGAAGTCTCCAGAAAAAGCAGATGTATCAGTGCACATTTGTCTTTGACTCACTACAGGACCCAGCGGTTACCTCACATAGTCACACAGGGGGAAGGGGAAGAATGTTTACACCTCAACAGGAGGATACAATAGTTGGGATGGTCATTGTCAACAACAGCATCAGGCTAAGAGAAATACGCAACAACATAACCGCAGACAAGAACATATTTCCAAACATTGACAGTGTAAGCACTACAACCATTTCAAGAGTGTTACAGAAACATCAGATCAGGATGAAACAGTTGTACACTGTCCCCTTTGACAGGAACTCTGAGGGTGTCAAGAAACTCAGGTACCAATATGAAGTTTATGAAGGTATATATGAAGGTTTAGGACCACCACCCACATGAACAGATGTCACTTCTAGATGCAATGGCTGCTGGGTGTATGACATAACCGTGGAACACATCCAGGGCTGGATAAGGCATGCAAAAAGATGTGTTCCTCGGTGTATAGCAAGAGATAACATTCGGAGTGATGTTGATGAAAATCTATAGCCAAATGCAGAGGACAGGATGGATGGGCCAGGCCAACAGTAGACTTCTGATACTGATAGGCAGACAATATATGTGCGAATTACTGTATATAGTGGAAATATTGCTATTTGGTATGTATTTGTTATTGATTGTAATGTATTTTGAGTAATTGATTGTATTGTATTTTTCTTTTCTGAATTACAGTATATTGCATTGTGAGAACAAACGTCAAAATACTGTAAACCCTCTGAAGAATACTGTTGCTTTTCTGATTTGTTTCTTTATCATATATTGTTTTACATTACACAGTAAAAATTGTTATTCTGGGTTTCCAATATAGTAAAACATTCATTCATTTACAGTTTACTGTAAATTTCCCACACTCAGTCATGACATCTATTACGAGAGGCAAACCAACAGATCAAAAGTTTCTTTAGCTGCTTGGCTTGAAATATTTGTGGATGCAAAAATAGAGGAAAGGGAAACACATAATATATGTATTTAGCAATGCTCCAAGTTGTTTGTGTTTTGCAGTTCATTGAACATTGAGTGACAAAGTAGTCTTATGGGAGAAAGCATATGCTATAGTTATGGCAGCATGAGTCACTTTTGGGTGAAATATTAAGTGTTTTGGTGGTTGAAGTGCATTTTGCACCAAAGGTTAACTGATCTGCTCAATAGCGTGTTTCAAAAGCACACTGTGTGAAGAGTTTTGAAAAAGTGGACATGGTATTGAGACAAGTGTGAAAACGATTGTAAAAAACTGTAACTTTCAGTTCAAAACCCAATAAAATTCTGATCATTGTGGAAGGAAATATGCTGCATTTTGGCAGAAAAATGAAACTATATGCTTGAAATACGTAAGACAGATCATTGTGATTTGAGCAGAAAGTTTATTCAGTTTATTCATTTTATTTTTTGTTTGCAGCCTTGTTACCATCTATACAAAAAGTGATCATACTTGCATTGAAATGTGCATGTATATAGCGTAAATATAGATGAAGAGATTTTTCCACTATTACTGCTGTATATGTACTGTTGAAACACCTGGCTGTCATTTCAGTGAACAACCTACCCAGGTGTTTGTTGTTTGTGCCCCGTTACCACATATACAAAAGGGGCCACCTTTGGTTTGGCATTTGCATTCTTTAGCCTTGGTGGGGAAAATGGATGCAGCCAGAGGCAGAGGAAGAAGATGTCGCGGAAGAGCAAGAACAGTTGTATCTGATGAAATCAGAGCCACAGTCATTGATCATGTGGTAAATCATGGTCTGTCCCTGAGGGAAGCAGGTTGAGGGTTCAACCAATCTTGCCTAGATCCACAGTGGCTTCAATAGTGAGGATGTTCAGGCAAACCAACAGGTACTATACAGTATTTGCAGTATTCTGACTGAAGGAGTTCAATTGATGTGTATATTACAGAAGTACTGTGATTTGAGAAGTCTCCATAAAAAGCAGATGTATCAGTGCACATTTGTCTTTGACTCATTACAGGACCCAGCGGTTACCTCACACAGTCACACAGGGGGAAGGGGAAGAATGTTTACACCTCAACAGGAGGATACAATAGTTGGGATGGTCATTGTCAACAACAGCATCAGGCTAAGAGAAATATGCAACAACATAATCGCAGACAACAACATATTTCCAAACACTGACAGTGTAAGCACTACAACCATTTCAAGAGTGCTACAGAAACATCAGATCAGGATGAAACAGTTGTACACTGTCCCCTTTGACAGGAACTCTGAGGGTGTCAAGGAATTCAGATACCAATATGAAGTTTATGAAGGTATATGTGAAGGTTTAGGACCACCACCCACATGAACAGATGTCACTTCTAGATGCAGTGGCTGCTGGGTGTCTGGACATAACAGTGGAAAAGGCATGCAAAGAGATGTTTTCCTCAGTGTATAGCAAGAGATAACATTCAGAGTGATGTTGATGAAAATCTCTGGCCAAATGCAGAGGACAGGATGGATGGGCCAGGCCAACAGTAGACTTCTGATACTGATAGGCAGACAATATATGTGCGAATTACAGTATATAGTGAAAATATTGCTTTTTGGTATGTATTTGTTATTGATTGTAATGTATTTTGAGTAATTGATTGTATTGTATTTTTCTTTTCTGAATTACAGTATATTGCATTGTGAGAACAAATGTCAAAATACTGTAAACCCTCTGAAGAATACTGTTGCTTTTCTGATTTGTTTCTTTATCATATATTGTTTTACATTACACAGTAAAAAATAGTTATTCTGGGTTTCCAATATAATAAAACATTCATTCATTTACAGTTTACCACACTCAGTCATGACATCTATTGTGAGAGGCAAACCAACAGATCAAAAGTTTCTTTAGCTACTTGGCTTGAAATATTTGTGGATGCAAAAATAGAGGAAAAGGAAACACATAATCTATGTATTTAGCAATGCTCCAAGTTGTTTGTGTTTTGTAGTTAATTGAATATTGAGTGACAAAGTAGTCGTATGGGAGAAAGCATGTGCTATATTTATGGCAGCAAGAGTCACTTTTGGGTGAAATATTAAGTGTTTTGGTGGTTGAAGTGCATTTTGCACCAAATGTTAACTGATGTGCTCAGGTGTGTGTTTCAAAAGCACACTGTGTGAAGAGTTTTGAAAAAGTGGACATGGTATTGAGACAAGTGTGAAAACGATTGTAAGAAACCATAGGCAAAGTTATAAAATTATAGGAGAGACGTTGTCTGGAATTACCCGGGAGGGAGACAGCAATATGTTCTTGCTGTCCCCAAGAAGCTGAGGACGGAAAGCGTCCAAACATGGTCTGGAATTAGACAGGAATGGCATGTGGAAATGGTAAATGGCTGGCATTTATACAGCGCCTTTATCCAAAGCGCTGTACAATTGATGTTCCTCATTCACCCACACTCTCAGCACACCAATCAGCCCATCAGGAGCATTTTGGGGTTAGGTGTCTTGACACTTCAAGACAGGGGGATTGAACTGGCAACCCTCCGATTGCCAGAAAACTGCTCTTACCTTGGCCTGAGCCAATGTTGCCACTAGACTCATGAGCCTCACCAAAGAAATCGGCTCGGTCTTTGAAGATGCACTCTTCTAGAAGTAGGCTACAGCATGCGCCAAATCTTACAATAAAGGAATACATGAAAATGTAATGTAAAGAAAGGTCAGCCATATAAACCAAGTTTAAGCTATGACTTGTACACCCTATACCCTGTTTATATGGAATATGGAATTTATATTCAACTCCACTTAAGCATGAATTAATCAGGATTGCCGGAAGCTTGATAAATGAGGCCCACTGTTTTGTTTTACTTTTATTGCACGTCCAGCCAACATACGTATTTCTGGTTTGGTAAAAAGACTCTCCGCTAGTGAGAACAGCAGTTTAGATGCTTTATCAGCCTCTTATTTGCAAAGCAGGACAATACAGCTCCAGCCAACCCCACATCAAGCTCACAGTTTACAACCCTTATCTTACCACAGACTCAGACAATGAAAGGCATATTCTAAGAATTCTTGATACTATGTCTCTATGTCAAACAAATTCCAATATAAGAACAAAAATATGATATATCATTTATTTTTATTTTTAAAGATAAGTTGCATGAATGTTTTTTTTTTTTCGTAGCTCACTTTTATTGCACGTCCAGCCAACATATTTACGATTCGGTAGAAATATATTTTGTTTTGCTAATTATTCTACACAGACATATTTATGGAACCAAATATCCCACCTGGTTATGAAACTACGACTGTTTTCTAACTAACGTTGAAGTTTATTTTGTAATCCGTTAAGCCATTTTCGAGAAATTTTGCAATATATATTTGGCGGGACTATACCTCAGCGACAGTTTTGGAATATCGCTGCATTCACATAGCAGAATTAATATACAGACGTGCATAACCATCCTATGAGCATTTGCATTGTAGGAAAGTCTTCCAACATAAATTTGTGCAGAATACACTAAGCTGTCACCAAAGGGATGGGCTATTTGCTGTAAAACTATGTTTTTAGCTTATCATGGGGGTATTCATCTGGCTGTTCTGCATACAGTACATTACATTACATTATTGGCATTTGGCAGACGCTCTTATCCAGAGCGATGTACAGTTGATTAGACTAAGCAGGAGACAATCCTCCCCTGGAGCAATGCAGGGTTAAGGGCCTTGCTCAAGGGCCCAACGGCTGTGTGGATCTTATCGTGGCTACACTGGGATTAGAACCACCGACCTTGCGGGTCCCAGTCATTTTACCTTAATCACTACGCTACAGGCCGCCCTTTACTGTAGGATATATTAATATCAGAGGACAGGTTTTTTGCGCTTGCGTGGATTGAAGTTTGGTGGTACAGCAGACATAGAGCTTTCAGTCTGTGTATATTCCGATATTTTACTTTTGTAAATAGTTTTATGTTCATTTGCCTCATAAAATCCAATCCGTTTCGTATGAGGTGGTAACAAGCAATTACAGGATTTGGACTTGCGATAGATAAACCTGTAATTCTACAGGCTAACAGGGCTCTTGTTAACCTAATTTTGAAATAATGTTCCATTTTAAATGTAATAGGTTGGTTAGAAAGCATTAGGGTGAATAATCCTTTTTGAGCTTTTTGGACACATTGGGCATGCTTTATAAAAACATACTATCATATATGTGAATAAAACACAAGTTAATTTTCTTTACATATTGTATTTTAAAAAATCAGTTTTAATAGAACAATAAGCTTCTCAGATCATTCATGTGTCTGCACAAAAATATATGCATATGTTTTGGATTTGGAGAGATTTTGGGACACTTGAGGAAATCTGGGTGCGGTTTTGGGAAAACTCATGTGGAATGCTGAACCAAATGGTGTACACAAGACATCAAGTGTGTGAATAAATATGAAGTATGTCTGGATTGGTCCTTGACTTAGAGAAATTGAGATATTGTGGTAAACTTTAAAAACATAAGGTTTGTCACTGTTTTTGTATTTGTACCTTTTGTGTACACTGTATGTACATGCTCTGACATAAATTTGTTATGGTACAAAGTGTCTGGTACAAGCCTCTTCTTCAATTGAAGTCTCTAATACCGTGTGTGCTGTAAATAGTTTTAGAGATATTGACACTTTTATAGGACTAGAACAAAATAGGTGGAAACATTTCGGTACATTTCGCCCTCTAGGAGTGCGAAATGTAAAGGGTTAAAACAGGTCCTGGATGACAGCAGCTGAGTGAGAAAGGTCACTTTTGACACGGGGGAATTGTGGGTTGGCAACTGCTTTTACAAAAGCCATCCAGCTCTGGAAACTTGGTCCTCTTTTCACTTGGTCCATTTTCTCTTTTCTCTTCTGAGATCAATTTTAATTTGTGTTTATATGACAGATTGATTGCTTAATTGTAGCTAAGGACTCCACTTTGTACACTTCCGCAGCTCACCTTAAAAATCCATTGCCAGAACTAGCTAGCAGGCACATTATTCTGAATCATCACATGATAAAACATTCATATTATCAAAAATAGACACTGGACAAAAAAACATACAATATACAGACAAATTTCCCAGCAAACTTTTCACATCAGAAAGAATGCCAAAGAAATAAATTATTTAACTGAACAGTTTATATCATATCTTTTTCTGTAGAACAGGAATATTAGCTAAAAAAAGAAAGCGTATTTAAGAATATAAAAACCATTTGCTACTCATCACATATTAATATGTGTTCTCCAGTGCCTCAAACATAAGGGTCAGCAAGAACTAGCTCACTGACGTAGGGCCCACTCTCCGTGACGGGGACACAGGCCCCAGCCTACTCTGTCATAGCTCCGTCAACAGTTCCTATTAAATTCCTCTGAATTCTCCATTCTGCATGTATGAATCAGTTCCACTGTTTGTACAAAGCAGTGATTCAGTTCCTCCCTTTGATTCTGGATTCCCATAGAGGCCATTAGTGAAATTGCAAATCATTTCCCTGTCTCATAGACCCGATCGGTAATCTCCTTTAGAGATATCTGTCTCACTGGACATCACAATGCAAACCATATGTAAGGGGTATGACGCCTGCTGTTTAATACTCCTGAAAGAGTAAGATCAGATCCAAGATCAGATCCAGAAATAAAGTGTGTTAAGAATGTGCTTTTTAATGGTGTTTAGGTGAAACTCACTCACTGGATCTCACTAAAACTTCAGCAATGCAACAGAAAATAAGGACATCATTTCATGCCCCAGATGGAAACGGCCATTTCATGCGGTATGGATTTCCTGGAATTCTGTTGGACAGATGTCAATGACTGATGGAGGCTTAGGTGTCTTTGAAACTGTATTTCACACCAAACCACTTCGTGCACCCCCATTGTTCTCTCCCATCACTCCATCGTTCTACACATCCGCCCTCACTCCTCTCACTCATCCAAGCTCTCTCCCTCCACACATTCCTCTCTTATCCAATACTTTCCCCACATTCCTCACCCATGAGCCACAGATGTAGCATACATCCATATCCAACACCTCAGACCCCACATCATTCACCCCAATACCAACTCAGGGGAGCAGTCAGTTATGCTAAAGCTTAGCTAAACTCGCCAGACCGACATCGATCAGTTACTGCAAACGGATTTTTTTCATAGTGGAGAAAACGGACCAGAGATTGCATTTGTCCATGTGACTGGTTTTTTTTTTTTTTTTTCATAAACCAGACGGTGCATTAAGCTGATTTATGATAAGCTGCACAATGTTTCATTGGGAGGAGACGTCCAAACCCAAAGTTGCGTACCATGACGCCCCAGCCTGGGTCAAGCAGTTGCGCAAGAAAAACACACATAAATTCCACACTGTTCTTTTCGCCTAACTAGAAAACGACTGTAACCTTCACTGTTCTACCTCACATGGAGAATTTTTTTAGAAGCTTGTAAATGTTTTGAACAGTTTTGAACAATTTGCGAAAATTGTTGCGTAATCAAACGTTTCATCTGCTGGCGTCAGCGACTGCCAAGCAGTGGGGGATATCCAGCTGCCATCAGAGGAACAGCTCAAATATCTGGAAAGCCTCAAACCAAGGTCCAATTCAATTCTGCCAAGGACTGGCCACAGGTTACTGTTTCCATAATAACCCAATAAGAGTGATTCTCCAAACCTTGACCTTCACGAGCTGAAAAGCATTTGCTGCGTGCGTAATTGATCTGTTTGCATGTTTACTGTGCTCTCCAAACCATGTAGCAGGCTTCCATTTAGATATTTGGATCTCTGCATCTTCCTATGCGTGTTATTGAAGCAAAATTGAGATTATGGTTGAATAATCACACTGAACAAAAAATAATCATATCTATTATTGGCAATGTATAGATGTAGTGCAATCAAGGGTGTAACTTTAGTTTGAATATTGGAGTCGGGGTTATGCAGTGTACCCCAGAATAGTACCCTGTCATCTCTAAGATAATAATTTCCGGTGAATATACTACAGATTTCTGACCAGTAGGACTGAGTGTTTGTCATGGCAAAGATGTTGGAAATCACAGAAAACAGAAAAAGCAGAAGAAATCACAATAGATATCAGGCTCAGCAGTGGGAAACAATAAATAACATCCACAACTGTAGCAAACAGTAAGACTAACTTAGTGCTCAAAAAACAGTAGCACTTGCCGGATGATAGCCTAGGAGTGAAATACCTTTTTTTGTCTTTAATTTAAAGCTGGGGTAGGTGATCTTTGGGCGTGAGCAGAATTGGGACAGAAGAAGAAAAATGTCAAATGTACACAGCAGCAAAAAACCTACCCCCTCCTCTTCAGTCAGCCTCTCGCGCCACAATTTTGATAGGCAGGTAAGGCATCCTGGCTGAGAGCTGCCCTCATTGAATGAGCAACTGAGAGCGATGAAAAATGGAAGTCACTGAAAATCTATCACGGGGCAGTCACAGATATCAGATTTTTTTCCCAGGGCAGTTGGTTTATTGCTAGCTGTCGGAATGTGAAAATAATTTCACCAAATATTACCAAAATAAAAACGCCTACCTCAGCTTTAACAGAATGGTGTTAGAAATAGAGCATGCTCAAATTAGGTCACTCAAATAAAGTCTGTTTTTATTTTTGTTTGGGGGGGAGTGTGGCCTTTCTTGCAATATTTTAAGAGCTTGCAAGTGAAATCCCCTGTAAGTTGTACCCTCAAGTGTAATGTTTTGGCATTAAAGATGCACACAGGGATGCCAGCCAGAAGACACTGTATTTTCAGTTCATCAGATTTTCAAAGAATTAAGATGAATGTTTTTTTAATTCAGGTAAGATACATTACCCTGCGTTACTTTCCTGTGGCGATAGTGAACAGATATTGTAAGTGGATATGGAAGAATAAAATCACACACATCACTTCATTAAGCACATTGTGTTGCAAATTTGTAGGAAATGTGCTCTATAAATAAAGGTTGATTGATTGATCTATTAAAAGGAAACCACAACCACAAGGATTTCTAAAAATCCTTCACTTCCAAAGTAGACATTCCCGTAAAGGTACTGCATGACAGAGAGTTCGGAATTTGCCAGCGATTGCTGTCCCTCTAGCATGAACTATGCAGCTGATTGGTACAGTAACTGTGCAACTCTGGTCAAAAATAAGAAGCATTTGGCTGTAAGCCGGCCACACGTGTACGTACTTGCGTGCTTGGATGCCTACATTTACATTTTTCTCAAGTACATGAATATTTCAGCAGGTCTTTAGTTCAGTATACATTAATATTTGAGTATGTATAATATGGTCATTGTGCTGCTTTGAAAATGCATACCTTTGACATTGTCCCAAAGGCAGTGATGCACTGATTACGCACTGGTTTCTGTTGTGCAGCATTTCGTACGCATGTTTTTTCTTTCCATTTGTGATGGCAGAAGCGGGGTGGACAACAAACATAGAACAACATGTGCACTGCAGTGATGTTAATGTGCAGACTGTCAGCTTTTGTTGAAGGTATTTGCATCCATATCCAGTGACCCATGTCGAAATTACATCCATTTTTATACATAGTCCCCCAATTCTAGGGGAACATGAGTAACAAATTCTAATAATTTTTAATGAAGTTGTTTTGTACTTGGCTGCAAATCCATTGCATTCGATGACTGCGCATTTTCCCAGGTGATGCCCTAAAAGGGTTTACCTCCAGTTCCTGTTTGTTTCCGTCTTGTATTCAGCAAGCGAAAAGCTTGTTGAATTAGGTGACTTGTTGAAATAAGTTATACCTACATCCTGGAGAGTATTTTTGATGTTTGACATCACAGGTGAAAAGGCGTTTTTCCTTACAATTGAAAGTATACTTTGTGATCCACTACAATGGTCTGCCACTGTCTATCAGGTTGTTTGCCCTTGCTAAGCTCACCCGTGCATTCTTGCTTTGCCAATGTACCAAACACATCCAATGATTTTGACTGACATTAAATGCTATCATTTTTCTGTGCGTCTTCTCCCACATTTAAGCAAAATATAAATTTTATACCTCACATATAATGAAACAATGCTAATTTTTCCTACATTTACGATCTTACGAATTAAGTGTAAATGTTAAACTCGTGATCCCAAAATTATATATATAAGCTGAATGGGTTTACCTTATATGTCATACTATTTGGGGTCTTAGGGCTGATATGTTTTATTCCCTTCCATGTTACTTTGTAAAGTGCGTTTGTAAAGTCTGTGAAAATGTAAACGTGGCTCTCACCAGAGAACACGGCCACCCCGGCTGCCCTTTCCTCCGCCTTCTCTTTTTCCCACACACCCAGAACCTCTGGCAGTGGAGGTGGCACAGGTCTCCTAATCTCCTCCTCATGGAGATCTAGTGTCTTCTCCTCATCCTTCTCCTCTTTTGAATTTCATGCGGTTTCTGTTACTTTCCCATGCAATCTCTTTATTATTGTTGTTTATCGCCATCCTCCTTAGCTCCTCACCAGTTAATGACACTCCCCTCATCCTCCTGGGTGACTTCAATCTCAATTTAGAGTCCACCCAGTCTACCTTCCTCTCCCTCCTTTCTTCTTTTGACCTTACCCTCACACTTTCCCCTCCCACCCACAAAGCAGGCAACCTTTTTTTTTTTTTTTTTGATATTTTTTAGGCCTTTTTCAGCTTTATTGGACAGTATATAGAGACAGGAAGAATGGGAGCGAGAGAGAGAGGAAGACATGCGACAAATGTCAGACGGTCGGATTCGAACCGCCGACGTCACGGCTCGCAATGAGCATGCGGTCAGTGCTCTACAGGCTGCGCCACCGAGACACCCGCAGGCAACCTTCTTGACCTCATCTTCAGAAGGAGCTGCACAACAATCAACCTCTCTGTTACACCACTCCATTTATCTGACCACTGCTTCATCTCTTTTTCTCTTCCACTCTCCTCTAACACTCATCCATCTCTCCCACCATCTACTGTCACCTGTCGGCGGAACCTACGCCACCTGTCTACCTCCACCCTCTCATCTACAATCCTCTCCTCCCTACCATCCACGGAGTCCTTCTCTCGACTGTCTCCCGATGATGCTGCTACAACTCTCATGTCCTCCCTCTCATCTTCCTTTGACTCTCTGTGTCCCCTCACCACCAAATTAGCTCGGGCCTCCCCCCCCCAGTCCTTGGCTTTCTGATGCTCTACGAGCTGTCCGAACCAAACTGCGGGCAGCGGAGAGAAAATGGAAAAGGTCCTGTCTCCCCAGTGATATAGCTTCCTTCCATGCCCTCTTATCATCTTTCCATTCCTCTGTCTCTCTAGCTAAATCTTCCTTTTTTCACTCAAAAATGAACGCGGCCGCCTCTAATCCCCGCAAACTGTTTTCAACCTTCTCCTCTCTTCTGGCCCCCCCACACCTCATGACTTTGTCTCCTTCTTTGAAAAGAAGGTTGACCCCATTCACAATTCCTTCTCCCAACCCTCTCCCCCTGCTGACCCTCCTACCTTCCCCAACTCCCTAGCCTCCTTTTCTCCCCTGTCTGACTCCGACACATTGAAACTCCTTACATTCCGACCACCTGTCCTCTTGACCCCATCCCCTCTCCCCTTCTACAATCTATATCTAATGACATTCTCCCTTTTCTCTCCTCTCTAATCAACACCTCCCTCTCTGCCGGCACCATGCCCTCTTCCCTGAAGAGGGCCAGCGTCACTCCCCTGCTCAAAAAACCTACTCTTGACCCCTCTGCTCTGAACAGCTACCGACCCTTCTCTCTTCTTCCTTTCTCGCCAAGACTCTGGAACGGGCGGTCTGCTCCCAACTGTCCACTTATCTTCTTCACAACAATCTCCATGACCCCAACCAGTCCGGCTTCAAGAGTGGCCACTCCAGTGAGACCACCCTGCTCGCAGTCACTGAGGCACTCCACTCTGCTAAAGCCAAATCCCTCTCCTCTGTCCTCATCTTCCTCGACCTGTCGGCCGCCTTCAATACAGTCAACCATGAGATTCTGCTCTCATCGCTGTCTGGGATGGGTGTCACAGGATCTGCACTTGCTTACCTCTCTGGTCGCTCCTACCAGGTCACTAGGAGGGGCTCAGTCTCTGACCCCCACCCCCTACAAACTGGAGTCCCGCAGGGCTCAGTTCTTGGTCCTCTCCTCTTCTCGCTATACACCATGTCTCTTGGTTCTGTTATCTCTTCCCATGGCTTTTCTTACCACTCTTACGCCGATGACACCCAACTCTTTATTTCCTTCCCCCCCGATACCCAGGTCACCACACAGATCTCTGCCTGCTTGGCTGATATCTCTGCGTGGATGACTTCCCACCACCTGAAGCTCAACCTTGCCAAAACTGAGCTTCTCTACATCCCTGTTAAGTCCTCTCCGTCAATCGACCTCTCACTGACTGTTGAGGACTTTGTAGTTTCCTCCTCCCATACGGCAAAGAATCTTGGGGTGACTCTTGATAACTGCCTCACCCTGGCTCCACAAGTATCCTCCACTGCAAGAACCTGCAGGTTCTTCCTCTACAATATACGCCGTATCCGTCATCTCCTAACAGAGAAAGCGACCCAGCTCCTAGTCCAGGCGCTCGTCATTTCCCGCCTGGATTACTGCAACTCCCTCCTAGCCGGTCTCCCAGTGTGTGCCATCAAGCCCCTCCAGCTGGTCCAGAATGCTGCAGCCCGCCTGATCACCAGTCAGCCCAGGTCGGCTCATGTCACCCCACTTCTCATTGGCCTCCACTGGCTTCCTATGCCGCACACATCCGATTCAAGGCCCTAGTGTTGGCATTTCAGGCTGCTAAGGGGACTGCCCAACCTTACATACAATCCTTGATCACTCCCTACTCCCCAGCTAGACCACTCCGGTCTGCCAGCTCTGGTCGCCTTATGGTTCCCTCTCTACGAGCACCTGGCGGTCGAGCTGCACGTTCACGCCTGTTTTCCGTTCTGGTTCCTCAGTGGTGGAATGATTGCCTACCACTGTCAGGACAGCAGAATCCCTCCCCCTATTTCAACGCAGACTAAAAACACACCTTTTCAAACTCTACCTTAGTTCTCCCTCCTGATTTCCCCCGCCCCCCTTTCTGATATCCCTATCCCTCTTGTCTAACCCCAAAAAAAAGAAATTGCACTTATGATGACTATATGTTTAGAACAGTACTTCATGTGTATTTTCCTAGTTATGGATGTGATGCTTTGACTTGTGGAAGAACCTATGCACTTGTAAATCGCTTTGGATTAAATGTAATGTAAAAGCGTTATACAAAAATACATTCAATTGAATTGAATGTTTAATTACTTAATGTTTCTTATTATTTAGCCAAATGTATAACCATTTAGTTCAATGTATCAACCATTAGCAAAATATTTCACTAAATGTATAAAATATTTAGTCAAAAATATCGCTAAGTGTACAAAACATTGAGATAAATAAATGTATGAAACATTTAGCAAAATAAATGTTTAATGTTTAGCATTAAAAAACTCGGCAGTATAGCCATCAGGCCCAGGTGATTTACCACTTTGTAGAGATTTGATTGCCTCACTAACTTCAAAAATTGTTATGGGTGCGCCCAGACCTCCAGAATCTACTTGTGGAAACGCCAGAAAATCAAGAGGATTTTGGACCGTCCCAATCACCTGAAGAAGATTCAGAAGAGTATAATGTGGAGTAATAATCTGAGAATATTTGACTAATTTCAATAAGGTCTGTCGTGACGTTGGCCATAGGTGACTGCATTCTAGGGATCAGTCTGGAGGCACTGATGACTTGCCTCTCAACCTTACCGGTTGACAACAGGTTATAAAAATTTCTGAAATTTCTATCACTTTGGAAAGCTCAGATTTTTTAAAGTAAGAGACAGATTAAATTATCTGTCCTTGGAGGTAGGCCTTGAAGGCCTCCCAGAGAATATTAGTACTAATATCTGGTGTGTCATTTATTTCAAAAATAAATTTTATCTGCATATTAACAAAATCTTTAAATTTAGGCTCAGATAAGTGTGAATTCAATTTCCAGAATTTAGAGAGTGGTCTTCCATGGGGAAATGTAATTTCTATGGATGTAGGGGTGCGATCGGAGATAATTATGGTATTTTGTCACATGAAAGAGTGTTATGTAATAGTTGATTTTCAAGTAAAAATAAATCTATCCATGAATACGTGTGGTGGACATGTGAGAAAAAAGAGAAGACTTTAGTTCTCCAAGGGTCCACCAAGCCCAGCTGATCTTTGTGAAATTCTAAAACATTAGCCGACTTGGATATAGCAACTCGCTTGGTAGATGATCTGTCGAGTACAGCGTTCTGAACCAGATTAAAATCCCCTCCAATAATGATATGGTGAGCATTGAGATTAGGGATTGAGGAAAAAAATTGGGATATGAATTTGTCATCATCCCAGGTTGGAGCATAAATTGAGGCCAGGACCACGGGAGCACCCTGAAATCTGCCCGACACTATAATATAACGGCTATTTGGGTCAGTTATAGTGGTAGTTGGCTCGAAGGCAATATCCCTGTGTATGATGATAGCAGCACCCCTAGCTTTCTCAGTGAATCTAGAATGAAAATTTGTTTATGCGATAAATATCTGAGGTTTGGAGGTGTATCTCTTGTAAAAAGCAGAAATTCCCTCTAAGATGTTGTAAATGATTGATTACCTTATTGGCTTTAACAGCAGCGTTTATCCCTTTAACATTCCAGGAAATTAAACAGATGTTTCTACCACTCATTGACATGATAATCTAGTTGTATTCCTGCTTGAGCCGAAGAAGAGAGAAGAAGGAAGGGAGGGGAAGTAGGACAAAGAAGAAAAAAAAAGGGGGGGGAGAGCACACACAAACACACACACATACACATACATACAAACCCCTAGTCCAATAGGGAACAACAAACTTAAGTATCACCTTAGATACAGAACTTCCTAACTGATGTCAATCCTCGCCTATTCCCGTTCAAAAAACAACCAAACCACCCCCCCCCCCCCCATATCTCCCCCACAAGTCCCAGCACAGGAATGTATAACACATGGCAAAAAACGTCAGTGAACTGCTCTTAGTCATAGATTTGTCTCAACCCATAACACAGTAACTATGGTCCCTGTACGATTTAGAGAGTCTAAAATCAGGCAAGCCAAAAGCTTTGAGCCCTGAGGCCTTTGTGCTCCGGCACCCCTCCGATTACAATACAACCAATTCACAGGTTATCATTCAATGTCATGTCAGGAAAATAATTATATTTGGTCATGCCAAAGCCAATTCGCAAAAGGGAGATTCCCAACTATAGAATAGTTCCGACATGCAGCTTCAAGGTACAGTCATATCAACTCTCAAACATTTAAAATGAAAAAACATATAAACATTCACAAGGTCATAACACCCAGAAACAACCTGAGGGGACCAATTTGGGATTGGCCACTTAACTATTACCTGGCCTAGCCAGGCGATGTAAAAGTAATAATGCCTATATACAATAAACACTAAACATTAAAATATCAACAATAGCATAGACCCCATAGTGTTTAAAAAATAAAAATAAAAAGGGTAATCGTATAAAAAGGAGTCCTTAGTAGTGATATTTGTCACGTTTTATGCTTGTCATGTCATGTTTCATGTTTAGTTATTGTCTTAATTATTTTATTGTCATGCCTCATATTATGTTAGTCTAGTCTCGCCACATTTTAATTTTCATGTCATGTTACGTTTCATGTTTAGTTCTTGGTACGATGTATTTTCTAGTCTAGTTATGTCACGTTATATAGTTTATTCAAGTCACAGTTTTGCAAACTTGGTATGTCACGATTTTGTTTCATGATATGTTTTCCCGTTCATTGATTAGCATACACTTTTTCGTGTCTTTTGCAAACCTTGCGTTCATGCTTTCTCTCTCTCCCTTTCTGTCACTCACGCTTCCCTAATTGTTTCAATTTCCCTTGTCTTCTTACTAATCTACGAACTTTAGATCAGGATTGGGTAATACTAACATTCTAACCATGTGTTCATGTTTATCTTATGTTTCTTGTGCATGTCATTTACTAATTTACTAATGCTAGGGCAGGATAGGTTTATCACTAACGATTACTAATTATCTTGTTAACTTGTCAATCCTCCACACCTGATTTCCATTTGAATGCTGCTCTCAAGCTAATTGTCTGCACCTGTCTACACCTGCATATATCGCTCAGTTCCATGTCTTTGTGAAATTGTTGCCTCCTGTTTGTCAGTGCACTTTTTAAGCGGTTTTCCAAGCCATTGTCTACCCGTTAAGATCCAAGCCTGTATATTGACCATTGTTATTGACTTCTGTTTTGTTGACCATTGCCTGCCTGTACCGCGGAGCGGACTTCGGTCTCGACTCTTGTGCCGTCATCGACCCTGGAGCCTGCCTACCGTCCGCCTGTACCTCTGCCCCGCTGACAGCTTTCCTGGTTACTGGACTTTTTGCATGGTGTACCGATTACGAGACTGCCTTCTCCCTCGGTAATGTACTTTGGTTTTGACTGGATTTCACGTGTATGAACTTTGCTTGTTTTTTTGACTACCCTCACTGGACATTCCCTGAATAAGTTGTGCATTTTGGGTCCAACCCCCCATGCACCTGTCTCAATGACCTTCTACTTTACATTTGTAATCCAACTTTTTCTATTCCCATAATTTTGAACATGCTAGAGCAATTAAATACAATTTCTGGTTATAAACATAATCTACTTAATTCCCTCGCCGAAAGACTCACTCAGGCCCCTTTCCCCTTTAGAAATGTCACGGAAGGAATTTATTACCAAATAACTTCCAGAACTATTCACAAAGAATTTTCACCCATTATTAGAACATTTTAAATGTTGCCAGATGGTCCTCCCTTCCTCTCTCGCTATTGGGACGTATTAACTTCAAAATGCTGGTGCTACCCCAGTTCCTGTATGTATTTCAGCATATCCCAATATTTAACAGTAAATCTTTTTTCTGTACACTTGATCAATTAATAAATTAATTTCTATGGTGTAACAAGAGAGCACATATTAAGAGAACAGTCCTGCAATTCCCCAAATCAGAAGGTGGCTTAGCATTGCCAAATCTCCGCCGGTACTACTGGGCGTGTAATATCAACAAAATTATTTTCTGGAACACTAATATGGCTCCGGTTGACCAACCCCAATGGGCCCAGATGGAAGTAGTGTCTGCCCTTACTCACTTTGTTCTCAATTACCTCTCCTAATTAAGCAAGATTCTCATAACCCAATTGTAACTAATCTGGAATCAGTAAACCATTCGGTCTGCACGCTCCATCAGGTCTAGCTCCAATCTTTCGCAACCACTTATTTTCACCTTCCTGCTCAGACCTAGTCTTTTGGACTTGGTCAGATAACGGTCTGCTGGCCATTAAGGATCTGTACAACAAAGGTGTTTTCTCCTCATTTGAGGAGTTATCAGCCAGATTTAGCCTCCCAAATATCCACTTGTTCTGTTTTTTTCAGATCAGGCATTTCGTGAAATCAATTTCCGCACTTTCCTGGCCGCCCTCCAGATTCTATTATGGACTCATTTTTAACACTAAATACTAGTCTAAAGGGGCTCACTTCAATTATATATGATCGCGTTTTCAGGATAAACCCAGCTTGTTTGGACTCACTAAGGGCTGTCTGGGACCGGGACCTCGGGATCACCATTTCAGATGAGCAGTAGGGGCGGGTTCTGAATCTGGCTCATTCCTCTTCTATATGTGCAAGGCACAACTTGCTGCATAGAGTCCATTACACTAATGCAAGGTTAGCCAGGATATATCCAGACAGATCTGATGCATGCAACAGATGAAAACAATCTCCTGTTGATTACATACACATGCTTTGTCGTGTCCCTGATTATCTGGGTTTTGGACCACTATATTTGATATACTTCTCAGGAGCGACTTTGGACCCTGTCCCCCTTACTGCTCTTTTTGGAATTCCATCCACGCCCAACACATCCTTGGCCACAAAACCGGATATTGCATTCACTACTCTACTCGCCAGGAGGCCTTAAGTGAATACATCCCTCCCCACCCACTCAAAATAGATGGATTCATGAGATACTCCAGTGTATTAGGCTCGAGAAGATAAGGTTCTCTCTAAAGGGTTCCCTAAAGACCTTCCATAATGTCCGGCACCCTGTTTTAGAATATATCGACACCCTGTCTATTGATGAAGAAACTGACAAATGAATAGCCGACCTGAAGGGATTCCCTTATTTAATTTGATCCCTTGACCTGGAATATATGAGTATGAATGAGATCTTTGGGGAGGAGGGTGGGAGACTGGGACTGGTGTCCTAGGGAGAGAGGGATAGAGGGTGGGTGGGGAGGGGGGAGGAGCGGGGCATATGGGAATGGGTGGGGGAATTTGGGATTGATAAGACACAGAATTCTTACATGTACATTTGAACCTGTTGCTGTTAATTCTATGAAAAAATGAATAAAGCGATTTAAAGTGAGTAACCATGAATATGTTTGTTATGTGGAATGGACCATATATAAACTGCTAGTGCATCTAATGTAGCTGAGAAGTTAAATAGGCTAACTTTACTCATCATTCATTTAATAGACTGCTATAACATCCGCTGTTATTTTGTGTGTTGGCAGAATGCCAAGTCTGTATCAACGAAAGTTTGGCAGAATGCAAGGTGCAAGGCAGACTCACCAAGAGGGCGGAGGGGGCTGGTGGGGGCTGTGCGCCCACTTCCGCCTTTCTTGAATATGGATATAAATACCTGCAAATTACTGACTTCTGTAAGGCGGAAATGATTAAAATCTGGCATTGTCACTCAGTGGGTTGGTCAGCTTGCTGGCTTCCTCTGGTAAGGTGGCAATATGTTGTAAAGTAATTTAACCCCAGGAGCATACACCGTTAGCCCCCATCGTCTCAGCACCCATACGGGCAGGAGCCTGTGGGGGGAAAACGCATGCATTGTTCCCAAAACAGCCGTCTTCCTGAACCCCCTGTAAATCCCCCTCCTATCAGGGTGCAACATCTTTTACGGCATGGGAAGGTTTTAGGAAGCACAGCCTGTTGGGCCCGGTCATTATTCTCTTGGACCCCCCTTCCTTACTCCCTCCCTCTCACATCTCCCTCATTCCTCAGTTTCCCTGAAAGTATGCATAAAGCAATGGATGTTTCATGACAACGTCAGTTTCGATAGTATTCATGTTTGGTATTATTCTGATTGTTTCAGTGCGACTGGTGCAATGGTTTCATTTCTGTAACAGCAAACCTTGGACATTATAACCAACCAGGAACCAAGGAGAAACTGTGTGGAGCTCTGCCCCAGTGAAAGCCATGTGCCTCAACCCCCCTGATCGTTTCCTGGGGAGGCCTGGCTCCAAATTCCAAATGGTTATAAAACACCAGATGGTTCATTGGTTCATTGTGGACCCATTTGAGTGGTCAACATCAAAGGCCTGATTTAAGGAGACCAAACCAAGCAATCGGGGAGGATGCAATCAGACTCCCGTGCACACCATGCACGTCACTTCTATGTAGAGGGTGTCTGTAGCCAGACTCCCGTATGTAGCTTTTATGACCAGGTATGACTTTTAAGACTCCGTAATTTGGTTTCCTTTGTAGTACTTTTATGCAAATGGTAAATGGCAGGCATTTATATAGCGCCTTTATCCAAAGCACTGTACAATTGATGCTTCTCCATTCACCCATTCATACACACACTCACGGTGATTGGCTGCCATGCAAGGCCCTGACCAGCTTGTCAGGAGCATTTGGGGGTTAGGTGTCTTGCTCAGGGACACTTCGAACCGGCAACCCTCCGACTGCCAGACGACTGCTCTTACTGCCTGAGCCATGTCGCCCCCATGTATATTTTATACTAGTGTAATTATGTATGTAACCTGCCTGGTAAAATTGTTAACTTGATCTGTGTGGTTTTGCTTACTGACACTCAATGTTACACAGGGAATGCTTGGTTACCCCCTCGAGTTGGTCTAGGGAGGATGTAAATTTACGCTTAATGTATCACAGCGTATAGCACCCGTAGACCTCTGATGGTAAATCACTCGCCTCCACGTGGTAGTTCATTCATGTCGAGAACAGCCGTAGCTTGTTGGTCTTCTTGGGTCCCTAGGCTGTAAACAGATATACCCAAAAGTATTCCTGCGACCTCTGTAATGACTGCAGATATCTAGCCAGCTCATGAGACGTGCACATAACGCGCATGTGACATGCGGCGGTACCAGCAGAGGACTGTTCAGAAGAGTAAATCTCAGTACAGGATTTCTATAGCAATCAAGTCAAAATTATAAATAAGACATCTACCAAAGGTAGATAACTAATCTAAATTTGGAATCGCCACCTTAACGTGGTGGAGGGGTTTGTGCGTCCCGGTGATCCTGGGAGCTAGGTTGTCGGGGGCACTGTTAGCCCCCAGTAGGGTCTCCCAAGGCAAATTGGTCCCGGGGGAGGGGCCGGACTAAGAGCGATTCAAAGACTCCCATGACACGGCCACACAAAGACCCAGTTACCTCGCCCGGAAAAGGGAAACCGGGGCCCCCTGCTGGAGCCAGACCCGGGAGGGGAGCTCGTCGGCGAGCGTCTGGTGGCCGGGCCTTATCCCATGGGGCCCGGCCGGGCACAGCCCGAACTGGTCACGTGGGGTCGCCGCCCTGTGGGCTCACCACCTGCAGGGGTCGGCATCGGAGTCGGGTGCTTTGCCCAACGGGCAGTAGGCAAAGGCGGGGATCCGGGCGTGCTGATCCTCGGCGTCGTAGACTGGTTCTGGGGACGTGGAACGTCACCTCTCTGGTGGGGAAGGAACCGGAGCTAGTGCGGGAGGCGGAGCGGTACCAACTAGATATAGTTGGGCTCACCTCCACGCACAGTACTGGTTCCGGAACCAAACTCCTGGAGAGGGGCTGGACTCTGTTCTTTTCTGGAGTTGCTCAAGGTGAGAGGCGCCGGGCGGGTGTGGGGATACTCACAAGCCACCGGCTGAGCGCCACTGTGTTGGAGTTCCACCCGGGGAACGAGAGGGTCGCTTCTCTGCGACTACGTGTCGCTGGGGGGAAGGCTCTGACTGTTATTTGTGCGTATGCACCAAATGGCAGTTCAGAGTATCCGGCCTTCTTGGAGTCACTGGGTGGCATCCTGGAAAGGGTGCCACCCGGAGACTCCATAGTTCTGCTGGGCGACTTCAACGCTCACGTGGGCAATGACGGAGAAACCTGGAGGGGGGTGATTGGGAGGAACGGCCTGCCTGATCTGAACCCAAGCGGTGTTTTGTTATTGGACTTCTGTGCTGGCCATGGATTGTCGATAACAAACACCATGTTCGAGCATAGGGTAGCTCATAAGTGTACTTGGTACCAGAGCACCTTAGGCCAAAGATCGATGATCGACTTTGTGGTCGTATCATCAGACCTGCGGCCGTATGTCTTGGACACTCGGGTGAAGAGAGGAGCAGAGCTGTCAACTGATCACCACCTGGTGGTGAGTTGGATCAAGTGGCCGGGGAGGCTGCCTGACAGACCCGGTAAACCCAAACGTGTAGTGAGGGTGAACTGGGAACGTCTGGCGGAGGCCCCTGTTCGCGAGGTCTTCAACTCCCACCTCCGGAAGAACTTCTCACGCATCCCGGGGGAAGCTAGGGACATGGAGTCCGAGTGGGCCATGTTCAAAGCCTCCATTGCAGAGGCGGCAAGCAGGAGCTGTGGCCAGAAGGTCATCGGTGCCTGTCGGGGCGGCAACCCAAGAACCCGCTGGTGGACACCAGCGGTGAGGGAGGCCGTCAAGCTGAAGAAGGAGGCCTTTCGGGCTTGGCTGGCCCGGGGGTCTCCTGAAGCAGCAGACAGGTACCGGGTGGCCAGAAGGGCTGCAGCTTCGGCAGTCGCTGAAGCAAAAACCCGGGTATGGGAGGAGTTCGGGGAGGCTATGGAGAAGGACTTTCGGTTGGCCTCGAGGAAGTTCTGGCAAACCATCCGACGACTCAGAAAGGGAAAGCAGGGCTTGTCTCAGGCTGTTTTCAGCAGGGGAGGAGAACTGCTGACCCGGACTGGGGATATTGTCGGGCGGTGGAAAGAGCACTTCGAGGAGCTCCTGAACCCGAACAACACGTCCTCTGTGGAAGAGGCAGAGCCTGAAGACTCGGGGGAATCTGCACCTATATCCCTGGCGGAAGTTGCTGAGGTAGTCAAAAAGCTCCTCAGTGGCAAGTCGCCGGGTGTAGATGAGATTCGCCCTGAGATGCTGAAGGCTCTGGACATTGTTGGGCTGTCTTGGCTGACACGCCTCTTCAGTGTCGCGTGGAGATCGGGGACAGTACCTGTAGAGTGGCAGACCGGGGTGGTGGTCCCCCATTTTCAAGAAGGGGGACCGGAGGGTGTGCTCCAATTACCGGGGTATCACACTCCTCAGCCTCCCTGGGAAAGCTTACTCTAGGGTACTGGAAAGGAGGCTCCGACCGACGGTCGAACCTCGGATTCAGGAGGAGCAATGTGGCTTCCGTCCTGGCCGTGGAACAGTGGACCAGCTCTTTACCTTGGCAGGGTTGCTGGCGGGGTCATGGGAGTTTGCCCATCCAGTCCACATGTGCTTTGTGGACTTGGAGAAGGCTTTCGACCGTGTCCCCCGGGGAACCCTGTGGGGTGTACTGCGGGAGTATGGGGTACCGGGGCCGTTGTTACGAGCCATCAGGTCCCTGTATAACCAAAGTGAGAGCTGTGTCCGCATTCTCGGCACAAAGTCAAGCACGTTTCCGGTGGGTGTTGGACTCCGCCAAGGTTGCCCCTTGTCACCGGTCCTGTTTGTGGTATTCATGGACAGGATCTCAAGGCGCAGCCGAGGTGAGGAGAGTGTCCGGTTTGGTGACCTCAGAATCGCATCTCTGCTTTTTGCGGATGATGTGGTTCTGCTGGCTTCATCGGACCGTGACCTTCAGCACGCACTGGAGCGGTTTGCAGCCGAGTGTGAAGCGGCCGGGATGAGAGTCAGCACCTCCAAGTCCGAGGCCATGGTTCTCTGCCGGAAAACGGTGGATTGCTCCCTCCGGGTTGGGAACGAGTCTTTGCCCCAAGTGAAGGAGTTCAAGTATCTCGGGGTCTTGTTCACGAGTGAGGGTAGAAGGGAGCGTGAGATCGACAGGCGGATCGGTGCAGCGTCAGCAGTAATGCGGGCGTTGCACCGGACCGTTGTGGTGAAGAAGGAGCTGAGCCGGAAGGCGAAGCTCTCGATTTACTGGTCGATCTACGTCCCAACCCTCACCTATGGTCACGAGCTTTGGGTAGTGACCGAAAGAACGAGATTGCGTATACAAGCGGCCGAAATGAGCTTCCTCCGTAGGGTGGCCGGGCTCAGCCTTAGAGATAGGGTGAGGAGCTCGGACATCCGGAGGGAGCTCGGAGTAGAGCCGCTGCTCCTTCGCATCGAAAGGAGCCAATTGAGGTGGTTCGGGCATCTCATCAGGATGCCTCCCGGGCGCCTCCCTTTGGAGGTTTTCCGGGCTCGTCCAACTGGGCGGAGACCCCGAGGGAGACCCAGAGCCCGCTGGAGAGATTATATATCTCTCCTGGCCAGGGAACGCCTCGGGATCCCCCAGGAGGAGCTAGAATGCGTTGCTGGGGAGAGGGACGCCTGGAATACCCGGCTTTGCCTACTGCCCCCGCGACCCGACTCCGGATAAGCGGGTGACGATGGATGGATGGATGGATGGATTATTATTCAAATGGACTCAGATAAACAAAGGGGAATGTATTGTGGAGATTCTTGGTCAGCCCGGACCAGTAAAGAGCGGAAGGCAGAGTGGTACTACTGTCTTTGTATCATGGTTTATTTATTGGTTGATCTAGACTCTCCGCATAGGAGCCACTAATATTTAACCCTACTAATATTCTTTCAGCAACACCAGAAGGACAAGCATGCTGATACCTTCGGCCCTCGCTAAATTCCGTCGTTGGTTTAGTGTGGGGTTTTACACTACAGAGCTGAAACAACAAAAAATATGCCACTGTCTTAATAGTTAGGGAATTAGACTTATAACTGAAAGGTTGCAGGCTCAATGCCAAAATAGGACTCTGCGGTTGAACCCTTGAGTTAGGTACTTAACTTTAATTTCTTCAGTATTGTATAAATGGATACTATGTAAAAAATCATGTGGATAACACCACCTGCTAAATGCCAGCAATGTAATGTAAGAGTCAGACGAGGGGGTGGTTTGACTGCTGTTTACTGCGGTGATAACTCTGAGGTGAAACAGACATTGTCTCACTTTAGGATATAATCAACTCCACAGTAAGTTGTCAGTATAGTCACTATCCACACATAGTGGACATGCATAGTACTTATCTTGGATCAGATTTCCCTCATCCATATCCCATTTTTATCCATTATGAGCGAAAAGCAACACTGATTCAATATCAATTCTCCTACTCTGAGTTGTTCCTAATATTAGTATTTATTGGGAAGTCCATATGAATGAGAACAGAAAGGAGGGTGATGTTTACCTTTGTGGGAGCAGGGGGCTTGTTTTTCTCTCAGACAGTCAGGGGACAGGGGGTAAGAGGTGAGTCACAACCATGAGTCAACGTCTCACTGCTACGGTATAAAACATGCAAACTGATGGACACTGTAGGAGACTCAAGCCTCAAAACAGAGGTAAGTGTTCACTTCATTACAGTGCTTTCATTCTCTCTCTTTCTTTCTCTCTCTCTCTCTCCAGTAGATTTTAACTACAATTTCTATATTGGAATGGCATTGTTTTAGTGTAAGTTCATATTGTTAATTCATAAAATAAAATAATAACTGAAGGGTTAAAAGACATTCCTAAAAACAAAAACAGCAGGAGTAATTAGGTCAATTTTCATTAATCTCTCCTCACCTTCAATTGCAGATTTGCAGATTTGTTTTTCTTAAAGCTCAAGGTCAAATAAAACTGCTATTAAGTCATAGTTTGGAATGGTGTGCTGCTGTTTTTTTTATTCTGTCCTGAAACTGTTGTTCTCATGAGTTTCCAAGAAAGCTGCTTGCGTAATAGGAAAAAGTGAAAAGAGTTGAAAACGTGTGGTAATATTTGCTGACAGTATGTTTGTGGGCAGGTAAAAGTGAACATCATTGTAAAAGAAAGAAAGAAATAAGGACCATACAATTTAAAACTATATAGATCATGTTCACTTATTGAAAGGAATGTACCATACCTCCTTGGTTAAGGGGGATTAGCACAATTTCTGATGATTTCTGCTGCTGTAATGGCATGGGTTAAAGAGAAAACGGACTCTTCCAGGACAAGTGCACACCTGAAGGATGCATCACTTCATCACTCTTCGCTGCTCTTATCTTCTTTTTCTGCTGACTACGGGTAACAGCGCACCATCCCCTGTGGACAGCATGAAGAACAACTTCAAACTGCTAGCGGACACAACATTAATACGGATAAAAAAACTAATTAATGAGGTAATCCTTCCCTCTCTCAAAGTTAAAAATAAATAAATAATACACCATACATGGAAAGTGAATGTAAGCTTAAAGATGACTTATTACATAATTTGAGCTGAAAGTATTGCATGGAAAGATAATGGATAAAATATGAAATATGAAGGTTGTGTACCAGCCATAGTTCATATATAAGAATTTTGGATTTCATTGGAGCTCCCAGGATAGGAAATACACCAGTTGAATCTCCAGAAAATAAGCAGTAGTATTGTGCTTATTTGGCTAGCTATCATGGCGGGCCAGCTAATGTACAAAAATGAAGACCAGCTGAACTGCGGCGTTCTAGATAAGTTGTAGGCGTCTGACAGCAGACACCAGAAGGACAGCCAGAAGAAAGCTATAGTAGTCCAGTACCATTGCATGGACCAGGTGCTGGGTCGAGTAGGTGTTGAGGAAGGCATGGATTCTCCAGATGTTGGGTGTCATCAGTATAAAAGTGATATGACATATCATGAGGAGAGATACAAGGCTGAGGGATCTAGTGTAGAAGAGAACCCCTGTGGCCAGGTGACATGGGGCCGATACTGTGCCAGCCCAGGTAACCTGGGAGGAGCGGCCGGAGAGGTAGCACTCAATCCAGTCTAGGGGATCAGCAGATCCCTGTAGCTGCCAAGGAGGATAGGAGTATGGGCTGGTTGACTGTGTCAAAGGCCACAGAGAGATCTCGAAGAATCAGGACCGAGGAGATTGAGGCTTCCCTTTTGGCCTGAAGTGATTCACTGACAAAGAGGAGTGCGTTCGAGGCAGCTCGTTCAAGTGATTTCAATAGAGATACTGGACAGTAGTTCTGTCATCCAGAAGAGTTATAAAGATAAATAAATAAAATAAATGGTTGTTGCAGAGTTTCAAATGGAGGGGAAGTCAAAGGGGGGTGAGTGTAGCGTGGTTAGCTCAGCTAGTTCGCTAGTGAAGTGCAGTGAAAGGGAGGGCTTGTAGCAGGTTACCTCGACAACACTCCCTGATGACATAACCCTCAAATACAAAAGAATGTTGTTGCCCTTGACTAGGGGGCGAGTTCGTCTTTAGCTGACAAACGCATTTGTTCAACAAATATTTGGACGAGTGAGAGGCCAGGGTTCAAATCCCTTTTGACTTCACTGCATATCCTCCATATATTAAATTTATTTTATTCTTTCCCCTTGCAACAGTTTCAGATTTCCCCGAACATAGTTATCAGCGATGTGGACTACATTCCCAACACCACGCTGGAGAAGCCCCTGGTTTTATGCTCCGTAACGGAAAAGCTCAACACTTTCCAGCTCATTTTTCCGAAACTGCCCCTGGATGGCATGTCTCAAATTCAGAGTGACGTCGTAGGCCTACTGGACATAACAAAACGGCTGGCAAACTCATGCAGATGCCCAGAGAAGAAGCCCATGAGTGACGCCCGTTTGGACGCTTCGCTCAAGGACAACGCGGCCTTCCACCTGTTAATCGCCAACATCGCTTTGACCCGACTACAAGAATTATTGAGAAAATTAATCAGCAACCTAGACCAACTGAAAAATTGCTGATCGCCTCTTTGTGGGTCATAACTGAAATTATGACATTATTACAAATTGTGGGTGTGTGCGCACATGCACACATACGTGTATGTGTGTTTCTCTCTCACCGGGTAAAGTAAGCCTTAAGATTGACTATTTATAAAAGGTTAAGCACTCTACTGATAACATTTTTATACAAGTACTAACAATACTTTTAAACAAATTATTTTCATGGAAAATATTTTTCAAGAATTCAAACACTTGTTTTCTGATAAGTATTTTTATATTTTTATTGTATATTTTTGCATTCCCCTCTCTCAAACAGACTGTAATACAGTAGCATTGATATATAAACCCTTTTCCTTCAATTATGATTTTGTATTCAGTGAATCGCCTGGTTGCCTATCCTACCCTATCCAATTCATGTTTTTTTATAGATGATTAAAATGTTCTATTTTTCTGTTTCTCTTTTCTGTCTCTTTAATGTAGCCTATATTCCCTATGATTTCATATTTGAACATATTATTTGACACACTGTGAGAATATTGTTTCAAAAGCAAATGAAAGCATGCTGTGAACATCACACTTTGTTTAGATAGAGTTTAAAGTGATATTTCTGATATTTTTCCTGAATGCAAGACAATAGACAGCAAGTAATGACATGAAATTGGTTCACATTAGCATTTGGTCTTAAAACCAACACTGATGTTGTTCTTGGCCATAGGGTGACTGACTGGTCACATATATATTTTTTTTAATTTAATTTAATTTTATTTTATTAATTGATTTCTCCAGTATTTGTGTTGTTGCACCCAAATGGCATTGTTTATTTGCCCCATTTTATAATAAAATTAACAAGTTTAGTAGCATAAGTAGCATGTTTAAACACACAAGTCTCAACTGTTTATTTGTAAAATAGTGTGAAAAGTCACTCAAAAGATTACAATTAAAGGTCCAATTACTTATAAAATAAGCCTACATACAATCTTAAACAAACAGAATAAAACATTCGATAAAAATAACCATGTCAGCAGGCTGATTTGATGAGCACAGGTTCTTTTTTAGCGTTTATTTTCCAAGGGCATGCCTTTTTCATATTCTGTACACGCAACGTGTGCAACAAGAAAGACCAACACAAGGGGCCGTAGTCCAAATTTTGTAGCCCTAACATGGCATAAACATGTGGGGCAATTCGATACATTTCGCTTAGAAGCGCTAAATTACATTATTCATTTAGCAGACGCTCTTATACAGAGCTACGTACAAAGTGCAAATCAGAACCAGGGACAAGTGTGTTGAAGACCCTAGAGGAATGTACAGTTCCAAGTCGTAGTGTGATCACATATAACACTTGAACGCTTGGAAAATAAATCCAACTTTCCATATAGCATACCACAGTTGGCAGTTAGAATACCCTGAATACTAAAATAATTATATAGAAGTGCAATTATAACCTATAGCATACACGTGGCTAATTATAGCAGTGAGGTAGGGAGGAAAAGTGCAGCTTGAAGAGGTGAGTCTTCAGTCTGCTCTTAAAAGTGGTCAAAAACTCTGCTGTTCTGATATCCCCTGGAAGGTAATTCCACCACCGTGGGGCCAGAACAGACGGCAGTCATGACAGAGAAGTGCAGGTGTGACAAGGGGGAGGCACCAGGTAGCAGAACAAAGAGGTCTAGCAGGTGCATAGGGTCTGATTAGCATTTGGATGCATTTACATACTGTCCAAGGAGCAACTAAACAAAGTAATCATTTCTGATGTAAACTACTTTGAAAAATGTTTGACTGCCGACTGATGTATAACAGCAAACATTTATCTATGGTAGCCATTTTTAAATACTCCGCACCAAGGTTGCACACTACCAATCGGATTAGCAAAGGCTGCCACCTTGTGGACTCGCAGTTTATAAGCTCAGACAGGACTAAAAGAAGCAGGTAAACATGCACAAGGTCTGTAAGCACAGCTTGTCGATGTCCAAAATCTGTGTTGGTGTTTGCTTTCTGCATAGACTACGTCAAAGGCTAAAACGAGGTTGCCTTCATAATCAAATTCAGCATGCTCCCCCTCATACCATCTTTCAGTATTGCAAACTCCTTGTGCGCAGTTCCACTCAGTGTGTGTTGACCAACAATTAACAATATACTAGTCAAAAAGGTTTTCGGTGCTTCACAGATTCAACTGATTTGAACTCTATTGAAATAACTTTCAGTAGTCAAACACATAATTCATTAAATATGAAAGATCATTACAGGATGAGACACCATGTTAAAGCCTAACTGGATATAATCAGAGCTGTGTTTGAATTAATACCCTAAAAACACACAGCTTCAAAACATTTGTTACAAACATATGCTTTGCCTAACTCACTGTGTTCTGGGTGAGTTTTTCCTGAGACCCCCCCCCCCCCACCCATAGATGTGGCCACCCCCTTCCTTAACACCCCCACACCCAATGCCTTGTGATCCACTGACAACAACCCCCCATCCCCCCCAAAAAAAGTACAAGTGAGGCAGTAACCCCTGAAAAACATTCTAGGAAAATGCACAGAGGAAATATTCCAAGAATTTAAAAACAACATTCTTGAGGTCACTGTTGGAATAGCCGTTTATTATTCTGAAGCACAGTTTAATTTGCTTTTTTGTTTTTTTTAAATATGAAATATAACAACATAAAGTTCAGAAGTAAAAATACCAGTTTGTACTGAAGTATTCCTAGTAAAGTAGAAACATTTCAAAAACAAAGTGAGCCTGGTTCATTTCAAACCATTTCTAAAATGTGGCACCTGTACAAACACTTTCCACATGTATGTGTTTATCTATAAAATGTAAAAACGGACACCACAGCCTATCACAGCTACTGATCTTTTCAAATCAATGGCACATACACACGCAGTCGAACACACAGACAGTCACACACACACGAGAATGAGGAATCAGCTGTTGAACCACTTGCTCTTCTTAACCGCTGGTGCTTTGGGATTTCCGAGAATCCTCTTCTTGTACTGCTCCACCAGACTGTCAAACCGCTGGTCCTCATTATTTCTCACCCTCTTCTTGGGCATCTTGGCAGCCTGCAAACCAAAGACAAACCGGCATCAAAACTCAAAGTCCACCTCCCTCTCCATCACCATCGCTATCGTAATAGTCATTGTAGACATTAGGTTCAACAGTGGTTCTTCACATTTGGCAGGGTGGAAAGAGCCAGCAAATCTAGCCCAAGTTCTTTCCTCCTAGGTAGTTAACTGAACAATTAGCGCAACCGGTTGGCCCATCTGTTTTCACATCTGACTCCCAGGTAAAGGGAGGGTGGGGTAAACCAGCAGTTCTCAGCCCTTGAGGACCGTGAATTGATGTCCCCTGCTTTGGCTGTACTCCACTTTGTCTCTGAGGAGCTTTTAAATCAGGCCTGTGCATCATGCAGATACCTCTGTCTGGGGTTTCACCTGAATGCTTGATTCCAATTGGTCAGTTCAGGCATTCAAAGGTCTGATATTTCTGAATAATGTCTGCTGCTATAGGTAGCAGACAATTTTTGTATTACTGTATAGAAACCTGATTAATTTTCAAATTTGCCAACAAGTGACACCTGGTGTCAAAAAGACATTACTCCACTGTGAACTATCAGCGAATCATACTCCGAATACGGTTAGCCAATAATCCCACATCGGCCTATACCATCAACGAGAATGTTTCATATTCATTTCTATTTCTTTTGCATCAGATTGAATTATTTTGTAAGGTAATAAGCCATGTAACAAGCGTGATAATCCCCTCCGAGGTGGTCTGCTATTAAAATATAACAACTTCCATGGAGCCAAATCGCTCTTCGCATCCACGCCGGTCATTATTTTTCCATAGCACACCAGCTCAACATGGACTCTCCTTTACTTAATTTCCATTTCAGATGAAGCACTCTAATGTTCACACAAACAGCACTATATAAGACGTTTCTGTTTGCTGCCTTCCATAATCTATCAACACAATGAAAGAGGGGGCAGAGAGAGGGGAGGGGCAATAGAGAGGCTGAGGGGGCAACAGAGAGGCTGAGGGGGCAACAGAGAGGCTGAGGGGGCAATAGAGAGGCCAAGGGTGAAGTAGAGAGGCTGAGGTGGCTCTAGAGAGCAGACCCTGGTCAAAAACATAATTGTTTTGAATTCAAATACTTTTCTGCGCTTGATTGATCTTTCCTGGTGCAACTGAGCCAACCAGGAGGACCAGAAGTCAGAGTTTGCAGAGTATTTGATAAGTTCCAATACACCAGACAAGTTCAGGAAAACAAAACCCGTATTTGAATCCAAAACAATTACGCATTTGACCCGGGTCTGATAGAGACAGAGGGTAGTAAAGGGGGCAGTAGAATTTACCCGTTTTTGGGGCTGTGTCGGTTTCTGCACAGAGAGGCCAACTTTTCGCTCCTTCCTGCTGGGCCGGCCCCCACTCCTCTTGGGGGCCACTGGCTGAGCTTTACCCCGGTTCCGTTCCCTGGGAAACAAGTTTAAAAAAAGACCATTAACAAACAAACACAACATCACTCTTAACATCACCTGAATGGCCAGTTCCCCACAGGCAAGGATGGTGTTTGCAGTAGTGTGAAATAAGAACTCTAGTTTAAAAAGTCACACATTCACATTTCACATGCTCCAGAGAAAAGGGAGATTTTTATTTGACCTTGTGGTGGTCAAAGCTTTGATGCCTCAGGTCAGGATTAAATGAAAAAATCCTGATAATACAACATGTTTAGATCACAAATACACAAAATGATTATCAGGTTTTTAGGTTTTAGTTCCCGATAATGACACTCTGACTGTACTTCATTCCAAGAGCACTTCTGGAGATCAAGCGTTTTCTTTTACAACAGTGGTCCTCACTCCTGGCCCTGGAGAGCCGCAGGGTGTGCTGGGTTTTGTTATTACTCAGCACTTAATTAATCAATTGAAGCAGCCAATTACACCTCACCTGGTTTCTTGGGTCTGAACTGGTTGCTGGTATTAAGGTGAAAACAAAATGCAGCAGACCCTGTGGCTCTGCAGGACCAGGAGCGACCAGTTTTGCAGGAACCCACCTCCATTAAACTAGGAGAGGGGTGGGGGTGTTACCTGATCTTAGGCCCTCGGTGTGAGGGGAAGAGCAGGATTTTCTTGCGTTTCTTTCCATCAGCTAGTTCCACCTCCTCCACCTCTGGGTTGGTCCTGAACCCTGAGAACGTTTTCGACCCCTGAGGACCCCTGGCTCCGCCCTGAGGACCCTTGGCTCCGCCCTGAGGACCCTTGGCTCCGCCCTGAGGACCCTTGGCTCCGCCCTGAGGACCATTGGCTCCGCCCTGAGGACCATTGGCTCCGCCCTGAGGAACATTGGCTCCGCCCTGAGGACCCTTGGCTCCGCCCTGAGGACCCTTGGCTCCGCCCTGAGGACCCTTGGCTCCGCCCTGAGGACCATTGGCTCCGCCCTGAGGACCATTGGCTCCGCCCTGAGGACCTCTGGCTCCGCTCTGAGGGGCTGCTTCCTTAAAAACTCCACCCCCTCTCTTCTGCGGAGGCCCTGCCCCGCCTGGGGCCACACCCTGGGGTCCACCCTTTTTCAAACGCTGCTGCAAAACAGAAATACCCAGATTACTCAAATACTACCAACCACCCACTGCCTGCTCTGAGACTGGCCACACCTACCCACTGCCTAGCCACTCCCACTCACTGCCTGCCCTCAGGCCAGCCACACTCACTGCATTTAAATATGTTACACGCTCCTAAATGCGGAATTGTTTTTAAAAGTGGGCGACAGTGATGCTGCAGTGACAGCTGACAAAACCTCTCACCGTGTGCTTCTGTGAGCGCATCTCTTTCATCTTCAGCTTCCGACCGTCTTCAAGAGAGAACTCCACTATGGGTCTCTGAAACACCAAGGTCAAAGGTCACACTACACATTTCAATTGCAAGACTATGGTCAATTCATACAATCAGAGTCTGTTGAAAATGAACAAGAAGTTTCTTTAAAACACTTTTGTAGTGAAAGTACATCTCTGTACAAGCAGAACTGATTGTAAGGCCAGAAAATCTACAATGTGTTTTTGGTTTTCCAGTGATGTAGCTCACACGCGTGTATGAATAAGTGTGGCCAGTTGCCACAGCAGCAGGCGGGGCGCTTCACTCACCTTCTGCGGGCCGAAGATTTCTGGGTTGTTGTTGAGGTGCCGCAGTGTGTTGAGGGCGTGCTCGTGTTCCTGAAACTGAACGAAGCCATACCCCAACGAGCGCCCCAAAATCTGCCCTCCCTCAGGTTTTCTGTCATACATCACACGGCACTAGAGAGAGAGAGAGAGAGAGAGAGAGAGAGAGAGAGAGAGAGAGAGAGAGAGAGAGAGAGAGAGAGAGAGAGAGAGAGAGAGAGAGAGAGAGAGAGAGAGAGAGAGAGAGAGAGAGAGAGAGAGAGAGAGAGAGAGAGAGAGAGAGAGAGAGAATAATGAAAAGGACCATTTAGCGCATCTAGATGTTATTTAGCCACGATTGGAAGACCCCAAGGGTCTCCAGTTGTACCACATGACCAGCAAAGCCAGTAAGTGAGCAGAAGTGATCAGAAGTAAACACGGTAAAGAAACAGAACACAGACTGTCACAGCAGCAGAGAACAAAATAATAAAATGGAGCCAGGCTTCAGTAAAACACTGTCCTCTAGTGCTCACTCTGTGGTACACATTCTAAAGGATAACCACAAATACTGCAGTGAACATACACATACACAAACATGCATGCACGCATCCCACCAGTTATGTAATAAACATAAGTAATGTTGTTATAACAACCTTATCCAATCCCACTACCCCCCATAACAACCTTACCCAATCCCACCACCCCCTAAAACAGGGGTGCCAAACTCCAGTCCTGGAGGGCGCAGTGTCTGCAGGTTTTTTTTGGTTTCCTTTCAATCAACTGTCATTTAAGGCTTTGAGAACAAGGTGTGTGGATTCTTTAGTCAATCAATTACTTTAATGAACCAATGGAGCCCAGAGCAACGCAAAAACCAGCCGACACTGCGGCCCTCCAGGACTGGAGTTTGACAGCTGTGCCCTAAAACAACCTTACTCAATCCCACCACCCTATGTAACAACCTTACTCAATCCCACCACCCCCTAAAACAACCGTACCCAATTCCACAACCCGCTTTAACAACCGTACCCAATTCCACAACCCCCTAAAACAACCTTACCCAATCCCACCACCCCCTAAAACAACCGTACCCAATTCCACCACCCCCTATAACAACCTTACCCAATGCCACGACCCTATATAACAACTATACCCAATCCTACCACCCCTTATAACAACCTTACCCATTCCCACATTACTATAAACAATGCCCAGCCACCTCTCCCTTGCAGGAGCGTGGTGTGGCCCCACCTCTGTCTCACCTCGGTGATGCGTACACCTTTCCCTCCACCAGCAGCCTTCAGACACATCATACGCAGTTTCTTCACATCCACCGATTTAGGCAGGTTGTGGACACACAGTCGCGTCTTCGACACAAACACGTTTATGTCCCGCAACTTCACCCTCTTCAGCTCCTCAAACTGTAATCAAAACAGAAATCCTATGAGAACTGTGCGGTTATCATTATGAGAAATACACTCTGACTGCTTTATGGGTATGATCACTGCATTCCAGTTATGCAAATTATGAGTACTTACGAAAGCTGTATTATTATCAGACCTGTGTCCCGTAATTGTTTCGGATTCAAATACTTTTCTGTGCTCAACTGATATTGCCTGGTGCAAATGAGCCTACCAAGAGGACCAGAAGGCGGGGTTTGCCCTTGTTGAGATGATTTCATTGCTTCCAATACACCAGACCAGCTCAGTGGAAAAGTATTTGAAGCAAAAACAATTACATACTTGATCAGAGTGTGGTTTGAGTTATGTGAATTATGACTGTATTTATGAAAGCTGTTTTATGGATATGTGAAGCATGAATATGAGAATTCCACTTATGTAATCTGTGTTCAGATAATACCCACCCTAGATCTTTTAGCCATGTCAGTTGCCGGTACGCCCTCTGCAGCTTGGGTTCCCGAACGGATCACTGCCAAAGGAAACACACTGTCAGAGTGAGGACCAGCAAAGGGAAACGCAGTCAGAGTGAGGACCAGTGAAAGGAAATTCACTATCAGAGTGAGGACCAGTGAAAGGAAATTCACTATCAGAGTGAGGACCAGTGAAAGGAAATTAACCATCAGAGTGAGGACCAGTGAAAGGAAATTAACCATCAGAGTGAGGACCAGTGAAAGGAAATTAACCATCAGAGGACCAGTGAAAGGAAATTCACCATCAGAGTGAGGACCAGTGAGCAAACATCATTTCAGTACGTGAGAGGGCTTTGTGTGTGTGTGTGTGTGTGTGTATGTGTGTGTGTGTCAGTGAATCAGAAAGAGAGAGAGCAAACAAAAGAGAGAGTGAGAGAAGTCAGGAGAGAGAGATGAGATAATGAGTGACAGGTCAATGGGAGTATGAGAGTGGGCAGGAGCATGTGAATGGCAGATCTCAGTGGGAGGTGGAGTCACTTACAGCCTTCTCTGGCGAGGTAAAGGTTCCTGGTTCCTGTCTGGACCTTCACTTTCTTATCCTTCAGCTTCACAGCGTCCTCCCGACTGACAGCCAGCACAATGTTCAGCTTCCGTCCGTCAACCCTTACACCCCCGCTCTGGAACATGCAAAAAAAACACTCTGAAACATATAACCAAACATTTAGACCCCTGCTCGAAAATACACAACCAAACTCTCACACCCTGCTCTAAAACACATAGCCAAACTCACACGCCTGCTCTGAAACAGACAACCAATCATAACCCGCTCTGAAACACACAACCTCACTCTCACTCCCCCACTCTAAAACAAACAACCAAACTCTAACCGCCCTTCTGAAACACACAAATCACATTACCGGTCTGGAACATACAACAAAACACTTAGACCCCTGCTCTATAATACACAACCAAACTCTCAAACCCCTGCTCTGAAACAGACAACCAATCACACCACGCTCTAAAACACTCAACCAAGCCCCACTCTAATGAACACATTACCACACCTCAAAGCACACACATTTGCGGGCGTGGCAGTTCTCACCTCAGACTCATCCTGAGCAGCAGCAAGGCACCGATCTGCAGCCTCCTTCATCTTGAACTGAGCAAAAGCACAACCTGCAAAAACACAGCAAATATACATCGGACATAAGCTTAAGCACAAGCAAATACCATGTGTTAAGGCAGGCAGAGTGTATACCAGTGTGTTGAGTTAGGCAGACTGTATATCAGTGTGTTGAGTTAGGCAGAGTGTAAATCAGTGTGTTGAGGCAGACCTTTGGAGTGCTCAGTGTCAGGGTGCAGGACCACACGGATGTACTTCAGTTCCCCAAACTGCAGCAGAACCTCCTCTAATCCCTCCTCCTCGGTGTCGAAGGAGAGGTTTCTGAAAGAGGGAGGGAGGGAGGGAGGAAAAAGAGACAAATATATATTACATCATATTACAGCAACCCAACAATGAGATCTATCCTTACCTGATAAACACTTTTATAGGCAATGGCGAACAGTGTCGTACAGTGGGCTTACAACCCCAAGATTGTAGGTTTGAGTCCCAGGAGGGGTCCTCCTGTAACCTGCACCAAGTCACATCACTTCTGACAGGAATGCCTCTTACCTGATAAACAGAGTCTTTCCCTCCTGGACATCTGATGGCAACAGCTTCTTCTTGGCGGGAGGTTCTTTAAAAAAATAATGAAAGAATATTATGACATAGATGAGAGCTGTTACTGATCATTTTAAAAGTCTCAAATAAAGCTGAAACATGGGATGAATGGGTGAATGAATTTAATGTGAAAACTTGGTTGTGTATTCACCGTCATTATCATCGTCGTCATCGTCGTCATCGTCATCGTCATCATCATCATCATCATCATCATCATCATCATCAGATCCGGCATCACTGTCTTCGGAGTCTTCATCTTCGTCTTCATCTTCATCTTCCTCACTGTCACTGTCAGACTCCATGTCTTTTTCCACTGCCTTGGTGCTGTGCTTGACTTCCTGTTTCACCATCTTGGTGCTGTGCTTGACTTCCTGTTTCACGGCCTTGGTGCTGCCCTGAACTTTCTGTGCCACTGTCTTGTTGCTGTGTCAGAGAGACAGAGGGTTCAGAAGCAGATACACCACCATCTTCCACACCCCAGGACATAGGGACAGCCTGCAGCTCGGGCACCGCCTAGCAGGGGCTGGAATGGGCTTGTTTGGGGTGCCGGCTGGCACAGAAACTGGCCCCAGCAGTATTTTAAAGTTCTGAACCACCCAACACAAAATGGATGCTCAAGCTGAAGAGAACACGCAAAGCAATTACACACAGGGGAAACTATGACTCCGTGCCCTCTGCTGAATGTGCAGGTGCTATTACAACCAGGCCTGGATCAAATACGCAATCAATTTTGATTTAAATACTTGTTTATGCTTTACTGAGCTTGTCTGGGGTATTTTAACCAATAAATATTTTTAAAAAGTGCTAACTCCACCTTCTGGTCGACTTGCTTGGCTCAACAGCACCAGGCAAGATAAATAGACACAAAGGAAAGTATTTGAATCCAAAACAATTATGAATTTGACCCAGGCCTGGTAAGAACCCCAGCATCAATTCAGGTAGCCCTATTGGAGCTAGTACCTGTGTCAATAATCTGAAGCCCAAGCTGTGCGACATGGACAGACAGACACTGCAGGGTGTGTGCAACACAGACAGACAGACAGAGACACAGACACTGCAGGATGTGTGGGACCGATCATGGCTTCCTACCCTGGCTTTTCAGGCACCTCTTCCTCCTCTTCAGAGTCTTCCTCAGCCTCCTTTGCCACTTCTTCTGGCTGTTTGGCATTTCCTGTGTAACAGGAAACACAATGGTTGTAAAACACAAAACAATGTACCCACCCAAAATTGCAGCATGGTCATGAACCCAGGCCACACTGTACTCAGGCTGCAACTCACCTGAGGAGGACGTGGGCTGAGTGGAGACGTACTTGTCCTTAGCGATGGCCCAGTCTACCGCCACCTGCCTACCTGCACACACAGGAGCACAGTTAAAGCACAGTCATACAGAGGTGTGCTTCCCACAAGAGCAGGCAGCTGGCACATGAAAACCCAGTTTACAGTCGAGCAGATCACGAAATATTCACAAATATTCTATTGTCACCTGACATAGAATGTGGTCGATGGACATCGACCAATGGACATCACTACAGGCGCCCAGAGTATAAACCAAATGTTGGCGCAATACGTTGGACTACAAGCTGGCCTTTAGACTGAAGGGTCTAAAAAATTAAACATAGCAGGTGCACCTTCTTGGTCCAATCAGAAATTACAATAAAATGAACAGCCCAGAGCTAATTGGACACAATCACAGAGACAGAAAGGAAGTGATATGAACCTTTGATCTCTTTCAGGTTTGTGGCTTTCAGAGCTTTTCCTGCCTGGAGGACGTTCTTCAGCTGGACGAAGGCGAAGCCCCGCATCTTCCCATCTGTACACACACGCAGTTACACAGATACAAATGAATATTCCAACAAATCAAACACTCTCACTTTGTCACCATGGTTACACAATCAGTGCAGACATCCCATACCTGGTTTCAGAGGAATGTTAACATCTAGAACCGTGCCAAATGCAGAGAACACCTGCCTCAGGTCCTCTTCAGAACACTAGAAGTACAGAAACAAACACTCAGCGCAGAACACAGGCCCGACAAAGGTTCGGATCAGATCTGAATGAAGGCAGCCGGAGGTCTTCCCAGTCCAGAGGTGTACCTTAAAACTGAGATTCCGTATGATCAGTCTGGCCTTCTTCTGGTAAGTCAAAACCTTTGGCTTCTTCTCAACAGGAGGCTGCTCCTTGGGTTCTGGTTTGGGTTCTGGTTTGGGTGCTGAGAGAAAAGTGAGCAGACACAGAATTAGGCCCCTGTCCTGGAGTAACGGAATGAGGGGGGAGCATTGGTCACGTTACGGGTTCCTGATCGGTCCTCAACTGCTTCTTCAACTTGAGGTCCCGTGGTCAGGCTACAAAAACTCACACCCCCTCATTACCCAGTACTGGGTAAGTGAACAGAGAAGCAATGGGCTCCAGCTTCCATTGCACCACTTTACTTTCTTATCAAGGGAAAACACAAGATTGAGGCAGTGAATCTCTTGTTACCGAAAAAAGAATTAAAAGGTCTCACAACAGATCTGAGCTGATAGTCATGATGTATCTGCATGTTAACAGGGGGAACCTGCTTTTACCTGTTTTCTTCTTGTCGTTCTGTTTCTTCTTTGCCACAACCACTGATATTTTCTTTCCATCGTATTCTTTAATCTCCTTTAGCGCCTTCTGAGAATCCTCCTCCATAGCGAAGGTCACATATCCAAACCCACGACATTTATCAGCGCCTAGAATTTAACAAGTCAACAAATGAACAACGTGGTACACCTATGCTAGAACCTGAGCATTCATTAAAGACGCGAATTAATTAATGGAACAAGAAATCAACTAAAAGCGTTGCTGTCCATGCTAGCTACACTTTGTCTATAAATCGGCAAATTCTTCGCGGTTTTATTCGCTTACCCTTTTCTTTTACAACAAAACAGTGCTTCAATGGTCCAATTTCAGAAAATACCTCCTCCAAACGCTCATTGTTTGCTGAAGCTGGCAAACCCCGAACGAATAATGTTGAGGCAGCCATAGCTGACTATTTCACCCGGACTAATGCTCTCAGTACAGGGAATACAGCTAAGCTAGCTAACGGTGTTCCCCTGCCAAACCTTCACTGATGCGTTCTTGCTGCGCAACTGTAAGTGATGGAAAAACGAATAACTAGCAATACCAAAATTTCCAAAACATTTAATAATTTTCCCTATGTATTTTAATCTACAAAAAACTAGATAAATGTATTTGCCATGCAAGCAACACGCCTGTTACAGGCAGCTGCCATCTTTAAACTAAAACGGAAGTTGTCTACTGAAAACACGTTCTTCTTCGATGGTGTTTAATGCGGCTTATCCGCGTGCAAGGTTCATTACCGCCACCTACTGTGCTGGAGTGTGGAGCAGATTAGGACAATAGTTGGGTCCAGCATACTCCCCTTTTCTACAGTGTATGGATTCACCCATCCATTACTGCCCTCGAAACCCTCCTTGAATCTTCCCCCTCCCAGAAAATATCCCAAATATGGACGTCTGAAAACATTACTAACCTTCTTTCCTTCCCGTTGTTTCTTAAAGCTATATTATCAAATAAAACAAAATATTGGCATTGAGAATTGAATGACTTTTCTCACAGGAACTTCAGGTAATTTGCTTATAAACAATCTTTTAAAACATGAACTTACAAAATAAACTGACATCTTTGTGAAATATAATTTATATTATATGTATTTGCTTAAATGTGTTTGGGAAAAAAAAATAGTATATCTTAATTTTCTATTGAACCAAGATCTTTACAGAAATATTTTCAAGCATATACCATAAATATTTGTTTAAAAGTCTTTTTTTTTTTTTTATCTAGTCCTGGCTTTCTTTTATCCTGGGTAATTAGTGCTACTGATTGGGCTGGGTTGGATTCCACTTCAACACATTCCCTTCCCTTGCTGTCTTCCTAACCCTATCTTATTTTTAGTGATAATAAAAACACATCAGCCGGTTTTATAAACAATAGTGACAATTTCTTAAACCACACTGAAAAACATGTAGGCTTAAGTATCTGACAAAGTTAAATTCTTAGTTCTTAATCCCCATTCCTATGTGCTCATGAATTATTCCCGAATCTCATCTCCTCCATTTGACAGCGCACCGAACCCCAATGGCTGTGGCCTCCATATTTCATCCTGGTATTTTGGGGATTCCCCCCCTTCATCAGGAAGAAACAATTTGGAATTGAACCCATCCCAGCAGTCCAGAGTTGCTGATCCCTGCCCTAAAGGATGTTACATTACATTACATTATTGGCATTTGGCAGACGCTCTTATCCAGAGCGACATACAGTTAATTAGACTAAGCAGGAGACAATCCTCCCCTGGAGCAGTGCAGGGTTAAGTAAGGGCCTTGCTCAAGGGCCCAACGGCTGTGCGGATCATATTGTGGCTACACACCACCAACCTTGCCTGTCCCAGTCATGCACCTTAACTACTACGCTACAGGGCGCCCTATGTTGAATTGGAACGGTTACAAGTGTGCATAAAAATCCCATAATACAGCAAGCAAACAAACAGCACGAATGATTAAGCCTTATGCCTTTATAAACAAGCTTCAGATAAGAATGGACTGTCATTCAGTCACAGTGACCCTGGCCCTGGCCAAGTCAGTAGAAAGTTCACTGCAGAACATTCCATAAAATCACAAGGGAGTATTTCAGTCGCCAGAACACTTTATTAACGACTATTATGGCGAGAATATGAAAAACATGTTGCTGTAGTTTAAAATAAAAAGTACAGACTAGACTTCTTGCACCTTCATAACAATCAGATACAGAACTAAGACACACTGTTTTACACTTTAATCTGGTTAAACCAAAATAATGGAAGTTTCCAGAATTCTGTGAAAACAGCCTGTACTTGTAAACGACGCAGGGACAACGGGAGACCAGGGGAAAACATGTCAAGGGGAAATGCTGCAGCTGGGTCGATGGAGGTGAAATTATTAACACTCCTGCAGATCCATTACATTAGTTATTTAGCAGGTGCTTTTATCCAAAGTCACTTGCACAGTTGCAGGGGCCAATCCCACCTGGAGCTATGTCGGGTTAAGGGCCTTGCTCAAGAGCCCAACACCTGCACTGATCTTGTCATGGTTACACCAACCATTCAGGTCCCAGTCAAGCACCTTAGCCACTAGGCTAGAGCTGCCCCCATTATACATCCCTGAGAATTATCAGTGAAACACTTCACTCATCAAATCAAAGAGGAATTTTATTCAGAACACAATACAACTTTAAAAGTTTTAAAGTTTTAAAACTGTCAACAACGTGCAGGAAATGAATTCAAGTTTTGCCATTTTAACACTTGTTTTTGTTTCATGTTTATCTGTATGCATTCACAATTTACATTGTTTCTACAGTAGGTTAGCATGGATACCTAAACCCCAATAACTTCCGATGAGCTGGTCGGTGCCTGGCATGGCAGCCCATCATCGTAGGTGTGTGAGTGTGTGTGTGAATGGGTGAATGAGAGGCAGTAATTGTAAAGCGCTTTGGATAAAAGCGAGATATAAATGCAGTCCATTTACCAGTTACCATTCACTCGCTGGTGTGTAATTGGCCTGGTCTGGCACCATTGATCAAGTTACTCAGAAGGATGTACTTCAGTCCTCTTGCAGACATTTTAGATAGTTTAAACAAATGTTAAATAAAGTACCTAACTGGTAGTGCAGTCTATGATTTTGACCCAACTCTAAGTGAGCAAAACACCTGTATCCTCCAGTGTGGAAGCACTGTGAAGTGCTTCTGATTGTGCGATGAAAGACATAACAGAAATGTAAACCATTGTCCCTTCTGATTTTGTGGATGGGTGAGTGGAGACTTCATTTTGGCTATGAGATGGATGAGTTTGAGGGCGCACAGGAATTGTTCTGTGGGTAGGCGAGTGGGGGTTTCACATTTTGGCTATGAGATGGATGAGATTGAGGGTGCATGGGAAGTGTTCCTTTGGTTGGCAGTGGAGGCTTAACATTTTGGCTATGAAGTGGATGAGGTTGAGGGCGCACAGGAAGTGTTCCTTGGGTTGGCGGTGGGGGCCTTCACATTTTGGCTTTGGGGGGGATGAGGTTGAGGGAGCACAGGAAGTGTTCCAGAGTGGACAGGTACTCCTGTGGGTGCTGGCGCAGGTGACCGGCGTGCAGGGACCGTATCCACTTCCTGCTCTGCACGGGCGTGCCACGCTTCTGCCACAGCTCCATGAGTTCCTCCAGCTGCCTGTAGTCGCACAGAGGGTCGTCCTCGGAGTAGAAGAACAGGGATGGCGCAGTGATGGGGTTGTCCCAGAACTTCTCGACGGCACCGTGTAATAGGTCAAGGGTGTGCTTCTTCGACACGCGGAAGTACAGCAGGCTTAGCCACGTCACCAGGCCTTCAAAGTTGGGGAACATGCTCTTTCCGAGCCCTGAAAAAAGAACACACAGGAGCTTTGCATCCACCCAACAAACTCACTGCCTCATTTACATTCTGTTGTCTAGAATACACTGTAATCTAAAGTCTCTTACCTAAGAAGAACATACAGATTTGGTCAGAGAGCAAAGTTCATGTCAAGCCAGCAGTGTTCAAGCTCTAAGTTCATATTTACATTGGGGTGTGAATGACGTAAACTTTCAAGAATTCTTTCACAGTTGAAGCAGCTCAGGTTAGGCAATTTATCGCACCAATCTAACAGCAGTGTGCATGAGAGAACCTGAGTAACAGCCCCAGTTCCGGAACCACTATACTACCCTGCTGTAAAACTGAGCTGGAATAAGCTGGTCTAGCTGGGTGTGAGCTGGTCAACCAGTTAGTGTTGGTATCTTGTCCGCTACCAGTTGTTTCAAAACAAAGCTGGAGCTGGTCAAACCATATCGAGCTAAGAGCTGGTCTGAACTGGTCAATCAGCTACTATCTGTTTCAAAACCTAGCTTGAGCTGTATTTTCAGCAGGTACACTAATGGTCAGCATGTGTATTTAGTGATAAGAGACTGCATGTCTTCACAAAGATAATAAAAGAAAATATGTCACTGGACTGATTGCATTTCAAGGCAGCAAACCACTCTCTTTAACGATAAGCTTTAACCAGCTCTTCGTGCGTGTTTTACCAGTAATGGAGTTGATGCTTTTAACCTTGGGAAGAACCCATGCACTTGTAAGTCGCTTTGGATTAAAAGCGTCAGCCAAATGACAAAAATGTAAATGTAAAAATGATAAGCTGCAAACAGCACAACTCCGGAATGACTTATCTCTACAAACACCGATATAAAGATAGCTGAAAACATACAGCGCAGTAAAAGAGGGGGAGGCATTCCGGGGGATTCTGGTAAACAAAACTCACCGACGGCGATGCGCTCCAGTGACCCGTCCACAAGGCTATCGTAGACCTGACCCTGGACCCGCTCCATCAGGCCCCGGTAGCGCTCGGGGTCCCGCGCCATGAGCATTAGCATCTGCGCTATCATGTAGCCGCCAATGGAAAAGGCGTGCACCATCAGCGGGCGGGTGACGAACCTGTCCTCGTGCAGCAGGTCCAGGACCTGGGCCCCGTATTCCTGCCCCCAGCGGGGCCACAGGAACTGGCTGAGCTCGCTCTCCACGATCAGCACGTCCAGCCCTACCCGGAAGTACATCTCGCAGTACTTGCTCAGGGCTTGCGGGCGGGACCCCAGCCAGGGGAAGAGCAGCAGCAGAGGCCTGTCTCCGCCCCCCTGCAGAGGCACGCGGGCGGCGGGGGAGTCGTTCACGTATAGTGTCACCTTCTTGCTTATTTTGTGAGCCGTGACGCCGGCCACCGTCGCAGGAATGGGCGACATTGAGACGGCCGTGCCCAAGGCGCGAAGGCCGCCCGCCAGCCACACCTGAGACGAGAAGGTCAGCGTTTAAGCAGAGCGTTGCATTGTGGGACAGACTGACAGTACACGGTGTGTATGAGATAGACAGATGTATGGCTATGGGTTTGTTAGTAGTATGGCATAGGGTCTATAAGCAGTATGGTTATGCATCTGTTAGCGGTTAGGCCAGAAAGAACAACCACAACACAAAATTAAGCGTCTGAAGTATGCAAAAGAAAATATTAAGGAGCCTGAAGCCTTTTCGAACAATGTGCTTTGGACTGACAAAACCAAAATTGAACTTTTTGGCCACAACCAAAGAAGGTATGTTTGGAGAAAAAAGGGTGAAGCCTTTGTAGAGAAGAACACCTTGCTGACTGTGTGGAGTCGTTCACGTATAATGACCCTGCCCACCTTTGCGGGCATGGGCACCATGGAGACAGCTGCGCCCAAGGTCCGAAGGTCATATGCCAGCCAGACCTGCGATGAGAAGGTCAGCGTTTAAGCAGTGCGATACATTGGGGACAGCCTGACAGTACAGTGTGTGTGAGACAGCCAGCTTAGGGCTTGTTAGCAGTATGGCTAATGGTCTGTAAGCAGTATGGTTATGGATCTGTTAGTGGTAAGAAAGCGTTTGAAGGACTTTATATTGTCTTATATTACCCAATGGTACATTACCATGTAAATGTATGAGACAGGCTTTAACCCCTTAAGACACACCAGGCCATATTCAGGCCAGAGTGGGTTTATTTGCCATCATTCTTTTTTTTTTTTTTTTTTCATTCATTCATTATCCTAACCCGTTAATCCTGAACAGGGTCACAGGGGGGCTGGAGCCTATCCCAGCATACATTGGGCGAAAGGCAGGAATACACCCTGGACAGGTCGCCAGTCCATTGCAGGGCACACAGACCTATGGGCAATTTAGACTCTCCAGTCAGCCTAACCTGCATGTCTTTGGACTGTGGGAGGAAACCGAAGTACCCGGAGGAAACCCATGCAGACACGGGGAGAACATGCAAACTCCGCACAGACGCCCCGGCCAACAGGGATTCGAACCCAGGACCTCCTTGCTGTGAGGCGGCAGTGCTACCCACTACACCATCCATTCCCAATGTGAAATTCTCAAGGAATCACATGCACAGGACTGTGAAGGCTGTCACATCCTGTGCCCCCCATCTCCTAGCGTTTCCTTTTGTATTACCTTTGTCTTTTGTTCCTGTGTTTTTGTCTCTGTTCAAGATTAGTGTGCAGGCACATCCGTCCATAAAGTAAACAATTTTATTGGTAAGGAATTTGTGAGAACTGCTTACCCTGAAGAATCCAGAACTTTTTAGATTCTCAACAGGTTTGATGACTAAACTGGCCCATCGCAACTTTCCGTTCGTAACAGTGACTCTGTGATTTAATCTTGATTTTGAGCATGTACTGTCGCTGGTTCAATCCCACCTTGATAGCAACTACTTTTCATGAAAGTTTCACATGTAGCCTTTCTTTTTGTAAGGAGTTCCTTATCTAATATGATTTTAAACTTCCCGCTATGATGGAATTATTTTCAGTAGGTGATTGACATTTATTTTTCCCATTTATGTGTTTGACTCATGCTGTGAAAGGATATAGGCTAGCATTTCCCCCAAAACGTACATTTTAAAAGCCTACCAGACACCATATCAGAAAACTTCATACAGTGGGGTGGGGTGCAAAAATTTGGGCACTGCTGGTTTAAATGTCTGTTACAATGAATCTGTATGTGATCGAAAACAAACCTGAACTTTAAATGGAGTTTTAAAAATGTTCGGAGTTTGGGAACCCTTTTTGATTACTGATCGTTGAAATAGCCCTACATCTTTCTCACTGGCCTACGACATGCTGTAGATCATAAATTGTCAGAATGTAACTCATTCATTTTCCAGGAAATAAGACACTTTGCAGTTTGTTCACATTATTTATTTTAACCTTCATTTAACCAAATAAAACCAAGTGAGTAATGCTCTCTTTTTCAGCAGTGCCATGGGATATATAACAATGCACAAATCATATCAGTACAAAATACACAGAAAGAAGAATCACAATCACACAATGACAAGAAAAAGATAACAAGCAGTGGACAATAACGGAATACAGTTGCATCTCAAATTTTGAATATCGTGGAAAAGTTCATTTATTTGAGCGCATAAATTAACATACGTTTCAGAAGGTCGACATTTCTGTATTATAAATCCTTTTTTTGATAGGTCTTCTGTAATATTCTAATATTTTGAGATACTGGATTTTCATGAGCTGCAAACCGTAATCATCAAGATTAAAACAAAATGTGTAATGAATCTAGAATATGAAAGTTTCACTTTTAAGGAAAGAAATATTCCACGACATGACATTTTTTAAAGATGCGCCTGTACATCATGAGAAACAAGAGCATGTATCCGGTAAGAACTTTAAAATGATTATCGAACCCTCCACATTATTCGGTGATCCAGTTTTCAGGTGTCCTGTACACGGTTCCAGTTATGAGCAGCGTAATGAAGCTGCTTTCCCCAGTTCTGTATTTATGACTGATCTGAAGTAATGTTGCATGACCCTGAGAGCGAGTAGGCTAAATAAACCATTTCGGAGAGAATAGCTTGTGTGTAGTCTACGGGTAGGGCACTCTGCACGGTAGAAGGAATTTTAGGAGAGCGCGAGCATGAAGTGCCTGGGCCTCAAAGTGTTTTTTCTTAAACTACAGTTTGATCTAAAGAGGTGACGATAGTCTGCTTTTTCTCAAAAACGGTATTACTCGACACAACTTGTAAAACACATTTGTAGGTTACATTTGCGGGCCGGGCACTCTTCATGTTAAAAAATAAAATTACCGCGCGTATCGAATGTGCGGAGACCAAAAAGAAGGTAGGAATTCGCTTGCATGCACATCTGCCGGAATGTAGACAGGTCGGGACAACGTCATGCCGACTTGGTGAAGTTAAAAGATGTCCAATATGGTAATCTGCAATACAGATCAACTCAGCCATTCAAATGTTCCTCTGTAAAATGATATGATCTTGAGGTTACTAAAATGTAAAATGTTGACGTGTTAGTAAGCACACGAAAACAAGTTAAACAGATCAGCATGTGCGAGTTATAATGAATGAGTAGCTTAGCCCACATTAACGCAAATTCCCGAAAAATGTGTGCATCCAGAACGGTCTAACAGCACACTCGATAACCTCACATTAATCCTGCAGATTTACAATTACAGGGTCGATCCATAGCCTACCTTCTTTAGGGAATGAGTCAACATATCCGACGGCTGCCCAACTGTCTAAACGAGAACCAACAAAAGACGTTAGAAGTTGCCTACTCCGTGTGTTCCACCAGCTGAACATTAATGGCACAGTAGTCAACCCAATGTCCTACTTCATTTCTCCTTCAAAAAGGTGAGCTAAAGTCATGAATGCAAACAATGTTATGCCGTTAGTGACATGTAAACCGTATCCTGCTGGGCTGTTTTCCATAAAAGCAGCCAGTTTTACCTGTTCCACTCGGTTTCTGTTCCAATGGTTTGACCCAAACACCCCCCCCCCCCCCCCCCCCCCCATTTTGCTAAATTATAATTTCTCCCGGAACTGGAGCGTTTATGCCTACAGACTGACAAAAATACGGATCCATTGTAAATTGGCGTCAGAATACAGTTTCATAAATTATAATGCCTTATATTAGCCATTACATAATCTATTACTCACTTCCCTCCCCGTTATTGCTATGAATATTTGAAATCAGTTACTTGTAGAGCCAGTAGGTGGAGCGACCGAAACGTTGGTGACAAGGAACCAACTCTATGCGTTTTTGTCGATGAGTTTCATGAGATTTCAGCTATTTGAACAAATTGTTCACGTCTTTGTTTTTAGATAGTAGTGAGTAAACTAACCAAATTTCCTGTCGTTTTTATCAATCTGTCATCTGATGCTATTACTGGCAGATTGCATTTAATTACCATTCCTGGCAGGACTTGATAGACAGGGGACCCAGGAGCGCGAGAGGGGTCATATTATCTCCGGTAAAAGTAAGCATTTATTTATAATAAATTATGACGTCACATACGTTACAGCACAGGATATTCAACGGGTATCCAGCGAGTTTTCATAATCATTCAGTGGTTTCATGAGTTCAGCGGTGACGCAATTCATGTAAAACTGATTCTCATGTTTCCAGTCCAATAGGAAGCATGCATTTTTCACAGTTTCTTTTTTTTTTTTGCATCACAACCCTTGGTTGTAGTAAGGGATTAGGCAACTTTAACACACTGGGCAAATGCATTTCCAGACTGAAGTACTTTTTAAAGTTATAAGGTCACAAAATCTCCTTTTTATTGAAGTATTTCAGTAATAATGTTCAGTCCTTTTTTGTTTGGGCAAGTTTGACAAACGGGCAGACGCTATCAAAAGGCTGTTATATCCTCAAAAGCGAGCACAAATCGTAAATCTGATGAACTACGGTCCTGTGACTGACATTAAACGTACGTCTCTACATCCATAGTATATACACGTGTATACACACTCAGCTCCAGAATTATTGGCGCCCCTGATAAAAATGAACAAACGCCAGATTGGAATCCTGAACATTTTTTGTAAATAAAATCAAGCAAAGTGACATTGTCAAAAGCAAATTACGTAATTTAGCTCATCTCAGTCTAAAGGAACTATATTGCGTCATTCCCTCACTTCCTGTTTCACTAGTGTGCAAAAATGAAGTAACAAGCATGCAAAAAGTACATAAACGGATAAACGTACCACTGTTTGAGCAGTAATAAAATCAATGTAGCCATAAGGAATGGTTGCATATTTGCCAGGAAGAGGACGCAAGTGCACCTTGTCCCCACAGACAGTGAAGATGGCGAGGGAGCCCATAAAGAACCCAAGGATCACAGTTTAAAACATATATATGCAATTTACACAAGAGGGCATTGCAGAAGCACGATGAAAGTATTAAATGTGTCCGTTCTTTAGTTTTGGAGAAGTAAGCGTTTTAAATGCATCGTCTTATTTTCAACCGATTGAGAAGGTTCTCCTCGTAGAACCAACCGCTTTCCTTATCCCTCCCCTATAACTCGGGACCCATAGTCTGCGCCGCTGGCCTCCAGGCAAGACAATGCAATTATTTGACGGACGTTAGATTAATTTAAAATTAGACTATTTCTAGTTATATTAATTTAGCTAACGTTAGCTAGCTAGCTAGTTTGCTTTCATAAGGACGTCCTTACCTTAGCTATCGATAGTTGATATGGGGGAAGTGGGGACACGGTCTGTCAATCACAGTTCTCATTACCACGCCCAGACAGTTTGGTTGAACCTTTATAGTGTTAAATTTAGGCTTGGGGGGGAAACATTTTTAAAAATACATTTAAATGACTGAAACATTATGCACATTTGTTTTGTTGTTGCCTAAAGACAACTGGCAAGTGTCACATTCAACCACTATCTTACTCTCCTACACAGAGATTTGTGCATATTTATCAAGGGTACCAATAATTCTGGAGGCCACTTTATATCACCCTGCCACTGAAATGGAAGATAGTAGCTGATGTTCTGTACTGTACCAAACATGGTACCAGACACTTCAGTTACCATCACTGTATGGGAGTAGAGAGGGTGGAGTTGGATATCTGGTGCATTTACAGAATCTGTGGCCAGTGATGTGGTCATTGTTGACAGTGGCAGTGGCAGAGGGCAGTAAGGGGGGGACGGGACGGGGGTCTTTGGGCTGTGAAGCGGTAAATGGGGTAAAGCTGAGAGGTCCTGTCTCAGCGAGATGATTTTGGGAGGCATCCAGGCGGAGGGACACCCCCCACCCCACCCACCGCTGAGGTCACTTATTTACCCACGCCGTCCAGTGCTTTGTCCCCCTGACACGGTCTTTGTCTGGTGGTGCTCAGTTTCCTCCTCACAGATTAGCCCCACTGTGTTGGGGGGCAGTTTGATCTGTGCATTCCCCCATGATCCCCCACACTTACTCACAGACACACACAAACACACATCCCAGTACAGAAGAACCCCTTTATAACTACTGGTAATTGATAGATACTGGCATTGCAGGCTCCTCCCATTAGAGACAGTGACTGCAGGAAGTAAAAGCAATTGTGAAAGCAACCTTTTCAGAAAGCGCATTAACTTTGAGATTCCCCTGGGACTAAAAATTTATTATAAACCCAGTAATGTGCAAATGACCTGTATTTTGGTTTAAAGCTTCATTGAGTGGTATAAAAACACCAAAAATGTATTTTTAAAATAGAACAAAAGGCAATATTGAGACCAAAGATCTATGCCCAAAACTCTGTTACAAGTGAAATGTATGCATGTCAAACAGCTTTTAAAATAACCAAAATACACCAACAAGAGTTCCCTTAAAACTATTCAAAGTGTATTTATTGTATTTGTTTAAGCATAAAACTTGGGTGATATCTTCCATTATTTTTGAATTTGCGTAAACTCTACTGTACTGTATTAAAGCAAAATGTAATAAACAATGCATTGTTGCCACCGAACAAAGAGGTATTATTACATCACAATCATCCATTCTTATGTCTTCTGAGTTCCGGAATACTGTGAAATGGCTTGTGTTCCGTCAGCTTATTTTCCCATCCCAGTATGCCCCAGATCATCTCTGTGTCCCGTGCACAGTGGACTGACAGATAAAGCACAATGACTCTGCTATCAAACCACCCTTCAGCTGTCAACTGTTCACTGTTGCACAGCAACAATAAATCACTTCAACGTGTTTTTCCTTGGGAAACATCCTCAGCCATCTCTGTTCTCACTGAAAAGGCAATCTACCAGCATTTAGTGGGTGGTACTGTCTGTACTGTGGCTAGTCTCAAAGAATTGCACTTATGTGAAATGCACATATTTCATAATTACCCATGTGTTATCTCCACAAAAACCTCTGTGCATTTTTTTCACTTTACTTCGACAGGGGCACTTTATTTTGGCAGAGGGTTGCTGAGAACATCTACATCAAGGATCAGTAACTCTCAGTCCTCAAAGGCCGAGAACTGCTGGTTTTCCAACCTCCCTTTACCTGGGAGTCAGGTGTGAAGACTGTCTGGCCAATCAGAAGCACTAATGGCTAAATCATATCATTGACATATCACACAAATCCCCTCCCATAGTTCTGTTAGCTCAGGACAGACACACACACACGGACACACACACGGACACACACACGGACACACACACGGACACACACACGGACACACACACGGACACACACACGGACACACACACGGACACACACACGGACACACACACGGACACACAAAGAGCAGTTTGGGAAAAATCTCAGTAATATTTCCTCAGATACTGCAGTGCATACTCAGGTGCTTTTTGCTCTACAGACATGCCCATCCCTAACCTCTCCCTCTGGCTAATTCTCTGCAGCACCCGGCCCTGCTGACTTGCATTACAACCTCCATTCCTGCTGGAGATACCATGTGACCCACAGGAGGAGTCGGAGAGGGTGGGGCATGCACACCATCCTGAGTCACATGACCCTGCGGGTCCACATGAGCATTAGATTAATTAATATTTTAAGCCAACAAAAATTAATTCCATTATTTCTTTAGCTAAGAGATGGTTCGAGATTATGGGGGTGGATGTCCCAAATGTGTTCTTTTTTTTTTTAACAGGATTCCTTCATAGGTTTTTTAGGTTTTGTTGTTTACTGAAGTCTGACAAAATAATATTGATGTACTGTCTTTGAAAGTGGACAAGGAGAGACATTTACATATTAACACAAATGATTGCACTATATGAAACATCTTTGAAAAACTGGCGTTGGCACCGGGGAACTAACACCAGAAACTCTTCTCATTATCCCTGCACTGATACAGTCTTTCATCTGCAAACTAGGCTGAGCTTTGAGATTCACTGCCATAATATCACAGGAACCTTTTGAACTCCATGCGCTACAAATTCTATCGAGACCCAAAACACAAAACATGAAGAAAAATCCTGATAAGTCCCATCAATCAAAGACCCAGAACTCCAGAGAGGAATCATTATTACATCACAGTACAGAGACCCAAAATTCATCAGAGAGGAATCATATTGTTACATCATAGGACAGAAACCCAGAACATCAGCTACAAATCCTGTTGTTGCATCACTGTATATAGACCTAGAAATCCATGAGAGTGGAATCCTATTGTTACATCATGGTAGACTCGAGGATTTCATCACAGAGGAATGATATCGTTACATCACAAAGACAGAGACACAGAATGCACCAGGGAAACTAACTTGCACTCCATCACCTGTTCCTGCATTCCCACATGCTGCTTCTCCTACTTTAATTATAGTCCCTATTCTCTAACCTGCTCATCCATCTGCTCTTATTCCTATACCTGCTCTCTCTCCTGCTTCTATTCAGTCACCTGACCATACTACTACTTCTGTTAACTACTAACTCCCCTGATCCTGTGTGTGTGTGTGTGTGTGTGTGTGCGTGCCTGTGTGTGTGTGTGTGTGTGTGTGTGTGTGTGTGTGTGTGTGCGCATATTGCCAGTATTTTGTTTCTCCTGCAAAGAGCACTGAAAGGCATTTGCTGAGGAATACTTTGCTTGCTGAGTTGTGACCATAGGCTCTGTGTATGTGACCAGGAGAGAAGAACTGATGTGCAGGACTGTGGGGCTGGAGAGAGGGAGAAGAGAAGGGAGGAGGGAGGGCGAGAGAGGGGTGGAGACTGATGACAGAGAGATAGGTTAGAGTGAGAATGGGACAGAATGAGAGGGGAGGAGACTGGGAGAGAGTCAGAGGGAATGCATGAAGCTGGAACTCAATTTCACTCAGACACGCACAGACGTACACCCATTTCACACACACATGCACATGCACCTACACACACAGAGAGGGATATCTCTGGTGGCTCAGTGAAAGGATCTCAGGATTTTTACTTTCCTTGCGGGCAGTCTCCCCTTCCTTCTGATTCCTGAGGTGAGACCAGATCTTTTTCCTTTTGGGAGGCGGAGGGGGGGGGGGGTGTTTGTAGTAATTCAAATGGAATGAATGAGTAAAAGGTACAAATGCACTGCATTCACAGGACAGGGACAGCAGGATAGTGGATCAGGGTGGTGAGCAGAAGTAGCAGTAGGCAGGAGAATAGAATGGACTAAAGAAATATCACCACCACTGTAGCACTAACAGACTGAATGCCTGCGTGAGTACATGAGTGCAGCATGAGTAAGTATGAGTGCAGTATAAGTGTGTATGAGTGCAGGACAGGTGTATGAGTTCAGTATGGGTGTGTATGAGTGCATTAAGGGTGGGTATGAGTGAAGTATGTGTGCGTTAGTACAATATGAGTGCAGCATGAGTGCAGCATGAGTGTGTATTAGTGCAGTATAAGTGTGTATGAGTGCAGTAAGGGTGTGTATGAGTGCAGTAAGGGTGTGTATGAGTGCAGTATGAGTGTGTTAGTACAATATGAATGTGCATGAGTGCAGCATGAGTGTGTATTAGTGCAGTATGGGTGTGTATGAGTGCATTAAGGGTGGGTATGAGTGAAGTATGAGTGTGTTAGTACAATATGAGTGTGCATGAGTGCAGCATGAGTGTGTACTAGTGCAGTATAAGTGTGTATGAGTGCAGGACAGGTGTATGAATGCAGTATGGGTGTGTATGAGTGCAGTAAGGGTGTGTATGAGTGCAGTAAGGGTGGGTATGAGTGAAGTATGAGTGTGTTAGTACAATATGAGTGTGCAGGAGCGCAGTATGAGTGTGTATGAGTGCAATATGCATGTGTAGGAGTGTGTATGAGTGACAAAAATGTGTATGTGTGTATGAGCGCAGGACAGGTGTATGAGTTCAGTATGGGTGTGTATGAGTGCAGTAAGGGTGGGTATGAGTGAAGTATGAGTGTGTTAGTACAATATGAGTGTGCATGAGTGCAGCATGAGTGTGTACTAGTGCAGTATAAGTGTGTATGAGTGCAGGACAGGTGTATGAATGCAGTATGGGTGTGTATGAGTGCAGTAAGGGTGTGTATGAGTGCAGTAAGGGTGGGTATGAGTGAAGTATGAGTGTGTTAGTACAATGAGTGTGCAGGAGCGCAGTATGAGTGTGTATGAGTGCAATATGCATGTGTAGGAGTGTGTATGAGTGACAGAAATGTGTATGTGTGTATGAGCGCAAGACAGGTGTATGAGTTCAGTATGGGTGTGTATGAGTGCAGTAAGGGTGGGTATGAATGAAGTATGAGTGTGTTAGTACAATATGAGTGTATGAGTGCAGCATGGGTGTGTATGAATGCAATATGCATGTGTAGGAGTGTCTATGATTGACATAGAAATGTGTATGAGTGCAGGACAGGTGTGTGAGTGCAGTATGGGTGTGTATGAGTGTGTGTGAGTGCAATATGAGTGTGTATGAGTGCAGTATGAGTGTGTGAGTGCAATATGAGTGTGTATGAGTGCAGTATGGATGGGTATGAGTGCAGTATGGATGGGTATGAGTGCAGTGTGCATGTGTATGAATGCAATATGAATGTTTGTGAATGAGTGTGTGTGTATAGTGTATAAGTGTGTGCATGTGCATAGCACCATTGCCTGCAATTGCCATCATGGACATGTGATGTAGTTTCCAGTCTCCTGTACCTTGTTTCTTAAGATGTTAGATAAACAGGAAGCGGCACACACTGCTCAGAGATAAGCCGATTAATGGAGGCTGCCATTTTGGACCATGGGGCTTTTGGCACCAGAGCATGCACACTGGGTAACTGAATGTGAATGATCACGGTAAACGCAGAGCAAAAATGTGAGCCACAGACACACTCTGAGAATTGAGAAAGTAGAAGTGAAATGTAAGCCGTGTGCATAGCCGCATAGCATATCTCCTGCATATGACAGCAGGAGGCTAGCAGGATTTTATTGGAGAAAATAAGTGGCTCACTTTGACAAGGACATTTCTGATGCGAAACCATGGATATTCTTATAGAAACATTTGATGGCACTTAACTGTAACATTACATAGCTATATAGCTATATACTTAGACTGAATTACAGTCAGAACTGTTATTTTTGACAAGCTAGATATCCATCTGTAGTTGTAGCTAGCCAGTTAGCAAGACTGTAGAACAGTTGTAGCTGGCTAAGTTAACTAACTTTTTCGAACTCTGTGGCACTCAAATCTAACATTATAAGTAATTATAGCTGGCTAGCCTCAATGTCTGATTGAAATCATCCAGTCATGGAATGTCATGTACTTTCAGCCATTATGTGATATTGTAGCTGGATAGCGGATAATCTATGTACAAATCAGATAGACAGACCCCCGATATTGCCACACCGCCGCCATCCAAAAATCACACACGTTCATAACATGGTACCTGTTTAAATTCTACTGAAACACTGATTCGATATAGTCCTACTCTGACATGCTCGATACATAAGCCCCCTCAATTTGGGGTTTCAAAACTTCCTTCTGTTTTCATGTTCTGTATCATTTTGTTACACTGCATATATTTTATAAATAAGACATATGGTACAACTACTGAACTACAGTTTGATTTTAGTAACATGTTTTTGAATATCACACTGAGAGGAAAAGGAACCACAATATATTATATTATATTATATTCAAAAACATGCACACACATATTTGTCACATATATGCATATGGCTGAAAAACTGATCCAGGGTCAGGGAGGTGAGAAGTATTTTGCCTTTCATTGGAAGCAAGTGTATTTGCCTCTTCTAGCAGTGTTTATTGATTGATTGAAACTTTTGTTCAAATTGATTGATTGAAACTTTTATTTAAACAGAAAACACACTGTGACATGCCCAAACAATAATACACTTTTAAACATCGCGTTTTTAGAAAACTGGCCATAAAGAAAAGGGGGTGCTTCAGAATGAGCATATTTGTAAATTGTGAATGACGGAGATAACGTCGTTTTAATGATAATTAGACTAGCTTGCTCGCGAGTACCGAGGCTAGTAATGAAGAAATTACAGCATGAAGGTGGCAACGAGCACGTCCTACTGACCTACTTCATAGTTTTTTTAAATATATAACATAAAAAAGTAAGTGTTGTTTAATCGTGGTTTCATAATTAAAACAGTGCTTACCTGATCATATCATTCACCGTAACCGAACTGGGGCTGGGGATGCGGTGCTTTTCATGACAAGTTGTATTCTGAATGTCGGAAGATGCGAAGTTGATTGATTGATTGATTGAGACAAAACCATTTGGAAGCGGGGTTGGATTGCAGAGTACTTTTAAATTGATATGGTGTATTTTTCGTGGATACTACTATACATTTCCGCGCAATGCACGGTAAAACCAATTCAGCATGTCTACATGCTGGTAGCTGGTTACCCAGTTCAGACCAGCTCCCAGCTTGACATGGTTTGACCATATCAAGCTATGTTTTGAAACAGCTGGTAGCTGGATGACCAGCTGCATAACTGGATGTTACAGCTGGGCAAGGCTACAACACTCTTCAAATAAAGGCAATTGAGTTAAAAGCACTAGTCTGAGCACTGCATGTTAAGAGGAGAGTTGATTATTTAGAGCCAGTGAAAAGGGGGGGGAGGGTAACGGGCACATGCCCTTGGTCATTAGTCAGGAAGGACATTCGATTAGGCTCAGCTGGGAAAAAACCTATCAGCTGATATCTACAGTCATGCTGGCCTGCACTGGTTTAAAGCATGTATGAGTGCCTCCATTAATGTGTGCATGCTTGTATGCATGAGTGTAGGTGTGTGTGAGTATAGTATAGTATAGTATAGTATAGTGTATGTATGTATGTACATACGCACATATGTGTGTGTAAGTGTGGTGAGGGAGTATGTATGAGTGAGTATACAGTATGTGCGTAAGTATATGTGTGTGTGTGTGTGTGTGTGTGTGTGTGTGTGTGTGTGTGTGTGTGTGTGTGTGTGTGTGTGAGAGAGAGAGAGAGAGAGAGAGAGAATTTGTGTGTTTAGGTATGTGTGAGCCTACGCAAGTATTTGTGTAGGTATGCGTGTGAGTGTGTGAGAGAGTGCACATGAGTGTGTGTAGGTATGTGTGTGAGAGTATACACAGTGATAATCTCTGTCAGTCACAGCTCAATTCTGTCCTGCATTACCCTGCACATGACTACACAATGCTTCTGTTTGGCAGACGTCTCTGTGGTACCATGTACCCGCCTGTGTTAGCAGCTCTTATTGTTCCTGAACAGGGCTAGTTTTCCTGAAACCCCAAACTGCTGCTTAAAGACTTTTTTACTGCACTACAAGAAGTGACTGTCTTAAAGGTACAATAGGTAATTTTGGACTTCTAATGGTCAAAACAGGAACTGCAGCAACAAACACGCCCAAACCGCATACTATCCCACCCCTTCTCTGTGAACGCGCTGACATTGAAACGCAATTGGATGTGGCAATTAGAACCAATTTTCAACCAATGAGCTTGAATTATTGTACAGTTATACAGTGTTTTGGTACAGAGTGCTGGCCTGTCAACTGAATATTTTGAAACCTGAATTTAAGGACTATAAACACAGGCAGAGGGTGAGTCAACATGCCTTTTTCAATGATAGGAAGGGATTTACAATGGTCTGATAACAATGTTTTAGCACAAAAATCTTACATATTCTACCATAAATTTTAAGATCTTTTTTTTCTCTCAAGTAGAAAATATTAGCTTGTTTTATGTTAATGTATTCTTGACAAGTGAAATTGGCAAACCTTGAGATGAGATTTGCTTGACAAGTGACATTGGCAAATCTGGAAATGAGTCAAACTGGCTTGCCTCACTGGCAATATTTTCATCTTATTTATCAAAAAAGTAAAGTAAGTTTTTGAGACTCAATATAAGACTTTTTCTTTGCAGTGTGCGGCATAATCAGGAGCAAGCCTGCTCTTTAAACAACATATTTCTCCTTTCAGTCAGGATGGACAAATATAAAGACTGATTAGTCTGCAGCAAAAATATATCACAAACAATGCCCTCCACCAATTGCAGACCACATCTCTGCTACAGATTCTGTAGAGTCACCAGACTTTCACCTCCATCAACCTTCAATGTTTAGAAGGAAAATCTGAAGGAAACTGAAGGAAAAACAATCCATTTGGGTGCATCCTTTAAGAATCCATTAAGGCTTGTAAACAAGGACTATACTGAGGCGATGAGTGTTACGCGCTGTGATATCGCAGCAGAAACCCCTGCAGTTCAGAAGCAGAGGTACTCAGTAGCTGACTGTCTGGGGATTCTAGAGAACCTGTGTCTGTATCTCCCCAAATAGCCGGGCAACATTTAGGCCATGTTGTTCAGGGCTTTGTCTCCTCCTGATTGGCAGTGACAGGCTGGTGAATTGGTAATCGGCGGGAGAGAATGTCAATGTTTTCCATCCTCTCTGGAACGAGACGCTAACGCTCCCAAAATGGAGTGCGGTGCCGGTTTAGCGATGTTGAGCTTGCAGTGCTTAGAGTTTAGTATGAATTATGTATTTCCTCCGAGTCAATAATTGATTCTGTTCTGCATCTAGATTCTGCATGCAGTCAAACCTTTTTCTGAGATCTTCAAAGCCAGTAAAGCATAGGCCCACTACTTCTGTCGATACAAATTTAGCGAGGTTAAAAATCTGACAGTAAACTGTTTTTCCTTGCTCAAAATGAGGCAGGGGCAGTATTAATTGTGATTTAAGTGACCGAATTTAACACGTTATTAAATGCTGAATGGTAAATGGAGAAAAACACAGAAATGGACTGCATTTATATAGCATTTTTATCCAAATCAATTTCATTCACCCATTCACACAAAAATTCACACACCGGTGGCAAAAGGCTGCCATGTAAGGTGCCAATCAGCTCTCCAGGAGCAATTGGAGGTCAGGGAGGAGCAATTGGGGGACAGGGGCACTTTGACACACCCAGGGCTGCAATTGAAGACTGCAATTGAAGACTGATGCATATCTGCAATTGAAGACTGATGAATATTGGATGTGCCTGGGTGCTAAAGAACACAGAATATACCTGTCCAAACCTTGGGTCCGAATGCTGCAAACTCAGAGCAATGATTGGAGTGTTAGCTTAGCTTAGCTGCACTCTGTACAAACTACTGTACCTCTGCGTTCTTCGTTGGCAGCGCCTGTCCTGGTACATTGTGCTAAATACAAATGATAAAACGCTACTGAGCGCGACCAAGCGTGACGCCTGTATTTATTTTTTGTGCCGACAACAGTCAGAATTTTGTGGAGGTGGCACAAAATTTGATCACTGGGGCGCCTCAGAATTCTCTATGCGGGAGAAACCCTGATAAATGACTTCTTCAACTTTCGTGACTGCACATTAAAAAAAAAACTATCAAGATTTTTGAAGAAAAGTAATCACTTTCCCTGATGTAGAAAAAGAGCAACGCTTAAATCAGCTCAGGATTTAAAGAGGGTTGTGCTGTGCTAGCTGTTGCTGCGCTATAGCTGCATTGTAGCTTGTTATACTGTGTAGCAGTGTATAGAAGCAGTTTTGCTGTGTTGTGCTATAACTGAGCTGTAGCTGTGTTAGGCTGTTGCAGTAACTGTGCAAAAGCTGCACTGTAACTGTACTGTAGCTGCATTGGGCTGGGAAAAAAATGCTAAAACTTAGCTTGTGTGCTCTGTCTGTGTCTTCTACCAGGAGACCACCACCACCAGGGATTGATGAAAGCAGCTCAAAGGCCCTGGAGAAGAGGTGGCATGGGGGGCGCAGCGTGAGGGGACACCCCTGTGTTAATGCGGCCAGCATGCACGCTCACAGCTGGGTGCTCCTGCTGAGCCTCTGGCAGTTAGGCACCGTTCCTGCCTCGTCTCCGACCGGAGGCCACCATGCATGGACCCCACCCTGGACAGGGCCCACCAGGGAGTCCGGCGTCTTCTGGCCATTCTGGGTTTCCGTAGATGTCCCCTCCGTAGAGTCCGGAGGGTCCACTCCGCTCCCACTTCCTGTCGGTTTGACCTCTGACCCACAAGGTCTGCCCCAAACAGGAAGCACAGAGAGCCAGAGGCCAGCTGTCTCCACCACAAACACAGCTCTGCTACCGGAGCCAGGTACAGGAATCCTCTGGGGCCAAGAATCCACCTCCACAAGCAGAGAGACTGCCCCCTGGCTGCGGGAGGCTGAACTACCAACCAGTGGTTTTACACATTTAAGTCCAGCTCAGGGGGAGGACCTTCACCTCATGCCCCAGCCTACTCACAGCCTGAGGGGGGTAGATGCTGCCACCCAGACACCAACGTGGCTAACGCCAGGAATACCGCCGTTTACCGCCATGCCGAACGGGAACACGGCCGTGCTGCTATCCCCCACAGGGGCCCTGGAGACGAGGGAGTCGGCCCTTCCTCTTCCTCCCAAGTCTCCAGACCCCCAGGCGGGGAGACAGGGGCCCATCACGGGCCTGCCCGGAGGGAGATCCACCAGGAGGGGAGAGGGGAGGCGGGAGCGGGTACCCAAAACCGGGAGCAAGCCTACGCAGGCCGGGGAAGTGAAGGCAAGCGTGCCCGATGATGGAGGGAAGCTGGAGGGGGTGGTACAAAAACCTACCGAGACGCTGACGGTTACCACCAAAGCACCAGGATGTAAGCAAGCCAGCCACTGCATTCCTGCCATGTAACTGTTAACCTAGGGCTCATACTTCAGAATTTTACATGCAGTAAAGGATTTGTGATGCAATAAAGCATCATAAATCCCATGTGTGAGTGTGTGTGTGTGTGTGTGTGTGCGTGCTTGCAAAGGCAACAGATCGATAGAGCCAGGCAGAGTTACAGACTTTGCTGTTCTTGTGTGTTGCAAAAGAGCAGATACGTTGAGAATTGAGTTAGTTGCTGCAGTGAGGATCAGTATTCTACAATCGAACACAGTCCTTTATACAGAGTCCTAAAGGAGTTCGCTGCAGTCTCTCTCTCTCTCTCTCTCAATGAGTTTTGACACAATATATTAAAGTCTTCAAAAGCCTAATTAGGTAAGTATATATTTAGATTCAGGTTAATAGGTTTATGTTAATATTAATAACTTGTCTGAAGGCAGTTGTGAAATCTTCACTCCCTGAAGATATTACTGGTGTATTCTTAACAACTTATTGCACTGTGCTTTTCCAACAGTTGTGAAGTACAGGAGGTCACAGAGACATATCACAGTGCCGAAAACGTGAGGGCAGTAGATCAGAATTAAATATAACGTCCGAGTTATTTTTATCCAGTTTGCATGATGAGAATTTCCATACAAATGTCACGTCGGACAAGATTAAAATTCCAGTTAAACCGTTAAAATTCATGAAATGGAAATTAAAGCGCTACGTTGAGGTACTGCAGCGCAGTTAACGCATAAACGGCAGAGAAGAAATGGACACAGTCTAGGGTAGGCCTACGGATCTGCACCAAGGGTCTTCCGAGTTCCAACCGCATTCATTGACTCTGGGGGATGAAGGTGCACTCATGGTGGCAGGACAATGTTCGATATTGTAGCGGTAGCGGCTTTTACCGCTACAAGTAGTGCGTGCACGTTCTTTTCTGCTCAGTAAGAGGCCTGCCCGGCAGCAAGCGGACATTTCAAGGGACTGCCAGTTTCAGGAATAGGTGCCCAGGTGCGTTTTAATGCACAATGATTACTACGTACTTTACCTAATATGGTGGACGCATCCTATAAAAAAGAATGGATGGAAGTATAAATATGCCTAGTAAACTAATACAGCTTCGTTGGGGGTAGTTTAAATGCAGTCAGCAGTCGTCACATTGCAGAATTATCAAGTGTGAGATGAAAGCATTGCTGTTGAAATGCTGAGGAATTGCTGCAGTGCAATGAACACGGTCGTAGGGAATGGCTGTATTGGGACTGATTTAACTGACTCAAATGCAGAGCTTGACAGGAAGGTAATTAGTACAATAGAATGTTAATAATAGCCTACACAATTGATACAATATTAATACAGTGATACAATATACTCTGAGCTGTTCAGTCAGATCTTCCACTCAATAGTGTTATATGGAGCAGATGTGGGGGGTATCTGGGAAAAGATCTACTTTTAATCAGGACTCATTTCCCTCAGGTATAATGGAAAAATCAATTAAATCTCGCTAAGTGTGATTTAGGCTGAGTAAAGGTGACTCAGGAAAGGGGTCTTGAAAATTAAAAATATTTTTATATGTTCTGTCTGCTATATAGACATTGATATCCTCTACAGAAATATACCCAGATTTAATCTGTATTAAGTTACTTCATAAGAGATTACTTCATTATCAGTAACCATAGAAATATACCCAGACATAACCTATGATTCATTTACAGTGAGCATAGCAATATACCCTACCCCTAATCTGTGTTAAATTATTTAATTAACAAGGACAGAAAGTATACCTATATATAACGTATTGTATTGCTTAATTAACAGTGGCCTAAGAAATATACCCATTTCAATTGCTTTAATTACAGAATAGTGGAGACAGCATATATATTTAGGCTGTGCCTAGTGCCTACACTAATGCCGTTTATGTTCCGGTCTTGTTGATACTGTATCTTTAATGACAGAGAGATTGATTTACCTGCAGGTCCTCTGCAGCAGTGCAGCTGTAGTCTGTTAGTTGATAGTATGTTTGAGGGACTAATTGAATTTGGCAGGCAGAGAGACACAGGATGATGAGAGACAGACATTCTGTCTCCGGTCCTTTTAGGGATTTACTTCATTGGTAAACAAATTGCTCACTGTGCAAAGAATCTATTAGTGTAGCTCTACGTTTACAGAATAAACTGTGTTTGTGTGTTTGGTTACTTGGTTAGTAAGGTAGCCAAAAACAAAGCCCCGATAACTCACTCAGGTCACCAAAAACACAGCCCAAATAACTTCGGTAACCAACAGGACCGACCTCATAGCACTATGTCTGCTCTGGTATCTTAACAAGTTGTTTGATTCATGCAAACCTAAAAATACTTCCTTCAGGAAGCTAAGTGATACAGTTGGTTCTGCTCCGTGGGATTGGGTGGTATTCTCTGTGTTTATAGCTAAAATGCAGCAGGAACATGAATACAGGCTTTGTGTGAGAAGGACAGTAACATGGCCCTCAGATTATCCCACTTTATTATATTATAACTGCAGCTTTCACAGGCCTGTCTCTGTCTGAACAAATCCGGCACGACGGGTCTTACACGCACAGCGATTCTAAACATCTGTGTCAAATGTCAGAACTTCATACTAGTACATGCGCAGATACAGACACACACACACACACACACGTTTTAAATGTGCACACACACACACACACACACACGTATTAGTCTTTCAGTGGACATGGTGCTGAACTGAAACCGGTGCTGCTTTTCTATTTTTCTATTAGCAAATGTTTTAAAGCATATAACTTCCTTGTACTGAAGCAACTTTATGAAGTGATAGAGATTGCGATATGTTTAAAGAATCAAATGTATATAAATGCACAGCACCAACATACTGAAAACAGTACCCATTGAAATGAACTATTTGCTCTGTTTTTAAGTAAATGTGGTAAAAACTACACTGGCCATGTATTTCGTGATAATAGGGTGCATTTTATGACAATTAAAATGCTTTCCTGAGCTGTACAGTATTTAATGATTTTTGCACACAATTTGAACGAATGACTTCCTGGATGAGTGCTTCATGGGGTAGAGGAATGACAGTATTGACAGTATTGACAGTCAGACAAAAGCAATGTAGGGTTTGGTCTCTTCATAGGATATGTTGACAATAATAAAACATAATTATGCCAGCCTTATCCTTTTGCGTGTTCTGAAAAGATATTGGATACAAATGAACTTATATTCTGTAAGTCTTAACCATGCACTCCTATATCACCATCAGCTACCGATAATAATGGCTGCCGAATACATTTACAGTACAAGACAATACAATACAATATAATACACTGTACAATACATTTAGACCATCCAAACAATAATATGTTCTATATTTACACAGTGCTGCATATTATGTTCTGATAAAAATGAGTCAACTGAGACCTAATGATATTCATTTTTTATTGTTACTTTGAAGATATTTATATTATATACATATGTGCTGATGTGGCAGGGTTCTCTTGCATAACTAACTAGTTTAAACCCCTTTCAGTGCTAATAGCGCATTTGAATTGGCCCTCCATTACACAGTGTGTTGCTCTCAGGCTGGTAAAACTGAAGATTAAAATTTTATCGTCTGTATACTTTCAAGATAAAATTATGAAACCGTTATAAGAGCCCTATTAAAGCTGCGGTGCTGCAGTAAATCCCTCAACGCCATTGTAATGTTATATCGCACTGGCAGGTACGCCAAGTTCTAGCATGGAGCATAATACCCTGTCCAGTATCTATGCAGCACTCAAAGCTTACAACTACTCAGGGCTTCTAACAGTTTTGGATACAGTGACCACAGATATGAATAAGTACTGTAAATGACTAATTCATCTTGTAGCAAGCTGTTTCTTTTCTGAAAAAACTGGCATGGATGAGAACATCAGCAATGCAGCTCAGCGCAAACTCGTCTGAACCACTCCAGCAGCAGTCTCTCACAGGCCCATTAGCTTTTACCGGGCTTGGACGTAGGCCAGTTCGCGTTTCTGCAGTTATGGCGGAGAACTGCCAGTGCGCTGTGTTAACATCGCTTCCTGGCAGAGCGGGCCGCTCTAATGCGCTCGCCTGAGCAATCATATTTGGAAGCTGTTTAATAAAAAAAAAGCAGGTGATGTGAGTTAAGTGTTCAATAGCTGCTTTAATTGACCAAATAAGTGCTGAGTAATAATGAAAAACGCATAATGGCTCTCTTGGCCCAGGGTTGGGGGGATACGCAATTTATAAAATATGCTGTCAAAAATGGTAATATTTGCTGCTTTTCAAAGGAATATTTGCAAAAGGTATTATTTACCGTTGAGGTAGTACTTGATGTTGGTTATGATAATATTTGCAGTTTTTAGGGAAATATTTGCATTTTTTTTTTTAAAGCTAATATTAGCCCTTTTTCGGGGAAAGTTTGCTCATGCTCACGGGAACATTTTCTGTTTTTTAAATGTAATATTTGCTGTTATTAAGCGAATATCTTAACTTTTTAAGGTAATAGTTTATAAGACCTTTGATCTTTCTAAAATAAATATTTTAAGATAGAATCTTCTGTTTTTAAGGTAATATTTACTGTTTCAAAGGTAATATTTTCTGTTGTTGTTCTTCAGATGTCCTTCCTGGTGCGGACTGGCCATCCAACCCAGGGGACCCCGATTCTGCTCGTGTCCCACACTGTAACGGTGACATCACTGGTTCCTGCAACCACAACAACACCTGGATCCCCGCCCTCTCTGAAGACATCGGACACAACCAATCGCACGACCCCTCCCCGCCCCCAGCCCTGCCCCTGCTCCTCGTGTCTCTGAACGCGGACTGGAACAGTGCCATGGCGACATGGGGCGTGGCCTGGGAGCTGCACGTGTTCGGGGTTGGCTCGCTGTTCGCCGCGGCGACCCTGCTCTCCGCCCTCGGCCTGCTGCTCCTCCCCTTGCTCCGCCCCCCGGGAGGGGGGTACCTGGCGCTGGCTCACCTCTTCCTGCTGGTCGCCAGTTCCAGCCGTGCATTCTCGCTCTTCTATGACGCGTACAGCCACCTGGACAAGCTCCTGGCCGCCCACTTCCTGTTGCTCCACCAGGCGCCCTTCCCCAGCCTGACGGGCGCCTTCGCGGCCATCTTCCTCTTCCTGTCCCTGCGTTCCCGCGTGAGAGTCCCCGGGTCCTCATGCCAACGGCCTTGCTCACTGGCCGTTCTGCTGCTGCTGCACTTTGGCGCCACCTTCGGCTCCCTGCTGGTACTGCAGGCATTCCCCCAGTGGCCCAGCCTCATAGTCGTTTCCCAGGGGGTGTTCGTGGTGCTAATCGCCTTCCTGTCTGTGGCCTACCTCGTCTTCTGCTGCTACACCCGGGCCGACACCAAGCACGTCTACCACCTGAGCAACACCCTGCCATCTCGAAGAGGGTGGGACCGAACGGCAGTAATGGCGGGATTCTCTGTGGTCTTCTTGCTGGCGTGTGCCGGGCTACAGCTCTACGCCATTGTTCATTGGCTAGCCCCGGCCCCAACCCTGGGCCCCTGGCCCTGGTGGGCATTCCAGCTGAGCTGCTGCCTCTGTGAGGCGTGCGCGTGTATTGCCCTCTCTCTGACCGCCATACCCCCTATCCGCCGACCGCCTAGCCCCTACCTCTGCGGCTGCTGCGGTTGCCGCGGCGACCCATCCGCCAAGCTGTCGGCCCCTCCTGAGTGGGAGCTGAGGCAGCAGGAGAAGCTGGCGATCTGCGAGGGGGTGGGGTCGGAGCGCCTGCCCCTCTACGCCCTGGTAGACCCCCACCCCAGCAGCCTGGAGGGGCTGGACCTTCTCTACCATGGAGCCGGGGTCCTGTCGTGTTCCGATTCGTATGCGGACACGCCACTCAAGGCGAGGGGCGGGTCCCCGGGGGCCTCCTATGCCAGCTTGCGGCTGGACAGCGACTCCACGGGCGACCTGCGGCCCCCCTCCCCCATAAACCTGCGGCGCAGCATCGACGAGGCCCTGTTCAGCCCTGCCCTGTTTCCTCACAGCCTCTTCAGCCCTGCCCCCCGCCGCGGCTCCACCGGCCTGACCCCGCCCCCCGCCGACAGCTCGGCCGACCACGCCCTCTACCGCACCTCCTCCTGCCGGGAGATGGAGGCCGGGCCTCCCATGATTGGCTCTAGCCTGTCCGGCCACGCCCCTGCGGAAGCTGGCCTCAGCCAGTGGACGGAGCACAGGATGGGCGGCAGCAGCTCCAGCTTTCTGGGCAGGCATTCTCTGGACGGCTCCTCTGTGGTCCTCTGTCCCAGCCAGGAGGCCTGCGGTCACGGCCGAATTGCCCCTAGCAACCTGGCTCAACACAGCTCGAACCAGGGGGACCAGCTCCACGGATGCCACTTGGGCCTAGTCTCCACCTCTCAGGAGAATTTGGACCGGCTTGCCGAGACGGACCTGGCCGTCCAGGAGGAGTTCATCAGGGTGTGTCGGCAGATCGACGCTCTAAGCATAAGCAGTGACACCATTGACCTGTAGGCACTGTGACCCCACCCAGAAAGGTCAACCAAGATATGACCTCACCCAGTAAGGTCAACCAAGATATGACCTTACCCAGTAAGGTCAAGCAGGATGTGACCTCACTTAGTGAGGCATACCAGGAACAGCTCACAGACACTGTGGGGGAGTGGGAGGGAGATACAGTATGCTATGGTACAGGCTCATTTTTCTAATAGCACGTCCACCTGCAGTTTCATGAGTGACATGGTGTCAAATGGAGTTTCCTCAAATTTGATATCACAAAAAAATCTCCAGCAATCCCAAAGATGAGATTTTACACTCCTTTGGATTTACAGTATAGCCACGGAAGATGTGGGTCTAGCTCTAGGTTCCCTTGGTGACCAATTTAGAAAATAAAAGTGCTACAGTCTGGAAGATACCCACAGTGGTTGTCATGGGATGCTGTGATTAGTGTTTTTAATTAGACCATGTTTCTGGCTTTCCCGAGCCCTTCAGCACAGCTGACTCATCCAGGGAGATGCTAAACAAGCACTTATTAACAAGAGGCTGCTATTTATTGATATACTATAACCAACCGATGTTGCTTTACTTATGGAATATAAAATCAAATCATATTCCTCATCCTCCCCTCCCATCAAATTGCTTTTGTTGTACATGATTAACTTTTGTGTTACACTTGCTCAAAAAATGCCCAAAGGAAATCTCATGCCCTGCAATACTTCTGAAGACATTATATAGATGTAGAACTGATGTTATGGAAGTAGAATTTATAGCCTGTGTCAGCACCGTAGAAGAATAGCAGCGCCATCTACTGGTAAACAGATGTTACAATGTCATGCCTTCTGCTCACTTCCATAGTTATTTCTTTGTAAGACATGCTTTAGATTCACATAAACAGCTAAAAACCTGTTTATTTTTGCGAGATTATGGTTACAAAATCATGTTTTTATTTATTTTCAGCTTTATTAAGAAGCAAGGGATATTTTATATGTGTGGATTTAAGTGCATGTTTCAAAGAGATGCTTACTGAAAGTTTACACTATAGTGCAAGGATTATATGGAAAAAGATTTCATCCAAATTATTCAGAAGGATAAGTGTTTTATGTTACAATAAAATCAAATGTTATATTGAATATCCATGAATTTGATAGATTTTTTTTCATATAGTAAAGAATTTTGCCAGCAGTAAAATGGCAGCTGCTGCTTAGCAGGTGTGGGCTTGATTAGTATTTGGAATGGAGACCTCCTTGAAAAACTAACATTTGAAGAAATAAAATGCTGCTGGGAGTGGTGTTGGTGGGCTAATAGGGGGTGATCTTTCTTTCAGTCAAATAAACCCCATTGCCCCAGTGCAGTTATGGAGACACTGTGCTGGTGTAGATGTTATGTTAAGTCAAGCCAAGATGTTAAACCAAGGTTCTGATCAAAAGCTCAGTCTTTTTCTGATTGTAAGCAGAAAGATTAAATAAACCCTTCCCTCTAAAGCAGTGTGGAATGGGGTCATTTATCAATCCTACAGAGGGTATAGATCCAAAGGAAGCCAAAGAAGCAAAACATTTACAGATACACATTTTTGACCACTCAATCCCCTCAAATGCTACATTAACACCACCCTATGGTGTGTTAGAGGGACAATTCAACCACTTTGACTTTCATCAAATAATTAAATAAAAAGTAAACCGATTGTGATCAAATGATCTGTTGATGAAAATGGCTCGATTATATGCAATGAACTGAAATTGAACCTACTAAAATTCAGGACTGATTGGTGCAAAGAGAGTGGAATGGATTCATATAAACCATCCCACAGCTGTCATGTAATTCATTCATTCATTCATTATCCTAACCAGCTTATCCTGAACAGGGTCGCAGGACGGCTGGAGCCTATCCCAGCATACATTGGGCGAAAGGCAGGAATACACCCTGGACAGGTCGCCCGTCCATCACAGGGCACACACACCATTCACTCACACACTCATACCTCTGGGCAATTTAGACTCTCCAATCAGCCTAACCTGCATGTCTTTGGACTGTGGGAGGAAACCAGAGCACCCGGAGGAAACCCACGCAAACACGGGGAGAACATGCAAACTCCACACAGAGAGGCCCCGGCCGACGTGGATTTGAACTCAAGACCTCCTTGCTGTGAGGCGGCAGTGCTACCCCCTGCACCATCCGTGCCGCCGCTGTCATGTCAAGTACAAAAGTTTGTCTTTTTTCTTTTTGCCATTATGCATATAATACATTATTGTAGCATTAAATCTAACATGGGCATTCCAACTAACCATAAAGATAAGTGACTGTACACTGATGTCACACTTTGGGTGCCATTTGTGTTCCTCTGATATTAAATTTAAAAATATCCATATACTAAAGGAAAATGGCTTATTACACTAGTAAAGTGTCCTATACAACAACCTACATGTATGTTTCAAATAAACAGCTTGAAACATAAATTAGACCTAGATCTACAGCACATGGAAAACTGCATTCTCACCTATCATAGCCCACTATAACTAAACGTTACCTTGAAATACAATCATTCAAATCCTTCAACAATCGTATTATTTTTGCATTATTGCGTGAAGCCATTTAATATCTCATGCTTGAAACATTTTTTCATTCATTAAAGGTTGTGGAAAATGTTGTGTCGCATATTAATATTCACTCAACCCTGTAACCCAAGCACATTAACATATTTGAATGCCTTGCCTTGTTTGAATTTACTGAAGTAAATTACTGTCATGGGAAGAAGAAACATAAGTTATCTTTTTTTGTATTTTCACTGATATTGTGATATTGACTCAAGATTATAGTTTGAAAGTATTGTTTTATATATATATACATTTTTGGCAAATTATTACAATTCCCTTATTGTCCTCCTGCCATTAACAAGGATGGTAGTTAATTTTTTTTAATATTTGCTAATTATATGCTTAAAACCCCACCCTGTTACTTTCAACCCTTTCCCCCTGTTAATTAAGTAAAGATATTTGCACAAAAACAGGTTTTACAATTATTGCCACCCCAAGTTTAATACTTTGTGCAATCACCCCTGGCAAAGATGGGTGCCAATAATTTTGGAGTCCACTGTACCTGAGATGGGTAAACACATTTCTGAATGGTTAAATATATGTTTTCTTGGATTCAATGTTGAAAAATGATTAATAATAATAATAATAATAATAATAATAATAATAATAATAATAATAATAATAATAAAGATCCATTTTTAAGAGACTGAGGGGGCTGAATGGCTCCCCAGTCGGGGGAATTGCCTTCTACTTTATTTTATTTTATTTAATATAGAAATAGCTGTATAATATGACACGGTTTGAATAATTTAATAATATTACGTAGAATAAATATGAGAGATACAGTCGTTCAAGTGTGATAAGAATCCAATTTAGCAACAACATGAGTCTAAATCAGACTGGTGATCGATTACTACAGACAATGAAGATAACCGTGGTTCATAGATAGCTACGTGTATAAAAAGGCTATTGGAGTGCTAGGTAGACAGTCACAAGATACGGCCGACACATACCTATGGAGCAGCAAGACTTTGGGGCTTCTCTGGATGTTTTGCACCGATATCGCTGGCAACAGTCAACAGATGGAGGGATCGATTCGGATTGCAGAAAGATCATTAGAACTGATGGTTCCGTGACACTTTTTCTCAACCAATCGCGGTAAGCACAAGAGTTCAAACATCCAAGGAGATTAAACCAAAAGAGAAAAATGGGTATTTTCAGATTATTGTGTTACAGTACTAAATTTTTTCCAGTTTCATTACATATTTCAGAATTTCATAGGTCAATTATAGTTTATTATTTCACACTAGCGTGCATATAGGTACCTACATCTTATCTTAGCATTTTACATGAAAGCTATTTATTTGTGTACCCCCATTCTGCTGTTGGTAGCTTCTGACGACAGAGTTGACTGGCTAGGTTCTTCTTTTGTTACTCTGTGGGACCTGCTTCATCAGGGTATTTCGGGTTATTTTAACGTCTCCTTTTCATGAGTGAAACCAATTTTGGCGACATTTTAACAGGTATGTAGCTAATCTGTGTATTTGTTGTGGTTGTACCAGTTAGGATTTCATCATACGTTTTGATAAACATCGTTTTAGCTAGCTAGCTAGCTGTATTTTTGAATGACAGTAGCAGGCCATTATTAGCTGGCTAGCTAGCTGTTTCACTTGTTCATTGTCTTGCATTAGCCACGTCGCTAACTGTCTATCATGTATTTTGTATGAGTTAGCTACATCTACTTACTCTTGCAACGATAGTTGGGGAAATAACCTCAGTGTTTTGAAATGAATGTCTTCTAGCCTGCTAGCTAACGTTTGCCTGTTGCTTGTCTAGCTACCTAAGCTAGCTAGCTAACTATTTAGCAGTGTCAGTCATCCGTATAAGTGGAGCATCTTAGCTAGCTAGCTACCATAGCCAGCTTCTCGGAAATTTGCGCCCAGTGTGAATTCGATGTTTCAGGCTTTCAGCAGTGTCGTTATCGGTTAGTTGCCTGTAACATCCACCTGAATGTGATTGATCCATTTAAGTAAATCCACCATTAAGATGGAAGAAAAGCACTATTCATCTATGACGTTTCCTGTGGAATATCTTCAACATTGGTGAGTTATAATGCGGCATTCTCATTAGATTCAGGCGCCAGGAATCTGCATTAATTATTCCACAGCAAGACTAACCCGTCCTGACAGGCTCCTTCATGTATACATTAAACTTCTTTTCCTCCTCATTTATCAATTACTTTGACCAAATTTTAGATAATGGCCAACCAATTATCCGAACTTACTAAACTGCCCTTGATATGCTATGTTGACAAGCGGCTTTTTTATTGTTTTTTTCTTTTTAAAGAGATGCGTTCACTCGTCATGTCTGTTGTGTGGGGAATTTTCAGCCTGATAAAATTGTAAACTGTTAGAAGTTTGGGATCCCGCTTTTGGCTATGGTGTTTTTTCAACCACATGAATCTATTGTCTGTACGACACATTCCTTCAACAACAACTACTCGTGAATTGTAATTATTATAAATCTGAGAAAGGGTTAAAAATGTAAAGGTAGGTCTCTCTCTGTTTCACCCCTGTCTGTATTGTAAAGGTGTGTATGTGTGAGTGACTGCATCACGATTGTGTGTGCGTGTGCACACGTGTGCACATAAAGGTGTTAAAGGTCTCTGTGTTTCTCCCTTGTGTTATAATGGTGTGTGTTTAAAGTTATACTTGTGCCTCTCTGTTTTATAAAGGTATACCTGTCAGTATTATGTTACCTCTCTGTTTTATAAAGGCACACCTCTCTGTGTCTTGCAGGATGCAGTCCGCTCAGCACATGCAGGCTCTCCAGGCGCTGCAGCTGCAGCAGATGGCCAACGCTGCCCAGCTCAGAGAGGCCCCCAGGGGTCCAGGAGTAGGGCCCATGCTGGGGGCCCCGCCACAGCCTAACTTCCACCCCGAACCCCAATCAGAGACCCCAGCCCCTGTACCAGGTGTGGTCCTGTCCTGTCCCAGAGTGTTTCATTCAGTTATAGCCCTGCTGTACACCCACATACATTTAATATGTTTGCACAGTATGCTGTAGATGACATTACATTAGTCATTTAGCTGATGTTTTTATTCATAGCGGCTTACAGTTGATTAGACTAAGCAGGGGCCAATCCCCCCTGTAGCAATGTGGGGTTAAGGGCCTTGCTCAAGGACCCACCAGCTGCACTGATCTTATTGTGGCAACACTGGGGCTTGAACCACTAACCAAGTCAAGCAGCTTATCCCTTAGGCCCCTGTACTGTACGTATTTGTCAAAGTTTTATTTGGGGTTACCCCGGGCATGTTTTGGGTTTGAAGTGCCTCTCATCTCCCCCGTGCAGAAAAGGGGAAGAGGAAGAGGGCTCGGCCCGCTGCAAACAAGGAGCCCAAACCCAAGCCAGAGCCCAAACCCAAGCCAGAGCCCAAACCCAAAGCCAAACCCGGCCCCAAACCCAAAAAAGCCAAGGAGGCCAAGGAAGAGGACGGAAAACAGGAGAAGATCGACGAGGCCTTCAAGAAGGTGAAGAGGAAGGTGGACCGCTTCAAGGGCATGTCTGAGGCCGAGGTCATGACCAAAACCCTGCCCGACATCCTCACCCACAACCTGGACTTTGTCATCGTGAGTTTACCTGCATTACTTTACCCAGCCAGAACGACAGGCACAGATAGACTTGTTCAATTTTACACCAAGCTGGATATTTAGATTAAAATGCAGGGTACCTGGAAGTACCTTGCTCGGGGGTACAATAGCAGTGGCCTTTTTGGATTTGAACCTGCAGTCTCTTGGGTTACAAGCCCAGTTCCCTAACCTATAAATGAAGCTGGTATTGAGTGAAGTAGTGTGCAAAAATGTAGGCACACCTGGGCAAAAAGCCTAATATCTAAGTGAACAGAAAGGAACCTGACCTCTAAATGGTACAACGTTAGACATGACCTATTTCTTCAAAAAGGCTATCTGACGAGACTGTTTTAACAGTAGAAATTTTCCAGGCTCCTGACGTAGTCATTGTGATTCAACATGTTAGATTCGGAGTCCAGAGTTTAACAATAAGGTGGATCTGTTCAACCAAGTCATAACTCCTATGAAGCAGTTTGGTTAGTGGCATTTTCCTGTGGATTCATGACCCCATCAGACCCTGTGGCTCTCCAGGGCCACGGTTGAGGGCCCCAGCAGACCCTGTGGTTCTCTGGGACCAGGGTTGGGGACCCCAGCAGACTGTAGCCCTCCAGAATGTAGTTGACAATATTTTTGCAGTAAAAATGAAACAGAGTTTTGCTGGATCTCTCTAGATTGGAATCAACCCAGGACTGATGGCGGCCTACATTGGAAGATGGTTTCCTGGTCCAGGAAATCATTTCTGTGAGTCGCACACCTCATTTTTTACATTAATCATTTTTCTTCTGCTTTTCATATGTTTTTACAGTCCATGTAGCATGTTCTCATATAGCAGTGATGTGAAGGGATATTTGAATGGGTGTTTGTGCCTTCAGGGAAGTGCCTGTTCTTAGCTGGAATCACTGAACAGCAGCTCAATCACATGCATGACGAGTCTCTGCCAGAGAAGTACAGCATAGGATTCACCAACATGGTAGCGAGGACCACTCCCGGAAGCAAAGACCTCTCAACGTATGTATATTTATGCGTGTGCAACTTTGTGTTAAAGGTCCCATATTGTGGAAAATGACTTTTCTTTTGCTATGTGAATTATAAAGGAGTTGAAGTTGTAAAAAGACTGTAAAAGTATCTAAAGCACAATGCTCAAATAAATCCACACGATCCGTCTGAAGAGAATGTGCATTGAGACGAGCGACTTGGAATTCCGTGAAGTAGTGACATCACAACGATATGCTCATTTGCTTCAGCACGCCCCTCCTTGTAGCCAGGATAAATCCAAGTGCTTTTGTTCAGTTAGTTGGAGCTAGCCAGCCAATCAGAATAGAGGTTTGTTGATGTCAATAAGCCTTAAAGACAGTCACTAAAACAGCCTGTTCTTGGTAAAGCTCGTGAGAGCCGCTGGAGAATGGACATGTAAAACTGGATAAACGTACTATACATTACATTTCAGTAATTTTGCAGAATAGTTAAAAACGGAATAAAATAAATATTTTTTGTGACCACCCTTCGGTGTTAAACCTGCATCACTTTTGAGGGAGGTTGTTCCAAGCATGTTGGAGAACTTGCCACAGTTCTTCTGCGAAATTCGGTTGGCTCCTTGCTTCTGATCTCAGACAGCCTTGATCAAGTTTTTATGTAAAAAGTAGTTAATTGCTTACAGTAATATGTTACTTTTTAAAATTAAATACAAAAATGTCTCTGTAAAATTAAAACTCTTTGAAAATGAATATTTGGAAATCTCAAATGTGTTCTTTTATACTAACACGCACAAAAGATTTCACATATATAATGAAGTCTAGGGTGCCTAAGACGTCTGCACAGTACTGTATGTGCAATGTGTTGTATGTTATCTTGGAAGTGTGCGTGTGTGTGGTGTTCTGTATGCGATATTGTATGTAGACTATGCTGTATGTACTGTTGGAGCTTGTGTGCTGCAGCTGGATTGTGGTAGGGATGCAACTGAACTGAACAGCCGTTCACAGGGAAGCCCTGCTGCCAGCTGTTCCTTATTGCAGCCCATGCAGGTGGAGCAAACCTGTTTATTTTCTATCTGACTGTTCACAGCAAAGAGCTGAGAGAAGGAGGGAAGATCCTGGTGGAGAAGCTTCAGAAATACAAGCCCCGTATCGCCGTGTTTAATGGGAAATGTGAGTATGGACAATTACCCAGGAAATGTGCAGGATTTTAAATCCAGATCTGGTGCTGATAAGTGTCATATATACTGTAAGCCGATGTCAATACATCTGATTTTAGGTTCAGTTATGTGATAATAGCTTATGTTATGTGGTACAGACTTGCCTTCATACCAAATTCTGTTTTGGTTTTCAGGTATTTATGAAATGTTCAGCAGGGAAATCTTTGGGTTCAAGCCAAAGAAGCTGGACTTTGGTGTCCAACCTCAACCGGTTCCGGAAACTGAAACAGTAAGAAGCTGTCCAATCAACAGAGGAACACATGCCACATTGGCTTCTGCTATTGTCTCCATAGTTCTTGTCTTTCTGGTTGTGATTGTGGTGCTATGGTGCAAATGTAAGCTAGCCATCCGATTCCTCAATCCCTTACACATGCATGTAAAAGTGCTATGAACTAAATGCCAGTTTCCAGACCTAAGGAAATGGTTGGCATTTATATAGCGCCTTCATCCAGCTGTACAATTGATGCTTCTCATTCACCCATTCACACACACACCCATGTACACTCGCACACCAACGGCGATTGGCTGCCATGCAAGGCACTGACCAGCTCGCCAGGAGTAATTGGAGGTTAGGCGTCTTGCTCAGGGACACTTCGACACACCCAGGGCGGGATCGAACCGGCGACCCCTCCGACTGCCAGACGACTGCTCTTACCTCCTGAGCCAATGTCGCCCCCTGACCTTAGTCACCGCTAGGTGTCAGCACTGAGCTCATTCACTAGGCAGTCGTGTGCAGATCCGCGGGGTTTCCGTGCCTGTTTGACGTGTGCGAGCCCGTCGCTGATTCACTCTCGCCCCGCTCCTCCGTGCAGGTGTGTTACCTGATGCCCTCGTCCAGCGCCCGCTGTGCACAGTTCCCCCGCGCTCAGGACAAAGTGCACTTCTACATCAAACTGCTGGAGCTGCGAGACCAGCTCAAGGGCCTGGCCAAGAGCAAGGAAGTGGAGGAGGTCAAGTACACCTTCGACCTGGGATTGGCCAAAGGTAACGTGAGAGGGGAGGGGCGTGGGGGCTAGTGCCACTGTGAGGGGTCGGGCCGGAGGAAATACTGCTTTTGCCTTTACTGCTCTGGGGACAGGAAATGGGTTCAGAGTTGGATGATTCTAGAGGGAGAAATTAGTGCGGTCCCTTGTGAGTGTATTCACAGTTCTCCCACTCTTTAATGACTGTTGTTCTTGCACATACTTTTTAGTGGTTAATGGTCACGTGGGTGATTGTGGTAAAGCTAACGTGTGAGTGAGTGAGAGTGAGAGTGTGTATGTGTCTGTGTGTGTGTCTGTTTGTGTTAGTGTTAATACTCATGTGTGTGACTGTGTTTCAGTGGACGCTAAGAGGCTGGCCATTAAGGAGGAGCAGTATGACCCCGGGTACGAGAACGCCTTTGGGGGGGCGTACTCCGAGTCAGGGGGCGTGCCAGAGGACGGAGCTGAGCAGAGCAACGGACACTGCAGCTTCTCTGCTGCAGGAAATACTGGTGAGAACACACACATGCACACTCACTTACACACACACACACACACACACACACAAACACACACTCTTACTCTCTCACAGACACACGCACACACTCTTTCTCTCACAGACACACACACACACTCTTACTCTCTCACAGACACACGGACACACTCTTTCTCTCACAGACACACACACACACACACACACACACACACTCAGCCACTCACTCACACGTGCACACACTCTTTCTCTCTCACAGACACACACACACACACACACTCACACATGCACACACTCTTTCTCTCACAGACACACACACACACACACACTCAGCCACTCACTCACACATGCACACACTCTTTCTCTCACAGACACACACACACACACAGCCACTCACACATGCACACACTCTTTCTCTCACAGACACACACACTTATGCACCTACGCACTCTCTTAAGCTTTCACTTAACACATTCACCGTCTGATAACAATGCTGTTTAAAAGCCAACCCCCCACTCCAAAATAATAGTGTTCAGTTTTGTCCATATTCTCATTATGAGCCGGGCTAGATCTAGCTCATGATGTGTTCCTCACAATGACCTCAGTCAGGCTTGGATGGCAGACCCATACATGAAGAACCACGGTCCTCTGTGGCGCTGTTTACTGTGGCTCATTTGTGTGGGCTTTGGTCGTCCCATTAACATTAATGTTGATCTCTTTTTGCGTCAGATGTGTCAGGTAAGGAGGCCCCTCCCACAGCGGGCGTGGGGAGCGTCCCTGAAGGACAGTGGATGATGCACTCCTTCGCCGATCAGATCCCCGACATCAGCGGCACAAAGCCTCAGCTGGGGGCGGAGACTGCGTGAGGGGGAGGAGCCTCTCGGAGGGCAGAGACTGTGTGCGGTAGGCGGAGCCTCTGAGGACTCCTCCCAGGAAATGCACAAAGGCCGCAGGTGCAGCACAGCTTCCTGTTCAGAAGGCCTTTCCCGAGTTACCTGGGTTACCTGTCAGCAGTGAAGGGCCTCCCCTCATGCTCACCAGCCAATCAGGGGCCACAGAAGGATGATGTCATAAACAGCTCCCTCTACGAATTGGAAATAGATTAGTTTACCATCTTGGGCGATCACTTTTGATAATGGTAGTTTTTATATATACAAATGTAATGTAATACATTGATTAGGTTTTTAAAAAATGCAATGTTTTGGAGAATGAGAAGGTTTTTAAGAAATCTTTTTAAGAGAGTGACATTTTTTGCAATAAGTGTGAACGGTCTGCTGCCAGGAAATGACGGCAGGTTTAATTTCAGGACTGTCTTAAATCAGGGATTTCTACTGAAACTTGACTGATGCCGTTTGTCTGAGGGCATCCTGCTGAGACTGCAGGGTTTGACCCTTTTCTTTCCCTCACACACACACAGACACAGACACACACACACACACACACACACACACACACACACACACACACACGGGGTGAAAGTGGTGTGTTATTCCTCTAACTGAATTGGCTGCTGGAGGTGCATTGTCTTATTCCTCTAACCTCAATGCTTACACAGCTACGGGCTGGAAACCTGATATTTGGTTATGGTTGTTAGATTTTTATTATGACCAATTCTAGTAGTAGGTTATATATATACAAATACACAAAGTGTATTGCTCTGAAGAATATTTGGAGAGACATCTCGATACCACTGCCTCCTGTCTGTACTATGTCCCTGTTCTTACCTGTCAGTCGCCCAACAGGACAAAACCACTGGCGCTCACCTGCAGCCACATAGAGCTGCGGTCTGTTAGGAAGAGAAGCTTCCGGAATAAAAGGCCTCTCTCCCTTCTGAGCTACTGCACATGCTCAGTGTGCGCTGTGTGCTCACACTGATCTGTCCGGCAGCCAAAATACCCGACGGCCTTCATCATATGTTTACAATATTTACATTCTCTTGGTGCTGTATTTTATTTTTTGGGTTACTGTTTCTAGTGTATGTTTTTTTTTTTTAATGTTTGCATTTTTTAGATGGTCTATTAAAGTCCTGGTAGTGAGGTTTTGTTTGGTGTTGTTTTTTTTTGGTTTTTTTGACAAACTTCCTTTTCTCTTGGTTTCGGTTGTCATCCATCAGTATTTTCCTCTGATTTACCAAAATAACATCAAGGATTTGAGCGTTTTAGATACTGCAATGCTGACTTTTGGTGAAAAAAATGCTGTCTTCATTTTATCATTTTGAAAGGCTGTTTATCCATATTTTACTTTGATTACACATTACATATGCCCTTGGCTATTGATGCTAGATCAGATTCAAAATTCTACTTAGGGTTAAACCTCCAAACTAAACCCCTTGTCCTTTGGGTCAAATTTGACCCAGTTTATTAGCAGTGAAATCCCCTTAAAATAGCTTTTTTCAGCATGAAATGTTGATGCTTTTTCCTGGAGTGACCCTACCATTAGTTAACATTGCCCCTTTTACATTTTTATAAACCCTGTAATTATGAAGTCAGAAATCATAATCAAGTGCGACAGATTCAGTACAGTAAAAAAATATATATAAATTGTGTTTTGTAGTAAAAACAAGTATGTACACAAAATGCAGTCTCTCTGGCCTGTGAAATCATTAAATGGTTATTCACCAATTTATTAATGAGTGACAAATTGGTTTAGAGTTTCAAATTCAATGAAGAGGATTTTTTCAGTTCACTTCAATAACATCCCTGTAGTTGAGCAGAATTTATACTTACTTTTTTCTAAGACATGGATGGGGTAGCACATTTTCTCTGCAACTGCATTACCGATACTGGTCAGAAACGTTCATACATGGGCTCATTGTGTTCTATAGAGCCTATACAAAACATAGATAGTAGCATTCCTGTGTACAAATACTTTTGTAGAAGTATGCAACGGCAAAACGGAAACAGTGATAATTCCTCCAGAGAAATTCTATCTTATTTCCTGTATTTCGAAAATGCAGAGAAGTTTGTTCTGCCACACACGTTAGCGCTAAAGCAATGACATCTTAAAAATTGTTTCTGCAGATAGAACCATGAGTTCTAACGGTTTGAAATGGTATATCCTGTTACCACAGTGATTGAAAATTGCACCCTACAAAAAGGAATGAATCCCAAAAAAAACCCTTACTGAGACTAAAGGGGTTAAAGAGCTTGTTCTGGTGCAGTTTTTGTTCTCATGGACACAGGCTGTCTGTCGCTACACCGTTGCCCTGCAGCACTCCTGATGTAGGCCACTGTGGAACCGTAATGGCCATTTGAGTTCGGGGGAAGTGGGACCACGAGAAGCTGTTAAATCGGTGGCATATGCGAACGTGGGAAACCGGATATGTAGCGCAGTTAGCTAACGGCCCGGCTTCATAATTATAATATAATTATAGGCACCCATTAGCCTACCCTCATTAATTCCTGAAGTTGCTGCAGTCTTCAAGCACCTGGGGTCTGAAGGTAGTTGAAAGTTGAGCCACATAACACAAAAAGCGCTCTGCATCACTGAATAAAAAGGCTGAATTACAAATGTAAACATTTTATTTAATTATTTGTTTTATTTAATTTATTAGCCTGCAAATAATCTCAGGATGTCTTTAAAATGTCTGTAGCATTTGAAAACATAACCCCCCCCACCCTCCACACACAGTGCAGTATATAGTGGATTTGATTCATATTACATTACACAGACGCCCCCTCCCCCCAAGGTGTTAAAATCTGTTTCAACACCTCAGTTTTGTACGAGCAGGGTTTTTGGAGAGTCTCAGAATGCCAGTGGGTCAGAATGGAAGCAGCACCCCCTTCAGGCAGCAGGGAGTACAGGAGTCACGGTAAACCGTTAAATACTGTGAGGATCCAAATCCTCTGGTTTTTGCAGAGCTGTGTTCCTTGTGAATTTCATACACGCAGCAGTACAGGATCAGACAGGGAAATGTAGAGATGTCACGCCCTGCGTATCTCTTTGTCATTCACCTCTCACACTCTTTCTTAGTTATTCACCCTCTCACACTCTTTCTTAGTTATTCACCCTCTCACACTCTTTCTTTGTTATTAACCCTCTCACACTATTTCTTTGTTATTAACCCTCTCACACTATTTCTTGGTTATTCACCCCTTTGCATTCATAGCTATTGTCTCTTGTTCACATTTTTGCAGTCACTCTTGCTCACTCCCACACATTCATTCTTTCATGATCTATCGCTCTCATTCTCATCCTCTCATCCTCATTATTTCGCCCCAGGGGTGGCCAACTCTGGTCCTGGAGAGCCGCTGGGTGTGCCGGCTTTCGTTGTTACTCAGCAGTTAATTGATCAATTAAAGCAGTTGATTACACAGTCAACTCACCTCGGCTGGTTCTTGGGAGTGAATATGTTGCTGATTTTCAGCTGAAAACAAAAGCTAGCGCACCCTGCGGCTCCCCAGGACCAGGGTTGGCCATCCCTGTTTCACCCTCTCTGTTTCTGCGCCCTCCCTCGCTTTCCATTTTGCTGTCTCTTAGCTGTCGGGCCGTACCAACGTGAACCTGCCCGTGGGGTCCGGGACGTACCACTTCTCCCACATCTCCATGTGCACGCAGGGGAAGTCCCAGGGCTTGAAGCGGCCGTTCCAGTGCAGTAGGCTTGCGGCCTCCAAGAAGGCATCAGAGTACCAGGTGTCAGGACTCCAGCCTGGTGGGTGGGAGGGGGAGGCCATGTTAAATTCACTTGGTGAAAGGTTGATGTGTTTTCACAGTTGCCTGACCCTGGGGTTGAAATCAACAAATCATGCAAAATAAGGAAGCATAATACCTTTGCATGTAAATGTAAATGAGACTGCAGTGTGAAAGGATACTGCAGTTTTGTATATATGTATATATCAGAATGTGTATATACCCAACTGGTTTAACAGCCTTAGGTGTTTCTTTGTACTTTACACACAGACGCTTACGGATAAACAGCAAAGTTATCTGAAGGCCAGTATTCAGTGGATGTAAAATTCTCTTCCCCCACCCAGAGAAGAGCATGTTAACAAGACCGACACTTGTTAGGCAGGTGAAGCGATCTGGGCTCACCCAGGTGTCCGATGTGCCAGCTGGGGTCGATGTCGGAGTACTTCTGGTAGAAGGCGATCAGCATGGGGGGAGTGGCCACGGCCCCTGCCATGGTGCTGGTGTACAGGTCGTCCCTGAGGGGGAGATGGGGCCCACACTATTTCACTCTTTAACTGGGCCTTTGTTTGGTCAAACGCTGAAAAACGTTTCACAGCCAGGGATGAAGGGTGCCAGATGTGAGGAAGAGTTGACAGCATATAGGCTGGAAGGAAGAATGAAAGTGTAGAAGGACAGAGAAGAATGAGTGTTGAATAGACTGAAAAAGGTTAAGTGCAAGAAAGTAAAGTGAGCAGTTTGATCTGACAACCTTTCAGCAGGTCTGTAGGAAGCACTGAGAGGGGCAAACTGTCGAATGCAGAGGGGCAGATGTTAGATATAAATTGTGGATGTGGGATGCTGAGGGGCAGATGTTGGAGGTAGGGGGCAGATATAGGATGCAGAGGGGTAGATCCCCAGCTGTTGAATCTAAACCTGATGTTGTTCTGCATCCAGCCCTCCAGCTGTTTGGTGATCTTCTGCCTCTTCCATTCCTCCACGTCTGCCACAATCACCCCGGGGTTAAAGGAGCACTCGCTCGGGTTAATCCCCAAATCCCGCACCTCCATCTTCCTGTAGTCCAAGAACCCCATGTACGTTGTCTGGGAAACACACACACATATATTACCTGTTAATCACTTATACTGCCTGTACACTCATTACATTACATTAATGGCATTTGGCAGACACCCTTATTGAGAGCGACGTACAGTTGAGTAAGCAGGAGACAATCCTCCCCTGGAGCAATGCAGGGTTACGGGCCTTGCTGAAGGGCCCAATGGCTGTGTGGATCCTATTGCGGGTACACCAGGGATCGAACCGCCAACCTTGCGGGTCCCAGTCACGTACCTTAACCACTACGCTACAGGCCACTCATATCATATCCAGGGTTCTCCCCAAGAATGTAAAGGTGGCTGGGCACCACTTTCACTTGTGCCACTGTGCCACTGTGCAACAAAAACAGTAGCCATTCTGGGGAGCACCCTGCATACCAGCATACCTTCTAAACAACCTGCATCTTACCTGTATTTCATATAAGTCCTGTGTCTTACCTATATACCACCCAAACAACATCTATCTTACCTGTATTTTGTGTAAACGTCCTGTGTCTTATCTGTACACCTCCCAAACAACATCTGTCTTAGCTGTATTGTACATATTACATTACATTAATGGCAGACGCTCTTATCCAACAGCTCTGTGTTCTGTGGCTACACCGGGGATTGAACCACTGACCTTGCGGGTTCCAGGCATGTACTTTAACCACTACACTACAGGCCGCCCCCTGTAGTGTAGTGGTATATATATATCAAACTGTGCTGTACCTGCACATCAGGTGTGCAGTAAAAGCACCTCTTACCTGCATACCCATACTGCGGACCACATCCGACGGCAGGTCACAGTCGTTGGCGAAAGCAGCAGCATGTCCTGGGTCCAGTTTAGTGTTGTACAGGACCTGTATGTCCCCTGAGTCAGAAAGAGCAGGCACCTGTTTCTATTACCACTGTAAATGACTCTGCTCTTTCAGTGTATTAGTCATGCATTACAGAACAGTTTCATACATTGTGTATAATTAAAAGCTCTAAAGAGACATGAAAATCTCACACTTCAACAGGACTACAGTAAATGACACATTGCAATCAGGACAAATAGGTGAATAAGTGTCTGTGAAATGCTGCCACCATAGTGGTTATCATTCACGTATTTGTAAATTGTAAATAGATATAGTACTGTAGCAGTAAATTGCATATATTGCATATAAATTCAGATTCTCAAAGCCACTCAGTGTTGTATAAGTACCAGGACAATGAGACGTTCCAGAATGTTCTCTCTCTCAGCTGGAGGTGCAGAGGGAATGGAAGCAATCATTGAACCTACACTTTGAGGTGTTTACCTTGCACGATGATGTCATCATCTAAGTAGATCACCTTCTTGTGTCCGATGACAAGCAGCGGCAGGTAGAAGCGCACAAAGTTGAGCTAGAAAACAGGAAAGCAGTCTGTTCATATGAAGCCAAAATGGCATCCAAAATGATCTCTTACATAACCATGCATTGCAGTGTTAAAGTATGTGTGCTTGCACAGAGCCAAAAATTACCTCTCTCACCATGTGACTGAACAGATTTATATCAGTAGGACATAAGTAATGTATATGAAACATGTTACATGATGATGCAAACCCCTGGACTCACCGGGTGCTTCAGGTCAGGTCGGGTGGAGTCTGTTTTCACCTTCCCTCTTAGAACCATCGGGTTAAACTCCAGGATTTTAAACTTTATGTCCTTCAGATCAGAGTTCTCAATATACTGCCTATCAAATAAAAACAGGGTTAATTTTGAAATGGTCAGTATCCTGGAGATTTTTTACAAGTCTCTAAAGAGTTAAAGCATGTCAAAAAAAAGTTTTTAACCTAAATATGGCAAGTAGTCCTGGTGGTGGAACCTTAGTGTGGGGTGTGGGGGAGGGGGGAAGGGTTTCGGTGCCATACCGGGTGTAGGAGACGGAATCGCGCAGGGTGACGATGTAGAAGACCACATTGGCCTCTGTGTTGCTGCGCACGCTGTTGATGGTTGCCATGGCACCGCCCATTCTCTCCTTGGCAGCACAGATGACCACCAGGATGGCATTGCTGTCCTCCACCTGTGCCACGGTCTCAACCTTCCCCGACAGCTGCGCCTCCTCCAACTTCTCTCTACCTGCTGCCTTGAGTGTGACTGCTGGCTCTGTCTTGGCTTCTCCCAAATCTCCATCTGATGCAAGCACCCACAGATGGGGGTACCATCACATAACCACACAATCTTACGAGTCCCAGATTAAAAATGTACTTGAAATGATCATTGCCCGTTTATTAAAAAAAAAAAAATCAATCCATGAGTCTTAAATAAAAATAATTTTGTTCTTAATGTTGAATACAATGGAAAAAAATGAAGCAGTGGCAGTGCTTCTTTCAGGAATATTCAAATGTAACTGTATGAATACAATGAAACTGTATGTGCAGACAAGATGCCTAGTCCATGAAAATGAACTTATATGGAGTAGGACAGCACTCTTCTTTGATTGATAAATTAATTAAATCAAGGGAGAAAAAAACAGACACGTTTGGAACAGAGGTCCTTCTTCGGAGACTCTAATAAATACATCTTTCCGAGAAAAGTGCTGTGCTTAATGTGTGTTGCCTTTGGGTTAGTAATAGGTTTTGTTGAAAATTCTCAAGGATCTGCAAAACCGTGTCAAATTCTACCAAATTCTGCATCTAAAGCATGCAATCTGCAGTACTTAATTTAAGTTACTGATTGGCTAATTTGTTCACACACCTTGGGCTCATTCCAATCGCTTATTTTTATCCTTCCCTGCCTCCTTGTTCCTTGCGTGACCCGATAAATATTTATAGAGGTCCACCATCTTTAAGGGAGTTCCACCTGTCAAATGTTTCTTCAAGGAGCTAGGAGCCAGGAGCTAGGAGACTCCCAAAGATTTCTTGAGCAAGGAAACATGAGCGCATCCTTTGCAGAAGTATCTTTTTAGAAATTTTGATGTATAAACAATCACCAACCACCTCTCCCCATCTGCCACACATATGCCACATCTGTCATTACTTCAAACTGACGTACTTTTCATGTTTTCTTGATTCCCCATCTTCACTTCCTTTTCTGGTTTCCTTTCCTTGCCTCCACGATGGGTGGAGGTAGGAGCAAGGAATGAGCCCCAAGTTTCCAAGGCTAGAATTGGCTGCCAAAAAAACCTTAAAAAACCTACTGCTATCCTCCTAGGACTTGATCCCTGAGTTAAAATATTTCAAGTGAAGTATTTGACCCTTGTGGGTACTATACTGCAAACATGCAGAGGAAGTGCACTGACTGGGACTTAATGGCTGTAGTTTTAGCTGTAAGGAATTTGATACATACCTGTATTGCTGTTTGGGAGCTGGACTTTGTGTACCTTGCTGTACAGGATTATATATACCATCAAAATCAACAACATCAGGAGCACCCGGTTCACTGTAACAAAGAGGAACAGTCATATAAGGGACTTAATTTAGTGTAATGGATGGAATGTGCAACATACCACATTTACCAACCCTTTTCAAAATATAACAATTTTACCTACATTCTGTTTCAAAATATGACAATTTTACTTACTCTCTGGCCATTAGAATGCCATTCACTTGGGAAATGTGAAGCAGGTTATGTCTGAGAAGCAGGACAAACAGCCCCAGAGCACTGATCTAGGGTCAGCTATCGTTCATGCCAAACCAAATCTCCACTCATTATGCACCAACACAAGGCCTTATCCCAGGTCAGTCTTTGGGGATGCACTCCCTTTCAACACCCCAGATGAAGACTTTCTTCCAGACTCCCATCCCAGACCTCCCTGTTGAGCGCTAGCGCTGGAGCTGACAGATTGACAGTCTAAATAAGCAGTGCTGGCCCCTGACCTCTACCACTACCTTTCCCAGCTGGTTTGACTCTTTAACCACCCTGCCAGTTACAATATAAATAAAGAACAAAAGAAATGAAGATGTATCTAGCTCCAACTCAAATCATTCAGAAATTACAAACTAAAATGTTTCCTGTTTATACATTTTTGGGAAAAATAAGTGTTAATCTCTAACTTGCCTTCATGAAAATTTTAAATGTGAGCAGGGTCTTTATTTATAAAAACACAGGCACACCCAGCTTAGCTGCTTAAACACACAGATTTAAACACTCCATGCTTCAAAGATAAGAACATAATCATATAATCATAAAAATATCATTATAAGAACATAACCATATAGTCATAAGAACATAACCATAACCTTATTATTATAAGAAAATAAAAATAAGAACATAACCATATAACGAGAACAGGCTTCCTAATTAAAATACTCTTCTTGAGTGGTGCTATTGTCTGAAATTAAATAATAAAATGAAGTGCATTCTCTCTGTACAAGCACTCATTTCACACACAGATACACACACACACATTCTGGGGAATGGTCTGTGTGAACACCGGGACAGGAGGGTGTGTAAAATGAGAACTCTCCCCTGATTCCCAGTCTATGGAGGCCCACAGGCTGCTATAGTTCAATGCAGTAGAGGGTAAACTGAGGGGAGAAATATTATCCTGTTTTTAAGAAGTGGCATTTAACAGAATTTCTTTCATTAGAACAACACACGATTCACAGGTTTAATTACAGCACTAATAAACTGCTGCTGGAAAGTTTTATGGGCTTGCTGTGAGCAGCGAGTGCAGCCCTGGGAAAACCCTCTTAATTTTGGACTCTTTAATTCCCCTAACATGTCTAAGACCAGCCTTAGAGCAGCCGTAGATACATCGTCACTTCTGTCCAGAAGCTCACACACATGTGCGTGGGCACACACACACAACTGCATGAATGCACACCCCCACGAACATACATATACACACATACACACTCACACACACCCACAACTGCATGAATGCACACCTACACAAACATGCATACATACATACACACTCTCTCACACACACGCACACACAAAACACACATACAAAAGTAATTAGATCACCATTTATGCCTTACACAATAACGCACTGACACACACAAGCACACTTCATTTCTTACATCATCAATTCTGCCCAGGAGCACTCTCTCTCTCACACACAGATACACAGACACACACACACACACAGACACACACACACACTGATACGCACGGGCACACACACATATACACACATATGTGAGGTAGATGTATGGGGGCATTCCAGCAGTGTCGGGGGAGAGCCCAGGAGGCTGGAGCAGGGCCCAGAGCACAAAGCCGGCATTCAGAGCAGCTACCTCCACTGGAGTCTGCCCAGAAGCAAACACACTTTTACCAGCCCTCTGACGCACAGCTATCCAGTTTACTGGTTCCTCTCATACTGTACCCATAAACAGCAAGCTCAACATTACCCCATTATCCCACAGGACATATCAAACGTGATTTATAATCCTACAGGATTTGTTATCTACAGGACTGGTGCAGTGTGATTGTCCATATAACAACTCAAATACGATACAATACAAAATATGATATGGTTATGATATAAAAAATTGAGCTCAGATTAAATGTACAAAAATGTACCTCCCATGATGGGATGATGAATTCCAAGTTTCAGTCTTACTTTGTGGTAAACATAGTCCTCCTAGGACATTTTTTCTCAAGGAATAAACAAGTATTATTGATCAGTTATACATTGTCTTTATCTGACTTTCATTTTAAACACTTGATTATGTAGTCCAAGCCCACTTGTGGTCCATGTCCATATTCCTCATGTTGCTTATGACAAGGCTTTTCCAGCTTCCATTCTCATACAGGTGAGTTCTGCACTTCCCCAATGTTTGCTTGAGTATGAGACTTGAATAGTGGTTGAGTTTGCAAAACAAAGCTTTCCATTTTCCAGTCATTATTTATGGGGTGGGCTGTGTTTGTGATATAGGACTGGGTGGCTTGGGAGGTCCAGCCATCAGTCGTTAGCGAGATGCAGTTGGCAGCATTGAACCTCTGAGTCATGCTTTGTTTTGTATCTCTGTAAAGGGCTGGAACTATGTTATGACCGAAATGTGCGCTCTGAAGTGTTAATTCGCTTCTGAAATCCCTGTTCTCTACAACTGAAAACGGTCAGTCGTGAGCCATATAAACACCTATGCATTTGGTGATTTCCTTTGCTTGCGTACTTGATTGGAGGAAAGGTGTTGCGAACGATGGGTCTAAAGTTGTTTGTCCTTTGGTTAATTTGAAAATATGTGGTTATGTGAATTTGCGATACATTTTTTGGCTCCATGAGGCATAATGCCAAATTTCCCTATTGCAAAATATTGTGTCACTCCCCTAATTATAAGCACATGAAGTTTAACCCTTTAAGGTGTGTGATTGCAAATATGTGGTTTGAATGTTCTTAACTGAACCTTCTTATCTTGATGTAACAATCACTTCTGGTAATTGAAAGCAATGGAGTTCTAGAACACTGACTTGAGGAACAAAAACAGTTTACATTAAGGGTAATGAACTAATGTAGTTGTACAATAATTGAGCATTAAAATAAACGTTTTATTTGTTAATGCATTTGTAATCAATGAACTAACGTATTTGTTACATGATATTTATAGATTAGCGAATCATAAAATGAACTTATAATTAGTTAACCATTAACAAATACATTACTGACTTTTTCATTCCAATATGAATTGGCAATAAGTAATGTAGTTGTTTCATGGACCCTTATTGTAAAGTGTTACCAAAATACCTATTCTTCAAAGGGTTAACAAGAAACACATGTAGCACTCACACTTCTTCAGCAGGACCATCTCTCCTCAGGCACCATCTGAAAAGGAAGATTTAAAACTCAGGTCATAAATCAGTGACAGCTGCTGTACGTCTCGATTGTGGACTTGGTTAATCAGCGGAACACAGTCTGACCACACAGGACTGGGTCTGGAGAAGCACCACACTTTGTAACCCTCAGTGTGTGATAGCCACATTAGCTGCACTGTATCAGTGTGTGATAGCCACATTAGCTGTGCTCTTCAGTGTGTGATAGCCACATTAGCTGTACTGTATCAGCATGTGATAGCCACATTAGCTGTGCAGTATCAGTGTGTGATAGCCGCATTAGCTGTGCTGTATCAGTGTGTGATAGCCACATTAGCTGTGCTCTTCAGTGTGTGATAGGCACATTAGCTGTGCTGTTCAGTGTGTGATAGCCACATTAGCTGTGCTGTTCAGTGCGTGATAGCTACATTAGCTGTGCTGTATCAGTGTGTGATAGCCACATTAGCTGTACTGTTCAGTGTGTGATAGCCACATTCGCTGTGCTGCATCAGTGTGTGATAGCCACATTAGCTGTTCTGTATCAGTGTGTGATAGCCACATTAGCTGTGCTCTTCAGTGTGTGATAGCCACATTATCTGTGCTGCATCAGTGTGTGATATCCACATTAGATGTACTGTATAAGTGTGTGATAATCATTAGCTGTGTCTTTGTGTTTAAGCTACAGCAGCTGCACTATGTTTGTGTGTGTGTGTGTCTTTCTCTCTGTAGCAACACTCCCCAGCTCAAAATTGTTGGTACAGCAGAAAATCAGGGCTGAATCTCAACAATGAAATCTTAAACCCCACATACAGAGCAGGGGGTCCTGTGCTCCCACTCCCAAACTCATAAAAATATTAATGAAATAATGCCTGGAGAACTGTGTGTGTATATGTCTGTGTGACTATGTGTGTGTGCGCATGTTCCTTATTTTTTATTTTCATGTACAGCACATTGCTGCATCACTTTTATGAAATGTGCTCTATAAATAAAGTTTGTCGTTGTTGTTATTGTATACATGTGTGGTATGTGTGAGAGTGTGTATGGGTGTGTGCGTGCGCATGGGTGTGGCCTAGAGAATATTATTCATGACAAATCAAAAACTCCTCTGTTACAGGCCAACCGTTACGTATTTAAAATCCTACATTACATCCTCTTCCAAAATATTACATTCCCCCAGCTTTTGATCATTCCTCTTGCTGTTTTGGATATTATTTATATGTAGGGCTATTATTTATGTTAATGTGTTTTTTTTCCCAACAGCATGAGCTGCTTTACTGTACTGAGAAAAAAGCTTAACACTGACACTCTACACAGCAAATTTCAGTTAATTTCCCTTCTATTTCTTTCTCTAAAGTAGAAGAAATACTGCAGAAAAAGGAGTAATGAAAAAATACACTCAAACCGAGAATTATTCTTTCTCTCCTGTCTTTATTTTTCTTTCATTTACTTTCCCTCTCATGCCCCCTCACCCAGAGATAAATCTTTCACTGTGCAGGGTCACTTACATTACAGGCTGCTACTTAACACAAAACTCTAACCTACCCCCCACTCATTTAAAACAAAACACCAAACTACCCCACGCTTACTGAACACAAAACACTAATCTACCAATAGGCATATCCCCTGTATTCACTGGGGGGTTCATGTCCACCCCAAAAATACCAATCTGTCACCTCCAATATTCACATTTTTTTGGGAGAGCTGTGCCGTTCCCCATCAAACAACAGAAATGTTAAAGGTGAATGCTAGTTATGGGCTCTCAGACTCCAAACACAAATATGGGGTGCAAAATGTTAAGAATGTAATATCCAAGCTGTTACATGGGTAGGCTATTATATTAACTTATGTATATTATACAAACATATCAACTTCATGGTTACTAATTTCTTTATTTTTAAAGGCTCTGAACAGGTCAAACTTTTGTAGAGAATGTTGTTGTCCAATAGTAAGTGTCTATTTTCACAAAACAACCAAAAGCTTAACACAAAAGACAAATCTATCACATGCTCACGGTAATACAAGACACTAATCTACCCCAAAACACTCATTTAGCCTGTCTACAGCATAATCTACATCACTGTTTTACAAAATGACAAAATAACACGTATGGGTGTAAGATTTCCTTTAACTGCAGGTCATGACTCATGACCCGTCACCAGTCCAGAAAAACCGCTGGTTTTGGAGGTAGAATAGCTATTCAAACACAGCGGGTTCTGTACTTACAAAATGCCTGCATTACAGTGCATTTCAATCTGTGATTTAGATAACTGACATATTAAAATTTGATTTTATAAGGGCTAATGATAGGCTACACAGTAATATGTTTAATGTTACATCAACTCAGGGTTACAGAGAAGCCTATGTACTAGGCGATGTACTCTGTTAGAGTTGAATGAACACTGGACATTTTACTGTGCGCATCGTTTTATGCAATACAAAGCTTCAGGCCAAATCTTTTCATTTAACTCTCAAATTGATTATTTTACCTTGCTGCTTTACATTATTATCACTTACTAACACAGTGTTTCCGATTTTAGCGCGTGATTGTTCATTAGAAGTCCCGTGGAGATGAGCCCCGGCATCGATAGGCGGTTTTCATCAGTGTCATCCATCAGCTGAAAACCACACCGCACACCCGTGAATTTACGAAAACGACAAAATCTCTTCACGTACCTATGTTGGTATGCAAGAATTTATGGAAAAGATATATGTCCAGTTACTTCGGTTCTCCTGAAATCCTCCGCGAAGTGTCCATTGGCATGATCTGTCGTGTCAGCAGCGTTTCTTTGGGGGGCGGGGTGCTCCATACAACACGATTAGTGGGGCTCGCCGAAAGGACGTTTGCTTTTAGCAGGCTCTTTCCAGATGTGCCCCTTACATTGCCCAGCCCTTGGGCATTCAGAGCGGACCCACGGGGACCATGTGAACGTAGAAGGTGGCGCGCAACGGAGATCATAAGAAACAGTAGGTAACTCTTTGAGGTAGGCCATGGAGTTTCATTCGATTGTCAGTTAATTAAATGGCATTTAAATTCTGGCAAGTCAGCAAAAAATTCAGGCCAATTGCATTTTTACACTCATTTTTACCATTTGTTAAATATGGGCCGACTTGTATTTAAGTAATTTTTGTCTTACTTAAGCTTTCATGTCCAATTTCCAATTGTGGACTTTTAGGCTGCTTTTAACTAACAATAGGTTTTTGAGAAGTTGAGAAACTGACATTAGGATTATTCACTATGTCCCATAACTTGGTGGCTAAGGTTTCCATAAACATCCATCAGGTTCCTGCAGTTCGTAGATATTAATCAGTTCCTCTTTTCCGTGGTCGCCCGGTCCAATAACGAAACCCACCTCAGAACCTCACAGATTGCTGAGTGGAGCGATATGGCACAGACCTACCTCGCCCCCCAGTGGTGAAATGGGTGACCTGCAGAGGTAGACTAAAAACAGAATCACTTTAGCCCCGAATGATACCGGTACACATTTGACATGGGTATATCATTTGCCCAGCATTAAATATTCGATCTCGGCACCCTGGGTGAATTATTATATTGCGTGGTGCACCGAGGTACTGATAAGTCTAAGTAAAATGCTACTAAGATACTAAGCCTTTGTATTAATATAATGACGCCATAAAAATGCTCTGTAAATGTTGCAAAAAATGTGAATAACTACTGTACAAGGAGTACAGAGCTAATAGAGCATCACTATAACTGAAATGGATTCATAATTATGCATTTTGGTGTCCGTAGTGACTGTAATCGTTCGTACGTTGCCGGGATCAAATTCGGTGTTGGGCGTGAACTGGTTCGGTTCTTCCGCTCCTTATCTTTGCTTAGCGTCTACTGTTTTAATACACAGTATCTGGCTTGGCCTCGCCATGAATTTGCGTCGAGACGCCACAGCTCAGATACTGTAGAGCTGAAGTCATATGTTATGGTTAGATCTGAGTCCCTCCCTCTCTGGTCCATTATGTGGGTCCCTATTGTGAGGTCAAACCCAAAATGTCCGGAGCCCTGCGGATATGTACAAACTCCCTGTGTGAGCTGTCTCTCGGCCAGACGCCTGAAATGCCAACCGATTCCCTCTGTTGGACCCTGGGTTTGGAAGCGTGCAAAGCGCAGACCATCAATCAAAACGTCACAGAGTTCCAGTGCGCGTTTCCGCGCAATTCCATCTGACGTAACCACTACAGCTAAATTCGGTTAGTTATGTAACCCTGTATGATAAGTGTGAAAGCTTACAGATTTAACCATGGCGCGTAACAAAGAATTACCTATTATACAAACAATATGTAGGCAAACTCGGCAAATAACATATTTGCATTTTTATTAAAAGGATTAACATGAAATCACACAATACTCACTCATATTACAAAAACATTAACATGATCCAGTACAAAATTAAGAACCCCCACCCATACTGCTGCAGAGGAAGGAAAAAGTATCTTATTTTAAACAAGAAAAATCAAAGTGTCCCATACACACACATGCACACAGAGCCTCTGCTTTATACTGTGCATTTCCAAAATTGGATAAAACTCCAGTCACATACAAATAATAATCACAAACTCAGTGGAATAACACACAACCCAATTAGTCCCCATCTATGTACCCACTTACTGAGGCCCCCCCCCCCAAAGGATGAATAGCATATATACACCAGGGACCACAAAAAAACCCCACAATTTAGACACTTCCATTTCTCACTGTCCTGTCAGCCATCAGGAGAACTGAATCTGCTGCACGCCAGGAATCTGCAAAGAGAACATAATCAGGTTCATCATCATAATGATCCTCATTGTAAAATGTTTTCACAGCATCCCAAAAAATTCCAGCTCCTACACAGTACAATGTTAAATAAACTCTTAAGAGTACATATGGTCCCTAATTAACTTATATGTACTCTGTGAGAGTTTAGTTAACACTGGACATTTACTGTGTAGTTGTTAGTGACAAGACGATCCATCATAGGATGGAAGGCTGCAAATTCATAACTTCATAATATGGACCATGGCTTTGACAAAAGACTTAAATGGAGATAACATACTATATTTATCAACCTATCACTGGAGACATGAGAAGGTTTGTACAGTGTCAGTAGGGGAGTCAGGTGAAACAGGTTGCGTTGTCTGCAGGCAGGACCACAGACCCAATTGCTAGAGCTGAAGACGGAAAATGCTCAGAAGAGATTTTAATATGACATTCCAGGTTTCTGTCACCTACGTAAACTAGCATTAAAATTATGAAATAATTTTTTGCAGGTACTTCCAATTCTACTAGCCATTGATGATGAATTCTAAACCTGAGTTTAGCAAGCTTAGGGGAGGGTGATGGTCACATGGTAGCCATTATCCTGGCTCTGCTAGCCACAGCACAAACCACACTCAGATGAACAGGAAGAGAGAAGGACGCTATATTGCTGTAATGGCTCAAGAAGGGAGCGTGAGATCGACAGGCGGATCGGTGCAGCGTCAGCAGTAATGCGGGCGTTGCACCGGACCGTTGTGGTGAAGAAGGAGCTGAGCCGGAAGGCGAAGCTCTCGATTTACTGGTCGATCTACGTCCCAACCCTCACCTATGGTCACGAGCTTTGGGTAGTGACCGAAAGAACGAGATCGCGTATACAAGCGGCCGAAATGAGCTTCCTCCGTAGGGTGGCCGGGCTCAGCCTTAGAGATAGGGTGAGGAGCTCGGACATCCGGAGGGAGCTCGGAGTAGAGCCGCTGCTCCTTCGCGTCGAAAGGAGCCAATTGAGGTGGTTCGGGCATCTGATCAGGATGCCTCCCGGGCGCCTCCCTTTGGAGGTTTTCCGGGCTCGTCCAACTGGGCGGAGACCCCGAGGGAGACCCAGAGCCCGCTGGAGAGATTATATATCTCTCCTGGCCAGGGAACGCCTCGGGATCCCCCAGGAGGAGCTAGAATGCGTTGCTGGGGAGAGGGACGCCTGGAATACCCGGCTTTGCCTACTGCCCCCGCGACCCGACTCCGGATAAGCGGGTGACGATGGATGGATGGATGGATGGCTCAAATAATCACAACCAACTGGGAAAGGACAGGCTACATGCCACAGGCAGGACCAAAGCTCAACATGCAGCCTTGTCCATTTCCACACAGGGCTAAATTCTTATGCAGCAGTAGAGCATATATTCACCCACTAAGCTCTCTTTGTAGAGCAGGGACACTCCAACCAGGGCCTGGAGACCAGGGGCCTCATTTATAAAACTGTGCTTAGGATTCACGTCAAAAGGTTGCGTAAGCATGAAACCTACGACGTGCATACGCAAAAAAATATTCTGATTTATAAAACAGTGCATACACACGTCCCACGCCAGTTTTCCTTTATAAATCACAATCAACTCTAAATGTGGCGCAACTTTGCCAGCTTCATGTCCCGCCCACAGTTGCCTATAAATAGGCAGTGAAACACCCCTAATGAATATGCATTTCACGAAGACAACAATGGCAAACGCAGAAAAGAAGGCCAAGAAAAGGGATTTCAGCCATTTGATTGCCTCTGAAAAGCTACAGGTGTGGGAATTATCCCGATTGATTGTAAATGACGAACAGTTCTGCACAACGAATGTGATGATGACGATGATAATAATAATAATAATAATAATAATAATATAATACACGTTATTTGTCTAGCACCATTGAAAACACAGTTACAAAATTAAGAGATAAAACGAACAAAAATGTATAACAATAAACACGATAAAACATAATATATGAATATGATAACAATATATGAAACTATGCTCGTATCTGCCCGACTGACGCATTGTAAACGGCATCAGTGCAGCGCAATTTGTCCGACTGTTCACCATATTATTTATGAGAATACATTTAATAACATGAAGTATTGTTTAACAATTCGTCTACATATTTGAGGGATTATTTTACTACATCTCCGTTTATATTTATCATCCTAAATCATATTTTTTGGGCACTCCAGGCAGCATCAATCAAACAGCTGTTTGTTTATTCGTTGTAAGAGAGGCTTTTGTCCGTTTTTGCAAATTAACTCTTCGTATATGATACGCGAGAGGTAATATTTCATTCCATTACATTACATTACATTGCATGGCATTTAGCAGACGCTCTTATCCAGAGCGACGTACAAAGTGCAAATTAAACACAAGAACAAGTGCAAAGAGGACCTGAGAGGACAGTATAGTTCCGAGTCCTAGTGTAAACATGCAGAAAATCAGAACCCTTTAAGAGTACAATCAACAACAATCAATTTCGATTTATTTTACACAGTGGTATCTGTTGTGTATCATTTTCGACTTCTCTCGTCGCCAAATGTTGTGTTGCACTTAGGAAGGGAGAGAACCCGTATAGCGAGATTCAACAATACAACACTTTAATAAGTATAACAGGGACGACGCACGTCCTTACAGCAGCCATACCCAGCCACAACTCCGGCAAATCTTTATACCTTTTTACATGCTGTTTCACTTCCCGTTTTCCTGGTCTTACGTCACGAGCATTAAAGGCACAGTTTCTCATTTCTCCAGTTAATGTGCGTACGCATGGGTCAGAGTTTCCGTGGAGGACCGCACATTTTCCCGTCAAGTTCGTTTTTTATAAATGCCAAAGTTTGCTTAGAAAGTGGCGTACGCATTCTTTTGTGCCTACGCAACGTTTATAAATGAGGCACCAGGGGTGCATCCCCATACTCAAAAATGCATACTTCCAGATAGGAGGTGAGTGGAGGAAAGGAGGATATATTTTTTTTTTGAGTACTGGGATGCACCCCAGTGCCGTCGGTTTTCATTCTTCCCCTCTAATCAGGGACGTGCTGCCTTCATGTGCTGTCGGAAATATCGCATTTACGAGTTGCGAGCACATGAACAACCCAACAGTAGTAAAGTCGAGTCCCCGAGGCATGTCCTCAGAGCCTTTTCTCTTCTCGTATTAAAGCGCTTTACTGCAGATGGTAAAACCGTGATCTGAAGGCCATGTATTCATACACATTCTCACCTGCTGGTATGAGGTTGTGTACACCATGACGTTCTGCTGTTGCCCATCCGTTGTTATTATTCCTGCAGGTAGTTGGTTGGCTGGAATATAATTTTTCAAGGACACATCAGACAAGTGAAGCTAATCTGTCTGTCCTATGGCAAAGCAGTGAGAGTTTAATAATTCTAAGATTTTATTCAGTGTAAAAAAGAAAAAATGTCTATATTCCCTGCAAACTGTGGGAGCATCCAAGGAAAGGTGCCCTAATTAGTCAAAGTAATGCCGGCACACACGCACGCGCTCACACACTCACCGAAGCTGTCATCTGTGAGCTCGTCTCCTAGGCCTTCGCTCATCGACATGCCTGCGATCCCCTTCTCTCCTTTCATCGCCTGGAAAAAGGATGTGACATCACAATGACATTACATCATCTCCAATTACATTCCATTCTGTTCAATCCAATAACTTGCACAACCAGTATAGAAAAACAATTGCACGTGTAGTGTAACTAGTGGGCTGTAACTCTAAGGTTCCAGGGTTCAAATGCCTGGTAGTACACAGCCGCTGTACCCTTGAGCAAGGCCGTTACTTTGATTTGCTTCAGTTAACATCCAGCTGTATGAATTAATTGTATGTTACTGTACTCTGGGACCATCTGCTACACACGTACATGTACTGTAGTGAACGATCTCGTGCAATCGGGTCTGGAGGCAATGTGAATACAACTATTCCCTGCCCACATGGAAACTGTGGGCAAAAACCTTTCACTTTTAACACAAAATTTTTTAAGAGGGACTATGTATTTTCACTAACACACTCAAAAAGATTATTCCTACAAACAGTGACATTTACTGAAAATTCTGAAGGATTTGCAATAGTGTTTTTTGATCATCTAAAAGTAAAAGTATTTCAAATGCATATTTGACCCAGGCCTGACCAGAGCACATTTACAGTCACATTGCCAGTCACGACAGGGACTGGGCGCTTCCTCACCTCTCTGAACTTCTGCAGGTAGATTTTGAGTGGCTCCACGTACATGTCAAAGCCCAGCGTGGACATGGCGAACAGGATGTCCTCGCCGTTGATGGTTTTGCGCTTCTCCTGGTGGCAGCGCTCACTGGCCTCTGACGTGATGAAGCTGATGAACTCGCTCACGCACTCCTGAACGCACTCCTTGGCGTCTTTAGCGATCTGAGAATGAGAAAGAAAGAGCTTAAGAAAGAGGGTAGCATCAGGGTGGGGTGGGGCGTTAGGGACACCCTGTTGTGTCCACTTTGCGAGTTCATGCCAACTTCTGTTCTTAACGACTTAAAGACTTAACCACGTGAGAAAATTGCATGTAATAAACTCATGAGCAAAAACTGTTCTTATACCGCTAAATTAATTTACTCTGGCATACTGTAGCTAGGGTTAGACCACACACCTGTATCAACAGGTTGAAACAATTAGCCATTACTGTCGTGTAAGAGCAGGTACCTTTCCTGTCTGAGGAACAGCATTCTTCATGATCCGAGCCACGTTGGCAATGGGTAGGTAGATGTCTTGCTCGCGAAAGTTCTCCTTGCTTCCGTTTCCGTCCTCTCCATCTTCGTCTTGAATAAGAAATTTAGTTGCAAATAATTGCCAACTAGTTCCCCTGGCGGGCATTCATATTCTGCTAAATGGCTGGGCTATTTAGTTGTTGGGTCTTATTGACATTCATACGGTACCTGACTGAACCTGAAGGGATCATCTGACTCACCATCCTGAGACTGGAGCATGTAGTTGCTTTCCGACATGTATTCACCGGCCATGGCCAACTGGGAGGCATCGGTGGTGGGATTATCACCGTCCATCTACAATAATAAAACATGGGTTTGCCTCAACTCCAAGCACATCCACACATGTTATTTGTAGCAGGGATCTAGCTATTTTTATAACTCGTTAGCTGGTTAAGCTATAAAACATGATCTCTCTGACAGCGATACACAGCTAGCTATAGTTCGTTAGCTAACGTTAGCTAGCTAGTTTAGAACGCTAGCAGTAACGAATTGTGTCTAGTGAACTTATCCATAATAGCTAGCTAACGTTACTGAATAAACTGGTCTATCAATAAAACAGGGCTTCGCTTCATTCGTTTTAAACTACTAACATTATACAGCAATAGCAAAACACCTTAAGGTACACACCGTTAGTAAGCTCGTTAACAAGAACTAAAAACTTAGATAGCGCGCTAGCGTTATACTCGTTGCTTGTTAAACTAAAGCTGTGGTTTAAATAACTAGCGACACGGTTACCTAAAGCTAAATATAGCAATAAAATCATCTAAATTAGCGGCATTATTAGCCAAAATTGTCTTTTTAAAAATACAAGAGAACCAGCAGTACATTGTACCTCGCCTGTCTGTGAAACCAGCTTTTGCTAGCAGCTGTAAGTTAGCTAGCTAGCTAGCTCACTTGATTTGCGCGCTCTCCGCAAAGCTAGCTAGGTAAATTACTGAATCTGCACCCAATGCCTTTCAATACAAAATACCAGTTTTGTGTTTCTCATATCCAACTCATTATAGTTGACTTAATTAAAATATCCAAATCATTAGCTGGCGAATCATTTTATCCGAATCCTCACTCATCGTCAAGATCCACAAAGGGCCTGCTGTTTGTCTCCAAAGCAGAGAACCAACGCGTGGTTTTAAAACAGAATTTGTGTTCATTATTATTCTATATTCTTCGCACTTCCCGCTCCACTACAAATGTGGAAATCTAGCAGAGCCGGATATTTCCATTCGAGCTGACGAGAAATCGGTTTGCCATCATTGGCCGGAGTCAGACACAAGCCTGCGATACAGCCCTGGTTGGTTACCTTCTCCAATCGGCTGTTTGGTTGGACAGAAAATGGCTGCAAAAGAACCAGTCCGAGCACGGAGCTGCGCTTCCTAGCCCGGTCCCCCCACCGCTCGCCAGCGCCACCACCTGCCCCCGCTGCCAGGGTGACCCTGATAACACGTCGTCCGCAGGAGACATTTACTACGTTTGTATATTAAAGACGTTAAAGACGTTTCATTTTACGAAATGCTTTGATTACTCCGCATACTTGGCATACTGAAACATAGTATATGATATAATAAGTATAATAACATCAGCAATTTACAGGCTTATGAGAGATACTGTGTTATATCAGCTACAACTCTTCAAACGTTTCGAACCTGGGGTGAAATGGCGAAAACCACCACACATGTCACATGTATGCCTCAGTACAACAAAAAAATATATAAATAAAATGTTCTGACCAGAAATATAAAAAAAGGTACATTTAAAAATATAATCTGTCCATCGACTGCAAATATAAATGTTCATGATTAATTGTGATGCACAAAATGCACTTCAGAAGTATTCATGTCCCTATCCATGGTACTGTTTAAGAACTAAGCGTTTGATTCCCAAGCTTTCTGCTTTTGTGGCAGGAAAGTTCAATAAAAAAATCTAAATAAAAAGGGCCCATTTCATTTTATGAAAAGACAGCAATATATTATAGTGTATGAACCTGAAGTATAAACTCCTTGAACAAGGAGCTGAGTTGAGTAGGTGGTGAGGAAGGGACGGATTCTCTGAATGTTGTACAGGAAGAACCTGTATACCTGGGTCACCGCTGTGATGTTTTCGGAGAGGGACAGCCTGTTGTCCATCACTCTGAGGTTCCTTGCACTGGGGGATGAGGTTACTGTGGTATCCCCTAGTGAAATGGAAAAATCAGAGAAGGGAGAGGTTAGAGCAAGGGTGAAGATTAGCTCCGTCTTACCTGGGTTGAGCTTTAGATGGTGGTTGTGCATCCAGCTCTCGATGTCTCTCAGGCAGGCGGAGATATGGGTAGAGACCTGTGTGTCAGATGGGGGAAAGGAGAGAGTTGGGTGTCATCAGCATACCAGTGGCATGACATGCCATGAGCAGAGATATCAGGGCCAAGGGACCTGGTGTAGATGGAGAAGCGGAGGGGACTGAGGACTGAGCCCTGGGGAACTCCTGTAACAAAGCAACGAGGGGTTGATACTTTGCTTGCCCAGGTGACCTGGGAGGACTGGCCAGGACATGGCATAGGACTTAATCCAGTCTAAGGCTGTGCCGGAGATCCCTGTAGGTGCTAGGGAGGATAGGAGGATGGAGTGCATGAAGCCATTGCAGTATTACTTTCTACGTTCTGCCCTTTCCAGCGAACAGGGGCACTGACTGACCAAGCCATGGCTGTTCTGTCCCTGTCAGGTGGATAACGTCCTCCATAAGATGTCGGCCCAGTTCCAGCTGGAGGACGGCCATGGTCTGGTCCACGGCCAGCAGCCAGCTGCTGGAGAACCCGGACAAGGAGATGAACGGGAACGAAATGGACTCCTGCTGCAGCACAGAATCAGCATCCTCTATGAGAGGAGCATGGAGCTGTTCAAGAATATGTGCCAGCCTTCCACGATGCCGTCATCATCAGCCTCAAGTCCAAGCCCCTCAAGCCAAAGCCCTTCCTCCCAGCTCTCGACACCCACTTCCTCAAGGGCATCGGCCTGGAGGAGGTCCTGGACTCCTTCTTTGACTTCAGCAAGAGCATGTTGGAGGAGTTCAGCTCTGTCATCGCGGAGGTGTTTGAGAACATTCAAGAGGCTGTACAGAAGGCAGAAGGACTGTGACAGTGCCTGTGCCCCTACCACCACTGTGCTTGTGAATGTACTGAACTCTCCCACCATCAACTTGAATGTCCCTGCTGACCTGGAGGTTTAGGACCCTGCTTTCATTCAGTATGTGGCCTGGGAAGCCCTGGGCTTGTACAAACAGATGGTAAAGTAAGAACAGTAATAGGAGTAGATGGGTTAGACAAGGGTGCCACACTGGATATGGCATTTTATACTATCTCATAGCTGAGGCTTTCATATCATCCTCCTGCCCTCTAGGATAAAACTTCTACATATGCTCACTGCCCACATATTACATATTTTAGCAACATAAATATGAGTTTATCACCCTAATGATAAGTATGAGTTCCCCAATAGCTTTTAGGTTAATTGTCTGAGTTGAATTATATCTCTGGCCATAATGGTGGAAATTCATTTTAAAATATGCAAACTGATATACTGAGCATCATTATGCCGCATATTGTTCAGGGTAATAAACTGTTTGATAAGTCGCGACAAAGTCTGTGTGAAGAATTGAGTATTTTGGCAAATGTCTCATTGGTTACATCAGTTAGATGGAAGTCATAAATGAACAAACTGCTATAGGGAATAGCAATACACTGTTTCTTGTTCAGGGTCATAGCCTGTTTGTGAACCATTACATTATTTATTGTTGGCTTTACCACATAGGTGAGATAATTGATATTGATCTGTTTGAGACTGGCTTCTCTTTGCAGGAATGAAAACATTGTGGTCTGAAAATAAGATGGCTGTACATCCCAACTTTTTTGGCACAATGGATAAAGTATTGAATTAAATCTGTTGTTGTATACATTAAGTACATGTATATCATTCAGTTTTTGACAATTGTATATTTTTTGCATTTCATCTGTGGTGAAACAAGGATATTTTAAATAAAGAGCTAACACCAACTGACCATTAATTCATGCAATGAGTGTCATTTTAATATTTCACAAAGTTTGTGGAGTATTCACTGAAGGACATCCATATCAAAGAACACATACACATTTCTGCAAGCAGATATAGAAAATAGTGCAGTTATTGCAAATAAGACAATGTAAGCCATTCTTTTTTGGGGATTTGTACTTTATTTATTGGGTTATTGCATTCAATTTAACTATCTGTATGACCACCAGAACATTTTTTGAACAAGTTTTCAGTTTCAGTTACAATACAAATTAATAGAATGTACAATGATAATATTGACCAAACAATATTCCATAGCCCTAATATATAATAATAATCACTACAGGTGTAAAGGCATGTAGGCATGGACAAAGATTAAATGAAAGAACGAGACAAGGAAGACTGGAGAGGTTTGGCAGAGGGCTGTATTGGAAGGTGGAAATTTGATTGTGAAATTTGAACGTGTGCTGAAGTCACATTCTGAAAGCTCCAAACAGAACTGCCACATGAAGACAACAGAAAATGAAAATGAAAATGAATGAAATGCAGTATTTTACATAAAATTGGATTTCTCTTTTCTTCTTTGGATTTTTACTGTTCTGGTGGTTTTGCAGCTTAGTGTTGCTGTGTCTTATTTCGGCTGCTGTCAGTCTGGCACCGGTTGAAGACCGAGGCTGATCCCGCTGGTCCTCGGTTGTCTGCCACTTTAATCTGAACATTTTCTGGAGAAGGAATACAACACCAGTCAAGACCATTTCCATCCAAACATCTGCTATGTTTATTAACAAAGTGATGTCACTCTCCTCCCTCCGTTCCCTTCTCTCTGTCCCTCATACCTCCCTCTGTCACATTCCATCCTTTCCTCTCACTCCTCTCACTCACCACTGAATGTCATGTCTCAGGGACAGTTGTGCCCGTCCAGGACCATAGCTGTCAGTAGTTACTAGTTATTAGCTAACGTTATTGATTGACCTATTTTAATTATGTAGCTAGCTATCTAGCCAAGGTACCTATGTTGTTTGTTCCACTTTGCCATACATACCACTTACATGTAACGTACAGTAATTGTTTGGAGGATTCATCTAGCTGACCTGGGCTACTGTAATAAGCTTGAATGATTAGCTGGCATTTGAGCTTCTGGTTGCTAGCGTTATGCCACTGGGATGTTGGTGTTTGCCAACTAACTAAACTGGGCATGTAAACAGTAAACTAATGTATATTATAGTATTTGTTTGGGGGATTCATCTCGCCATGAAAAAACGTCTTTTGTTCCCTGCCCTGGACAAGCTTACTGTACATTGAAAGGGCAAGCTAGCTAGGTCATTAGCTGGTTGAGCAGTTCAGACGGATCTGAATGAGAAAGAAACCCAATTATGCAGTGTGATGCACAGATGGTTACAGTCAAGCACTGCACTCGGTTCTTCAGATCAGAAGTAAGTCTCTGAGTGTCTGCAGGCTCTCAGTACTCACCATTTGGTTCTCTGTCAAGAAGAGGATCTCCAGGTTCTGGACAATAGTTCTGTCCAGAGGCACGGGGAGGACAGTCAGTTCCCTACCAGTAAAGAGGGGCAGTGGGGACAAAGTTCAGAGTAATTCGCTGTATTTTTCAATTGATGGACCCAATGCATTGTTTTTTATACCAGCCGTCATTCCCACATTTTGGAAGCAAAGGACTCACCTGAAGAGCTGGTCCATGCGACTATAGCCTCTGCAGGGTAACTGGTGGACCGCTGTAACCACACGGTCCATGACCTGATGTCTATGTGGTTCCATTTGTAAGGTGCTCTGCAGTCGATGTAACTGCTGTGGTGGCAGGGAGCCCACTTCTGCCAGATGGTGAATAATCATGGGACAATTGCTGTTGATGGAGTTCTGCTCCACCATCAAGAGCTGCAGTGTGCCGTTTCTCTCCTTTACACACAGCAACATCTTCTGTGGGCCAGACGGGGATCAGCACAGTATTTATGCATAATGATGGTGGCACAGACAGGCAATGTGCATTGTTTTCTCACATGACCACAATATGGCTATGCTATTACTCAACTGAAGCCAAGTTTACCTTCTTATCAGCAGCTTTGGTCACCTTCTTTAGCTCATCCTGAGTTCTCATGAACAGGGCTGGACCAGGATTGGAAGCTTCATCTGTGTCCACAGCAGGATTAGCGGGGGCAGGCAGAGTCGCCATGGTCTGTATGGCAAATCTCTCTGCTCCAAAAACCTGAAGATGGGTGTCATCACTGCTGCTGCCCAGACTCTCTGGCTGGTTGAACTGCCACTTCACCAGAGCACAGTCCTGGCTCCAGTTTCTCCGGCTAGGGTAGGGGGGAATGATTTTGGAAAGTCAGGAGACCGTCCTGCCTTAAGAGATACTTCTCTGAAGTGATATTTGTCACAATTATGTTTAGTCTGAAAACAAAGACAAGCCAATGGCATCAGTTTGATAGACACAAACAGAGAGACTGCTAAGTACTAACTTGTGAAGAATTGTGTGGAGGCTGGAGGAGGAGGAGGAGGACAGCAGCAGAGTGGGGAGGAGGTTTAGGGTGCTGCAGGAGAGACGTCTCATCTCTGTAGAATGGGGCGGCAGAAGGCAATTAGGGTTTTTTGCTAAGAGAGGGTGCATGCGGGAGAGCGTATGTGGAGACCTTGTGTGAAACATCACATGTGGAAGAGAGTGCATGGAAGAGGAAGGTAAATTAACCTATATAATAGAGATGTAAAGGTCATATTAGATGGGGTATAGTATGAAAGAAAAATCATGTGAGAGAAGGTGTGACCCTACCTTGCTCCATGCCATGACACCACCGGGTGCCTTCCTGCCTGAGAATGGGAAGCTGGATGTGGAAGTCCAATGTGTCAAGCTGGGGTAGGAGATCATCCATTTAGCAACTTTATATTATTGAACTACTACAGTTCATGAAAATCTGTGTAATACTGTACACTGACCTAAGGAATACATGTTCCAAACCAAAAGATCGAAAGGGCATCACTGTCCAGTCCTACATTCATACAAATTAATGGGCAATGAAGCTGGTCCTGGCTTGCCTGAATGAAGATGCCGGGCTCTAGGCGGTAGTTAGCCGGTATGATGGCGGTGTTTTGGCCTTCATCCTGCAGCTGAATGTCATGACTCAGGGACGGTTGTGCCCGACCAAGACCGTAGCTGCCTGCTATGGGAATAACCAGCTGCTGTTCCTGGATCCTCTTCTGCTTCTCCTCCAGTTTGGGCTCCATGCAGACCTGGCAGACTGGTTTCCTCAGTGGGAACCAATAATTCTGGAACAGAGAGATGCAGACAAGAAAGAGATATTTTAACTGTGTGAGAAACACAACAAGGAAGAGCAATGAGGCTGGAGAGGGTGGGTTAGAGATTGAGTTTGAAGGAGACAACATTGAGTATGTCCTATAGGAGGAGGGGGGAGGGGGATCAGAATTTGGGGTTGGTTAAATTGGGGTAATACCTTTCTCAGGGTCACTGTGTCCTGCATCAGGCGGGAGACTTGGGATGAGATCTGCCTCATGGTGATGATCTCCTCCATCTGATGGATGTATCCATCCATAAGGTGCTCCTGAAATGGGAAGCAGTGGGGACAGTTAGACTGCTTGGGTGTGTGTGTAAACGCATGTCTGAATGAGGGATATGACCTCACTGGTGAAATACCTCATTACAGTCCAGGGAGCTGCCACTAGTAGACAGCAGGCAGCACAGACACTCGAGTGCCACCTCACTCTGGGTGATGAGCAGCTTTGTGATGACATTGTGGATCACAGTCTTCTTAATCATCTCCAATCTTAAAAGTTCACCAAGGAACTTCATGTTGGTGACCAACTGCTGGTGCTGCTTTTCCTCCTCCTGGACATATGGGGAGAAGGACCAAGGTGGGTGAGCAGGGAGATGCCAAGCATTTATAGCACAGGGGAAGCCATGACATTGATCTGTAATCCACAAACCAGCATTGCCCAGGAATACTACCCTACTGTTACCCCGGCAAGCATGTTAAGCTCCTCCTGTTTCTTCCAAATACCTCATGGTCCTCATCCACCATCTGAAACTTCATGCGGCACAGTTCTAGCAGCACCTCACGAAAGTTCACAACATCTTGAGGGTTGTCAGCACTTGGAGCATTTATCTGAAGGGTAAAAACTGTGTTTTAGGAAGCAAGAAACACTCCTCTCCTTAGAACTACAATTATGTAGTGCTGAAATACTATCTAAAGCTCCTTGTGTTAAGTTTGCCCAGATGGCCGTGTGGAGAAGGTGCATGTTTAGAGGATGGCTGTGCACAGATAACACACAAAGGAAAGGAACTGAATGTATGTGGCTGTTTAGTTTCTCCTTTCACTGTTTTTGAAGCCCATACTTGTGTCATAAGGTTGTGGTTTCTGAAATAATGAGAAAGGAAAGATGGACATACTCACCTCCCTCAGACAGTTGCAAATCTTGGCACAAGTGGTGGAGAATCTTGGCTCAGAGATGGCCTTCTTAAAAATTATGGCTGCAATGCCCCTAAGGCGCTCCTCTGTGTTCATGCGAAGCTCTTTCACCTGCTCCATAATGTGGCCAAAACTCTTGGGGGTGAGCTTATCCAGGACACTGTGCATGCTCCTATACAGCTCCTGGGTCCCAGCTGTCTCGGGGTGCTCTTCTCTCCTGATTGCTGCAGACGGCCTCTTCACAGCTGGCCAACTAACTTTCTCCTCCTTTGGAAGCTCCTCCTTCTGGAGGCAGCTGTGGCTCCAGGCTGGGTGTGGCAGTACTTGGACCAAGGGCTCTTGGCCCACGTGACACCAATTGTCCCTCTGAGGATGAATCTGCTGCTTGACACTCCTCTTTCCGTGTCTCTCCATGTCAGCCTGCCTGTGAACCTGCTTGATGGTCTTCAGTCCTTCATCAAGTCTGCGACAGATCCAGTCATTCTGGAGCACATTGGGACAAATAGAAAGGATCTTTTAAACTATTTTCACAAGCACCACTGCTAACGCGTAGTTCACTCGTCAAACAATGGCCCCTAGCCCAGTCTCATAGTCAACAACAGTGAACCACTGGAAAATGATGTGGAATAATTACACAATTCTTGTGTAATTATACCACATCATTCTAATAGTTTCCAACAATCTATTATTTGTGGCATTTGAGCTTCCGTAGAGCATTTTAGAAGCTGCCTTAATATCAAGTAGCATTCATTGTATTTTCATTTTGCATTGTTGGCTGGTTGGAAAAACATACAGCATTTCTAATTGTGGTTTCCCGTCTTCTATAGCAACAAAACATTCATATTTGAGAACGTCTCGGCATAGCGAAGGCCTATCCTTGCCGAGCAAATATGAATTTGGACGGGGAATCAGAAGAGAGAATCGAGAAGAGAAGCAGTAGAACATCATGGATTTGTACATGTCACAGACTGTCAGTAGTTACTAGTTATTAGCAAACGTTATTGATTGACCTATTTTAATTATGTAGCTAGCTAGCGAGCCAAGTTACCTACGTTGTTTTTTCCACTTTGCCTTACATACCACTTACATGTAACGTACAGTAATTGTTTGGAGGATTCATCTCGCTGACCTGGGCTACTGTAATAAGCTCAAATGATTAGCTGGCATTTGAGCTTCTGGTTGTGGCATTATGCCACTGGGATGTCGGTGTTTGCCAACTAACTAAACTGGGCATGTATACAGTAAGCTACTGTACATTATAGTATTTGTTTGGGGGATTCATCTCACCATGAAAAACGTCTTTTGTTCCCTGCCCTGGACAAGCTTACTGTACATTGAAAGGGCTAGCTAGCTAGGTCGTTAGCTGGTTGAACAGTTCAGATGGATCTGCTTAAGAAAAAAACCCAATAATGCAGTGTGATGCACAGATGGATACAGTCAAGCACTGCACTCGGTTCTTCGGATCAGAAGTCTCTGAGTATGTGCCTAAAGTGTCTGCAGGCTCTCAGTACTCACCATTTGGTTCTCTGTCAAGAAGAGGATCTCCAGGTTCAGGAGACCAGTTCTGTCCAGAGGCACGGGGATGACAGTCAGTTCCCTACCAGTACAGAGGGGCAGTGGGGTCAAAGTTCAGAGTAATTCGCTGTATTTTTCAATTGATGGACCCAATGCATTGTTTTTTTATACTGGGGGTATTTTCCAGCAGTCATTCCCACATTTTAGTCTGCAAGCAAAGGACTCACCTGAAGAGCTGGTCCATGTGAATATATCCTCTGCAGGGTAACTGGTGGAGAGCTGTAACCACACGGTCCATGACCTGATGTCTATGTGGTTCCATTTGTAAGGTGCTCTGCAGTCGATGTAACTGCTGTGGTGGCAGGGAGCCCACTTCTGCCAGATGGTGAATAATCATGGGACAATTGCTGTTGATGGAGTTCTGCTCCACCATCAAGAGCTGCAGTGTGCCGTTTCTCTCCTTTACACACAGCAACATCTTCTGTGGGCCAGACGGAGAGCAGCACAGTATTTATGCATAATGATGGTGGCACAGACAGGCAATGTGCATTGTTTTCTCACATGGCCACAGTATGGCTATGCTATTATTTAACTGAAGCCAAGTTTACCTTCTTATCAGCAGCTTTGGTCACCTTCTTTAGCTCATCCTGAGTTCTCACGGCCAGGGCTGGACCAGGATTGGATGCTTCATCTGTGTCCACAGCAGGATTAGCTGGGGCAGGCAGAGCCGCCATGGTCTGTATGGACAATCTCTCTGCTCCAAAAACCTGAAACTGGGTGTCATCACTGCTGCTACCCAGACTCTCTGGCTGGTTGAACTGCCACTTCACCAGAGCACAGTCCTGGCTCCAGTTTCTCCGGCTAGGGTGGGGGGAACGAATTTGGAAAGTCAGGAGACCCTCCTGCCTTAAGAGATACTTCTCTGAAGTGATATTTGTCACACTTATGTTTAGTCTGAAAACAAAGACAAGCCAATGGCATCAGTTTAATAGACACAAACAGAGAGACTGCTAAGTACTAACCTGTGAAGAATTGTGTGGAGGCTGGAGGAGAAGGAGGAGGACAGCAGCAGGGTGGGGAGGACGTTTAGGGTGCTGCAGGAGAGACTTTTCATCTCTGTAGAATGGGGGGGGCAGAAGGCAATTAGGGTTTTTTGCTAAGAGAGGGTGCATGCGGGAGAGCGTACGTGGAGACCTTGTGTGAAACATCACATGTGGAAGAGAGTGCATGGAAGAGGAAGGTAAATGAACCTATATGATAGAGATGTAAAGGTCATATTAGATGAGGTATAGTATGAAAGAAAAATCATGTGAGAGGGAAGGTGTGACCCTACCTTGCTCCATGCCATGACACCACCGGGTGCCTTCCTGCCTGAGAATGGGAAGCTGGATGTGGAAGTCCAATGTGTCAAGCTGGGGTAGGAGATCATCCATTTAGGAACTTTATATTATTGAACTACTACAGTTCATGAAAATCTGTGTAATACTGTACACTGACCTAAGGGATACATGTTCCATACCAAAAGCTTGAAAGGGCATCACTGTCCAGTCCTGCATTCATACATATTAATGGGCAATGAAGCTGGTCATGGCTTGCCTGAATGAAGATGCCGGGCTCTAGGCGATAGTTAACCGGTATGATGGCGGTGTTTTGGCCTTCATCCTGCAGCTGAATGTCATGACTCAGGGACAGTTGTGCCCGACCAAGACCGTAGCTGCCTGCTATGGGAATAACCAGCTGCTGTTCCTGGATCCTCTCCTGCTTCTCCTCCAGTTTGGGCTCCATGCAGACCTGGCAGACTGGTTTCATCAGTGGGAACCAATAATTCTGGAACAGGGAGAAGCAGACAAGAAAGCGATATTTTAGCTGTGTGAGAAACACAACATGGAAAGCAATGAAGCTGGAGAGGGTAGGTTAGAGATTGAGTTTGAAGGAGATAACATTGAGTATGTGCTATAGGAGGAGGGGGGGGGGTGGAGGGGGATCAGAATTTGGGGTTGGTTAAATTGGGGTAATACCTTTCTCAGGGCCACTGTGTCCTGCATCAGGCGGGAGACTTGGGATGAGATCTGCCTCATGGTGATGATCTCCTCCATCTGATGGATGTATCCATCCATAAGGTGCTCCTGAAATGGGAAGCAGTGGGGACAGTTAGACTGCTTGGGTGTGTGTGTAAAAGCATCTCTGAATGAGGGATATGACCTCACTGGTGAAATACCTCATTACAGTCCAGGGAGCTGCCACTAGTAGACAGCAGGCAGCACAGACACTCGAGTGCCACCTCACTCTGGGTGATGAGCAGCTTTGTGATGACATTGCGGATCACAGTCTTCTTAATCATCTCCAATCTTAAAAGTTCACCAAGGAACTTCATGTTGGTGACCAACTGCTGGTGCTGCTTTTCCTCCTCCTGGACATACGGGGAGAAGGACCAAGATGGGTGAGCAGGGAGATGCCAAGCATTTACAGCACAGGGGAAGCCATGACATTGATCTGTAATCCACAAACCAGCATTGCCCAGGACTACTACCCTACTGTTACCCCGGCCAGCATGTTAAGCTCCTCCTGTTTCTTCCAATTACCTCATGGTCCTCATCCACCATCTGAAACTTCATGCGGCACAGTTCTAGCAGCACCTCACGAAAGTTCACAACATCTTGAGGGTTGTCAGCACTTGGAGCATTTATCTGAAGGGTAAAAACTGTGTTTTAGGAAGCAAGAAACACTCCTCTCCTTAGAACTACAATTCTGTAGTGCTGAAATACTATCTAAAGCTCCTTGTGTTAAGTTTGCCCAGATGGCCGTGTGGAGAAGGTGCATGTTTAGAGGATGGCTGTGCACAGATAACACACAAAGGAAAGGAACTGAATGTATGTGGCTGTTTAGTTTCTCCTTTCACTGTTTTTGAAGCCCATACTTGTGTCATAAGGTTGTGGTTTCTGAAATAATGAGAAAGGAAAGATGGACATACTCACCTCCCTCAGACAGTTGCAAATCTTGGCACAAGTGGTGGAGAATCTTGGCTCAGAGATGGCCTTCTGAAAAATTATGGCTGCAATGCCCCTAAGACGCTCCTCTGTGTTCATGCGAAGCTCTTTCACCTGCTCCATAATGTTGCCAAAACTCTTGGGGGTGAGCTTATCCAGGACACTGTGCATGCTCCTATACAGCTCCTGGGTCCCAGCTGTCTCGGGGTGCTCTTCTCTCCTGATTGCTGCAGACGGCCTCTTCACAGCTGGCCAACTAACTTTCTCATCCTCTGGAAGCTTCTCCTTCTGGAGGCAGCTGTGGCTCCAGGCTGGGTGTGGCAGTACTTGGACCCAGGGCTCTTGGCCCACATGACACCAGTTGTCCCTCTGAGGATTAATCTGCTGCTTGACACTCCTCTTTCCGTGTCTCTCCATGTCAGCCTGCCTGTGAACCTGCTCGATGGTCTTCAGTCCGTTCTCAAGTCTGCGAGAGATCCAGTCATTCTGGAGCACAGTGGGACAAATAGAAAGGATCTTTTAAACTATTTTCATAAGCACCACTGCTAACCCGTAGTTCACTTGTCAAACAATGGCCCCTTGCCCAGTCTCATAGTCAACAACAGTGAACCACGGGATAATGATGTGGAATAATTACACAATTCTTGTGTAATTATACCACATCATTCTAATAGTTTCCAACAATCTATTATTTGTGGCATTTGAGCTTCCGTAGAGCATTTTGGAAGCTGACTTAAATATCAAGTAGCATTCATTGTATTTTCATTTTGCATTGTTGGCTGGTTGGAAAAACATACAGCATTTCTAATTGTCGTTTCCCGTCTTCTATAGCAACAAAACATTCATATTTGAGAATGTCTCGGCATGGCGAAGGCCTATCCTTGCCGAGCAAATATGAATTTGGACGGGGAATTAGAAGAGAGAATCGAGAAGAGAAGCAGTGGAACATCATGGATTTGTACATGACACCGACTGTCATTAGTTACTAGTTTTTAGTTAACGTTATTGATTGACCTATTTTAATTATGTAGCTAGCTAGCTAGCCAAGTTACCTAAGTTGTTTTTTTCCATTTGGCCTTACATACCACTTACATGTAACGTACAGTAATTGTTTGGAGGATTCATCTCGCTGACCTGGGCTACTGTAGTTTAGCTCGAATGATTTGCTGGCATTTGAGCTTCTGGTTTCTGCTGTTATGCTGCTGGGATGTCGTTGATTGAAATGTACCTAAACTGGGCATGTGTACATTAAATTACAGAACATTACAGTATTTGTTTGGGGGATTCATCTAGCCACGAAAAAAGTATTTTGTTCCCTGCCCTGGACAAGCTTACTGTACATTGAAAGGGCTAGCTAGCTAGGTCGTTAGCTGGTTGAGCAGTTCAGACGGATCTGCATAAGAAAGACACCCAATTATGCAGTGTGATGCACAGATCGTTACAGTCAAGCACTGCACTTGGTTTTTCAGATCAGAAGTAAGTCTCTGAGTATGTGCCGAAAGTGTTTGCAGGCTCTCAGAACTCACCATGTGGTTCTCTGTCAAGACGAGGATCTCCAGGTTCTGGACACCAGTTCTGTCCAGAGGCACTGGGAGAACAGTCAGTTCCCTACCAGCACAGCGGGGCAGTGGGGTCAAAGTTCAGAGTGATTCGCTGTTTTTTTCAATTGATGGACCCAATACATTGTTTTTTTATACTGGGGGTATTTTCCAGCAGTCATTCCCACATTTTGGTCTGCAAGCAAACGACTCACCTGAAGAGCTGGTCCATGCGAATATATCCTCTGCTGGGTAACTGGAGAGCTGTAACCACACGGTCCATGACCTGATGTCTATGTGGTTCCATTTGTAAGATGCTCTGCAGTCTAAGTAACTGCTGTGTTGGCAGGGAGCCCACTTCTGCCAGGTGGTGAATTATGATGAGACAATTGTTGTTGATGGAGTTCTGCTCCACCATCAAGAGCTGCAGTGTGCCGTTTCTCCCCTTTATACACAGCAACATCTTCTGTGGGCCAGACGGGGAACAGCATAGTATTTATACATAATGATGGTGGCACAGACAGGCAATGTGCATCGTATTTTCACATGGCCACAGTATGGCTATGCTATTACTGAAATGAAGCCAAGTTTACCTTCATATGAGCAGCTTTCATCACCTTCTCAAGCTCATCCTGAGTTCTCACGGCCAGGGCTGGACCAGGATTGGAAGCTTCATCTGTGTCCACAGCAGGATTAGCTGGGGCAGGCAGAGCCGCTATGGTCTGTAGGGCATGTTTCTCAGCTCCGAAAACCTGAAGCTGGGTGTCATCACTGCTGCTGCCCAGACTCTCTGGTTGGTTGAACTGCCACTTCACCAGAGCACAGTCCTGGCTCCAGTTTCTCCGGCTAGGGTAGGGGGGAATGATTTTGGAAAATCAGGAGACCCTCCTGCCTTAAGACATACTTCTCTAAAGTGATATTTGTCACAATTATGTTTAGTCTGAAAACAAAGACAAGCCAATGGCATCAGTTTGATAGACACAAACAGAGAGACTGCTAAGTGCTGACCTGTGAAGAATTGTGTGGAGGCTGGAGAAGGAGGAGGACAGCAGCAGGGTGGGGAGGAGGTTTAGGGTGCTGCAGGAGAGACGTTTCACCTCTGTAGAATGGGGGGCAGAAGGCAATTAGGGTTTTTTGCTAAGAGGGTTCATGCGGGAGAGCGTATGTGGAGACCTTGTGTGAAACATCACGTGTGGAAAAGAGTGCATGGAAGAGGAAGGTAAATTAATCTATATGATAGCGATGAAAAAGGTCATATTAGATGATGTACAGTATTAAAGAAAAATCATGTGAGAGAGAAGGTGTGATCCTACCTTGCTCCATGCCATGACACCACCGGGTGCCTTCCTGCCTGGGAATTGGAAGCTGGTTGTTGAAGTCCAATGCGTCAAGCTGGGGTAGGAGATCATCCATTTAGCAAAGAACTACTACAGTTTATGAAAATCTGTGAAGTACTGCACACTGACCTAAGGGATACATGTCCTATACCAAAAGATTGAAAGGGCATCACTGTCCAGTCCTGCATTCATACATATTAATGGGCAATGAAGCTGGTCATGGCTTGCCTGAATGAAGATGCCGGGCTCTAGGCGGTAGTTAGCAGGTATGATGGCGGTGTTTTGGCCGTCATCCTGCAGCTGGATTTCATGACTCAGGGACAGTTGCGCCCGTCCGGGAATATAGCTGCCTGCCATGGAAATAACCACCTGCTGTTCCTGGATCCTCTCCTGCACCTCCTCCAGTTTGGTGTCCATGCGGACCTGGCAAACTGGCATAAACTCCTGCCCAGGTTTCCAATCATTCTGGAACAGAGAGAAGCAGACAAGAGAGGGATATTTTAGCTGTGTGAGAAACACAAAAAGGCAATGAAGCTGGAGAGGGTGGGTTAGAGGTTGGTTGAGAATTTGGGGTTAGTTAAATTGGGGTAATACCTTTCTCAGGGCCACTGTGTCCTGCATCAGGCGGGAGACTTGGGATGAGATCTGCCTCATGGTGATGATCTCCTCCATCTGATGGATGTACCCATCCATAAGGTGCTCCTGAAATGGGAAGCAGTGGGGACAGTTAGACTGCTTGGGTGTGTGTGTAAAAGCATGTCTGAATGACGGATATGACCTCACTGGTGAAATACCTCATTACAGTCCAGGGTGCTGCCACTAGTAGACAGCACGCAGCACAGACACTCGAGTGCCACCTCACTCTGGGTGATGAGCAGTTTTGTGATGACATTGTGGATCACAGTCTCCTTCATCATCCTCAATTTAAAAAGTTCCCCAAGGAACTTGAAGTTGGTAACCATTTTCTGCTTTTCCTCCTCCTGGACATACGAGGAGGAGGACCAAGGTGGGTGAGCAGGGAGATGCCAAGCATTTATAGCACAGGGGAAGCCATGACATTGATCTGTAATCCACAAACCAGCATTACCCAGCACTACTGCCCTCCTGTTACCCCGGCCAGCATGTTAAGCTCCTCCTGTTTCTTCCAATTACCTCATGGTCTGCATCCAGCATCTGAAACTTCTTGCGGCAGAGTCCTAGCAGCACCACACGAAAGTTCACAACATTTTGAGGGTTGTCAGCACTTGGGGCATTCACCTGAAGGGTAAAAATGTGTTTTAGGAAGCAAGAAACATTTCTCTCTTTAGAACTACAATTCTGTAGTTCCAAAATACTATCTAAACCTCTTTGTGTTAAGTGTGCCCAGATGGCCGTGTGGAGAAGGTGCATGTTTAGAGGATGGCTGTGCACAGATAACACACAAAGGAAAGGAACTGAATGTATGTGGCTGTTTAGTTTCTCCTTTCACTGTTTTTGAAGCCCATACTTGTGTCATAAGGTTGTGGTTGTGATTTCTGAAATAATGAGAAAGGAGAGATGCACATACTCACCTCCCTCAGACAGTTGCAAATCTTGGCACAAGTGGTGGAGAATCTTGGCTCAGAGATGGCCTTCTTAAAAATTATGGCTGCAATGCCCCTAAGACGTTCCTCTGTGTTCATGCGAAGCTCTTTCACCTGCTTCATAATGTGGCCTAAACTCTCGGGGGTGAGCTTATCCAGGACACTGTGCATGCTCTTGTACAGCTCCTGGGTCCTGATTGCCTCACGGTGCTCTTCTCTCCTGTCTTGGGTTGCTGCAGACGGCCTCTTCACAGCTGGCTTCCTCACTTTCTCCTCCTTTGGAAGCGCCTCCTTCTGGAGGCAGTTGCGGCTCCAGGCTGGGTGTGGCAGTACTTGGACCCTGTGATCTTGGCCCCTGTGCCGCCAGTTGTCCCTCTGAGGAGGAATCTGCCGCTCGAGGCTCCTATCTCGCTGTCTCTCCATTTCAACCTGCCTGTGAACCTGCTTGATGGTCTTCGGTCCGTCCACACGTCTGCGACAGATCCAATCGTACTGGAGCACAGTGTGACAAATAGAAAGGATCCTTTTAATTATTTTCAGTTTTTAACTAGGTAGGGATACTGACAAAAAGGAGCACACACCATTTTTGGTTCACATTTTTCAGTGGCCTCTTTTCATTAAATGGGAATGAGAAGGCAGTTTGGATTGGAAATGAGGGCAATGTGGTACGAGAGATAGATTGGTTGAGAGAAACAGGATGCTGATCCTGGCAGTACCCTTCTCAGTTCCAGCACATTTTGCAAAAGGAATCTGATCCGTGATGATGTCTTTCCCTCCTTGATGATGTTTGTGATGCTGTGGAAGTATCCATCCATGGGGCCCTGATGAAACAGACAGCAGTGGTATCAGTTGTAGTGTTTCTGGGTAAGTCTGTGTGAGTTTGTCTTTTGTGTGTTAGGGGGTGGGGTATATACTGTAAGTATATCTGCATGGTCATGTAGTGCAATACCTTATCACTGTCCAGGTTCTCGCCGACAGTTGTAAGAAGGCAGCAGAGGCATTCCAGTGCCTCCTCGCTTTGGTTGGAGAGGAGCTTTGTGACGCAGCTGTGTATAACCTCCTCTTTCACCATTTTGAATTTGAAGAGCTCGCCAACAAATTTCATGTTGCCAAGTAAGCGATGGCGGTGGCCATTAACTTCACTCTCCAATGTAGCCACATCCAGCTTATTAAACTCCAGCTGGCAGAGCTTGAGCAGCACTGAACGGAAGCTTAAAATGGCTGGGCTCTCACTGGATGGCACCTTTATCTGTAGGTCAGAAAGGGTATTTGGAAGAAGTCACACACCTTTATTTTGATCTAATCTTCTATAATTCATTCAAAAATTCCCTTCTTTGCAGCATGAAAAGGTGGCAGTGTGGAGAAGCTGCATATTTAGACAGCTATGCACAGAAAAAGGAACAAACTGGATGTTATTTCTTCCTTCCAGTAGTTTGAAGTACATGAGGCCGCAGTTCGAGCATAACATAATTTTTTTTTCCTCTTTCTCCAAAATTTGGTGGCCAATTGTACCCTATCTAATTATATTTGTGTTAGCTGGGGATACACCGCTTACAACCCCATCCCTTCAGCAGCCTAGAGGGAGAACAACACGCCTTCTTCAAGCCATCTCGTCTCACAGCCTGCAACCGTAATTCCGAGGGTGCATGCATGCGGCGATCCCAACGAGTCCCCCTATGAGCCAATTATGTTGCTCCATGAGAGCTGGCCAAGCTCAGCTTTTGACAGGACCGGCAATCGAACCCTGGTCCTCGGTGTGCAACTGCCTGCATCAAGGTCTGTTACTTTAGCTATGCGCCACTGCGGCCCCCAGGAAGTGATTTCTGACGCAGTGATAAGGGACAGTCTGGGACACTCACCTCTCTGAAACGGTAGCAGAGCTGGGCATAAATGCTGCAGTATTTCACCTCAACGATGGCCTTCTCAAAAATGATGGCGGTGATTCCCCTCAGGCGCTCCTCCGTATCGATGTTCAGTTCACTGACCTGTTTCGCCATGAGTGTGTACACCTCAGGGGTCAACTTGTTCAGGATGCTGCGCATTTTCCTGAACAGGACCTGTGAACAGACTTCCTCAGTGACCTCCTCCCTCCGGTCCCGGCTCCCTTCAGCCAGCCTCCTCGCTGATGGTCTCCAGGCATTTTTGGCCTTGTGGAGCTGTACAGCTGCAGTGAAGGGCTGCAGGATGATCCTGGGACCTCCCTTCAAAGAAGGCTGTGGTAAAGATGGGAAATGGGAAAGGAGGATTAACATAATAATGGCTACATAAGGTCTTTAGGGAATCAGGAACATTTTTAATCATTTTGGAGACCCAGAAGGTATGGGATCATGGTGCATACCTCAGGAAAATCCGGATCAACGTCCATGTTCAGATACAACACAGTGGAAAATGTTGATCTAAGGAGAAAGGTACAGAAAAACTGGTAAAATCTGAGAAAGGTTTAATTACATATAGCTGATGACATGAAGATAAATCTTTATCCTGCCCTGGTAAATTTACTGTATGATTTAATCTCATCAATCCAACAGTTAGAAGTAAAAATAGTGAATATACCTATAAACTGCTTTCCATACTTCTGCATAAATAGGCCCTAATAATCTATGATATACTGCCATGCAATAGACCCATCTGCACATTGACACACATCTAAGTAATATTTTATGTTAGAAATTAAGACAATATTTAAATACTGCATAAACAGACTGTTAAAATAAAATGTGAGATATACCGATTATATACAATATATTTTGCTTCTTCGTGAGCAGTACATAACTGTAAACACAAATTAAATAATCTTAAATGGTTTTAAATACCAACAATAACAAGGCATGTTGTGCAATGCCATCACTCATGGATTACCAAAGCACACCGTTATGCCAACCAGCAGTCAATTGACTGTGATGCTACTGGAAAATGTTCAACAGAATTCAAATTCAACAGAAACATTTCCAAACCATTTGAAAACATAGTTTAAACAATATATTTTTAAATTAGCTAAATACTTATGACAAACTGTAATCAGTTCATGACCACTACATAGAACTCTATTGTCAAGGCAACATAATGAACAAAATTGACATTTTTGGTTTGTCTGTGACACAAAACACTGCTCTATTAGCCTATTTAGCCTTACATTTTCTTTCATTTCTGAGACTCAAATTAATTATCTATTCATTATCTATATCTATTAATTCATGCTGGTAAACTGTTTTTAAAGACCAAACAATTTAAGCTTACCGTGTTCCTCCAAGAAAATCAAGAGTGGAAAATGTGTTCTTTCAAAAAAAGTTCAATGTAGTAGTAAAAGTAGTCGGGTTTTCTCAAGCTTGGAAAAGTTTTGACAATGTGTTGCCAACTTACCATCAGCAACAGAATGAGCAATCTCCAGTGTGTACTTAAATTTAAATTGCTACATGACACTTCACAGTAGCCTATAGAACACACAGCTGATTCGGAATCGATACGTCATTGGTAATTTCAGCATTCGGTGTATGAAGACGTCTGCATAGTATTCCATGTAGACGGTGATGTTGCGAGAAATGTCCATGTCAAACAATAACAATTACAAATGATGCAAAAATTGCGTAAACAATGTTTTTTTATGAATAGTTTTATTATGACAACATGCGGATATTCCATTCTGATTCCAATGACGCTCATCCTCCCTCCCTCTATACTATACGCGCCCATAGACACACATAAAGTGTTCTTATTTTCTAATTGCAGAAAGACCTGTACAAAACAAGGCATGGAATAAAACTAGAACGTTCAACATATGAAATCATTTATCATTACTGTATAATTTGCGCAGCGCTTGACCTGAAATGGTCAGTTTCTGAAATGCAAGATAAACTCAGTTTGGCTTTTGGGCCGCCATGAAGGCAATGCCTAGAAAAGGCTCAGGGTACATGCGCATTACGTCAGACAAGCACAATTTGTGAATGTATTCTGTTCTAAAAGATGAGTTTGCAATTTAATGGCCTAGCTCGCAGCCCGGCAGTGCATTAAACTTGTCTCTGGCTACGTATTTTAGTTTGAAGCAAATATATAATCTGATGCATCTCACGATGAGTGAGGTAGCTAGTATAACTTGATATTTTTGTTAGTTTCGTTTGGCTATGTAAACTCTATGTAAGCTCTTCCGACGTAAGTGTTTATCATTCTATTGCGTTGTGCTCTCATAATTTTAGATAGTCAGGTCCATAAATATTTGGACATTGACAAAGTTGTTGTTACTTTAGCTGTCTACCACAGGATATTGGAGCTGGAAGTAAATAATGAGTATGAGCTCAAAGTGCAGACTTTCAGCTTTAATTTAAGGGTGTTTCTAACTAAATCGGGTGAACGGTGTAGTAATTACAGCGCCTTTTATACATAGTCCCCCCGATTTTAAGAGCTCAAAAATAATTTGACAAATTAACATTATAAATTGTCATTTTTTTATACTTGGTTGCCTATCCATGACTTGTTTGCATGCCATGACTTCCTGATGTCCGTGACCTATCAACTGCGAGTCTGGATATCTTATTTTCAGGTTGTCCTCCAATTGATACAAAAACTCTTTGCATTTGAATGGATTTATATGGGAACTGGGGTGTGGGACTAGAATCAGCTGTAAATTAGGCTGATATAGTATAGAACACATTTGTTGGCTGAATGGCTTTAAGTCATCAAAGGTCCAAGGTATCAAATGAGCCTCAAACCATCATGCTGTTATGGATGGATCACCTCAAGGGTTGTTTCTCCAGAATATATATATATTTTCTTTGGTAGGAACCACATTTACGTGACGATGCATTCCATTCATTTTCTGTGGAGACGCTTGCAGTGCATGTCAGTGCAGCTCGCCTGGCTCACAGAACTCAGATCCAACTATCAAAGGTGTAGCAGATTCAGCTACTGCATTGCTTATTTCTGCAGTTGAATATGTGTGGGTGTGTACATGCGTGTATGAGATTGTGATTGTGTGCATGGGGGGTGTTTGGTGTGTGTGATTTTCCATGTCATTTCTAGCTGTGGATGTTATAATTCCACAATGAGACAGAGTTGCGAATGGTTAACGGGATTAAATGTCAAGTGTGCCCCCGCCGATCACTTCAGTCAAGTTCCCATCAACAACCTGTCTCCCAAGGCCCTTAGTGACCATAGCAATCTTCTGAGGAGGTGAGGCAGAGTTAACTGAGGTTTAACTTCACTCATACTCCTTTCCTCCTATCTTTTGTGTGGCTGTCTATTTTCACCACCCCCTAAACCAGCATCATCTCCCAGAGGGAGGTGGGGGGACTGTACACTACAGGAACTGACATTTTGAAATCATCATGACAAACCATGCACTTATCTACAAACTTATCTCCTTCAACAGCAGTGCATCTCTCGTTCTCTCTCTCTCTCTCTCTCTCTCTCTCTCTCTCTCTCTCTCATTGTGAATGACAAAGGACAGAAATAGAATTCATAGTAACAGTACAAAGTTCACAAATCACTAATGGTGTCAGAGAAGAGGAAGAGAAGGGTGTACCGCCTGTTAGCATTTCAATGAACTTCAAAGAACCCCCAAGCTCTGAACAGCTCAAGGACCCTATGTCTGCTTTGAACATGCTCCATATGGAGAGGCAGATAACTGTTATTGTTTTTCTTTGCAACTGGTATGGTACACTTTTTACATTCAAGATGCAAAATTTGTTTGATATATAAGGGGGGTTGGTTGCTGGGGCTGTAAGCATATTACAATTAATGTCCCATTATTAAATTAGCTGAATCGTGTCTTGAACTGACATTTGTATAAGCACCAGCTACAGCAGCAGGCTGCTAGTATATAAAGTACAATAGTGAATCAGCATAGTTTATCGAGCTGTCAGAAGTACAGCATGCAGACTTGCCCTCCAGGAATGGAGTAGTGCACCCCACCAAGGAGCTTTGCATCCGGACCTTCACATAAAGATGGAATTATTCATAAATTATCAGTATACAGAGTATTATAATTATCAATAGTTAAATCACTACGAATTAATACAATTTGAATAACAACACAGCAATTATGCCTTTCTTCTTAAAAAAATAAAAAATGAACAGTATGATCGTTCACTGTGCTTCTCCTGTCACCGTTAACATGAATGATAAGAACACTATTTGCCTGCTGTCACCCTGTTGTGTTGTCTCGTTTCCAGAAGAGGGCGAATGCAGTAAGTTGATCACCGTCTCCATCCTTACATCTCTGCAGGATGCACTCTTAGAGGGGTCGGTGTGAGCATCTGTCTTCTGAATCTTACTTTGGAGCGAAATGCTGTAAGCCACGTCCGGTGGTGAGAGACACCGTCCTATATACCTCAGAGAAATTAGGGTCAGCCCTGCTAATTCATATTTTCGATTTGTGAAATCCTGCGATTGTCCCTTCAAGCACACCGACGTTTCCTTTCAGTGAGCAACCGGGCGCGCTCATTCTCTTTATTATCAGAGGGGGCGACAGAGTTTGCCTTCCCCCACAGTTGTGCGTGTGGACAACAGTAGTACGCTCCGGGGTAGCGCTGAGCTGATTGAGAGTCGCACCCCACTAGTATCATCATCATCAGCACCATCCAGACGCATTGGTCTTCGGCGGTCGAAATAATTAATCTTCCAAGAATATATTCAACCGCCGTTAGCCGGTTTCCTGCCATGAAACAGGCTCTGCTAGAACTGAAGAGGATGAGCAGGATTTGCCGGATGGTACTCGCCACTTGTTTGGGATCGTTTATTCTGGTCATCTTTTATTTCCAAAGTATGTTCCAACCAGGTATGACCCTGCCTCGCCGTGTCCTCGGGCATAACATGCTCATTCATTTCTTCATGTGTATTTGAACTGTTTGCGCACCGGAGCCGTACTGCTTCAACGACCGTGTCGGTTTGGAATGATGTAACGTTATGTCCTAAATCATGAGCTCAACGAGTCGATTTTCTGGTGATAAGCGATAACAGTGATTCCGTTCTGACTGTGCGCCATTCGCTTTATCACAGTGTAAATGTTTGACTGTATTGGGTTATACGTTACTAGAGTCTTTTTTATTGGTACTTAAGCAATGGTACTTAAATGAATTGTAATGAAACATAATAGCACGTCGTTGACACTTCTGTCCACTTTACATGCAGCTGTCTTATTATACAGCGCACAAAGCCGTACCGATCCATCATTCGCAAATCACCATTGTTTCAGTGGTGTAGCGCGGGGCTTATGTAGGCTATAAACTGCACGAAGTTATCAAGTACAGTGAGCGTACTGTACCGTGTTGGCATCGAGGAACCACATTTAGACTCTTTGCACCTCTTTGCACGGCCAGTGAAAGCATACATTTTCCAAGATTTATTTACTTTGCACAGCTAGTTTAAAAAAATTGCAATGAGGCATTTTCAATTGACTGGACTGCAGTGAAGTGGTTTCTGGATGTGAACTCGGGTTATTTAGCGCTGTATAGGCTACACGACTAATATAATATTTTGTATTAGATTAGCCAAACTGTTTTGAGTAAATTAACTGAGCGTCATAGTCAATATTCGTTTGTTTCTGGCAACTTGGCAACTTTGCGGTTAAACTAACAGGCTACATGCCATATCATGTCATTGTAAATATGAAGCTTAATGAAGCGATTCTGGTGCGTGAGGCAGGGATTCCAGCAGATCCTTAAAGTGTGAAAACAGGACTATTATAATTTATAACATTACAATTACATTACATTACAAACTGCAGGCCACTTTCCAGGAAGAACACTTGTATAGGTCTATTCACACAGTTATATGTGCCTTATGAGTGTTCATTTCGCGATATTGGTGGATCTCACCTTTTAGCGCTGGACGAGCTGACAAAACAGCTGTCACTGTTAGCACCTTATTTGCGCAGTAGGTGTCGAGTTTAACGTTGCGCCAGGTACCTGTTGCAGACTGGTTTTTGTATTAAATATTAATTTTACACCTTCGAAACTAGTTACAGTGTTGTTATGGTCTTTAAAACGACCGATAATTTGTTTATCAGCAAAGCTCTTCCCTGGAGTTTGGGCTGACATCTCACATTAGCGTCAACCTGGTCCAGCTCAGAGTATCATTATGTAATGAACTGCATGGTCAAGCTCATAATTCTGTATGGCTATGGTCAGGCTCATCGTACCATAGCAGGCTTGTAGTACCATAGGGTTATGAGCAGCCTGGTGTGGCTCATAGTACTGTAAGGTTATGAGCAGCCAGTTCAAGCTCATAGTACTGTAAGGTTATGCGCAGCCAGGTTCTGTGTAGTCTGGTCAGGCTCATAGTACAGTAAGGTTATGAGCAGCCAGGTCAAGCTCATAGTACTGTCAGGTTATGAGCAGCCAGGTCAAGCTCATAGTACTGTAAGGATATGTGTAGCCTGGTCAGGCTCATAGTACTGTAAGGTTATGAGCAGCCTGGTTATGAGCAGCCTGGTCAGGCTCATAGTACTGTAAGGTTATGAGCAGCCTGGTTATGAGCTGCCTGGTCAGGCTCATAGTACTGTAAGGTTATGAGCAGCCTGGTCAAGCTCATAGTACTGTAAGGATATGTGTAGCCTGGTCAGGCTCATAGTACTGTAAGGTTATGAGCAGCCTGGTTATGAGCAGCCTGGTCAGGCTCATAGTACTGTAAGGTTATGAGCAGCCTGGCTATGAGCTGCCTGGTCAGGCTCATAGTAAAGTAAGGTTATGAGCAGCCTGGTTATGAGCTGCCTGGTCAGGCTCATAGTACTGTAAGGTTATGAGCAGCCTGGTCAAGCTCATAGTACTGTAAGGATATGTGTAGCCTGGTCAGGCTCATAGTACTGTAAGGTTATGAGCAGCCTGGTTATGAGCAGCCTGGTCAGGCTCATAGTACTGTAAGGTTATGAGCAGCCTGGCTATGAGCTGCCTGGTCAGGCTCATAGTAAAGTAAGGTTATGAGCAGCCAGGTCAAGCTCATAGTACTGTCAGGTTATGAGCAGCCAGGTCAAGCTCATAGTACTGTAAGGACATATGTAGAGTCTGGTCAGGCTCATAGTACTGTAAGGTTATGAGCAGCCTGGTTATGAGCAGCCTGGTCAGGCTCATAGTTCTGTAAGGTTATGAGCAGCCTGGCTATGAGCTGCCTGGTCAGGCTCATAGTACTGTAAGGTTATGAGCAGCCTGGTCAGGCTCATAGTTCTGTAAGGTTATGAGCTGCCTGGTCAGATTCATTGTACTCTACATACTGTCGGTTATGATTCTGAAAATGAGGCTACCACTGGGAGCAGTTTGGTGAGTTTCAGCAGGGACTAGATGCAGAAGCTCAGAGTCTGGTGGTGGCTGTCTGCATGCTTGCTACAGTGTGCTGAGTTTCACAACATTGCCTTCAGAAATAATGAATTATAATGACAATTATAATGAATAATTGCCTAACAGTCTGGAATATGGTTGCTGTTATAATGGTGATTAAGAGGAACTTTTCAATGCAAGAAGTGGATCTTGCACCATCGCAAAAACTCAAAATACGTCTATCAGATGCATTGCAATTCAATCTGACAACAAGCAAAAGTTCCAAATGACCGACCCACCAGTAGCAAATCCAGCAGAAGCATTTTATATTGCTAATAACAAAAAAACAGGGGTTGTGTGTGTAAAAATGGAAGTTGCTCAGGGATATTTTTGATTAGGGACAAAGGTTATAGCAGTAGCTGCCCCCTTGCTTACTCTTGGGCCTATAGAAACAAGGTAAGGGGCATGTGGAGGTGACACACACGGTATACTCATGAACTGGATGAAAACGGAGGTCATGACTCAGGTTACAAGATACCCACAATGCACCTCCGCCTTCAGAGCAATACAAGGGTGTCAAATGGCAGGGCTGCCTTGTTTAGGGTTTGGATAGAGTTTTATATTGTGCCTTTCATGCAAGGGGCAGAAACAGCTCAACTCTAAGCAGGAGGGGTGAACAAAGACCTTACATTAGTGCTTTAGACTTCTGGGGGGGGGTACGTAGAGGGGAGCGGAATTTCTTTAGGAAACTCTAAATTACTCACTGTGCTTGTTAAAGGCAGAATGTGGTATGTAACTGATATACAGACGCTGATTACTACATACCTGACCCCCATTTCAGTCAATGATCTAGCAGTGTCTTTTGTTTGTCCATTTTACAAAAAATGTGTGTCTGTGCATGTGTGTGTGTGTGTGTGTGTGTGTGTGTGTGTGCTCTAACAGGATATCTCTGACATCTCTATGAGATCTCTAACAGGACAACTCTGACATCTGTAAGAGGTCTCTAACAGGACAACTCTGATATCTGTAAGAGGTCTCTAACAGGACAACTCCGACATCTGTATGATGTAGCTATCTAACAGGATAACTCTGCCGTCCATTACAAGATGTGTGAATGAGAGGTCTGTGAGCCACAGGGTCATAGGCTCCTATCTCAGACGTATCACTGCTGTGTCTGTTCGCTGAGGCATCGAGGGCTGTGGTTCTGGAACCCAAACTAACAGAGCTGCTAAGCGAGTGTGGATTCTCACTTTTTTCCTGTGTTTTTCACAGGGTTGTAAAGATGGCTTTATATCCATGTGTTAACTTTGAGTGTTTTCATTTATTTATTTTTAATACAAATTAAATTCTGGCAACTGCGTATCGTGGAATTAAAAGGGATTTCTGTTTCATGGCTCATAAACCACAGTGTTTACCAAAGAGCCATCTGCTTTTCAACAAATTCCCACAAGCCCCGCGTGCGCTGGGTTTAAAATAAACGGAGCTCAGAGCGAGAGGCTGCAGCCTGAACATGGCACTATATGGGCGATAGACTCCGTCTGACTGCTCAATTCTGTTTCCTGTGACCCAGACACACTCTCCTGTAAGCATCACCTTCTCCGCTCCAGTGTCTGATGATTTCCCTCTAACACACACACACTCAAACAAACACACACAACACACAAACATCCGCCTGTACCCACTGATGTGATCACACACGCACACACACACACACATACAAACATCTTCCCGTTCTTACCCATGTGATCAGACACAGGCATATGCACACACACACTTAGTGTAGCTCTGTAGGAGAAGCAGATTTTGTTGGCCTGGCAAGTTAGCAGGCTCCAGGTTTAGAGCTGGAAAGGGCTAACCACATTTGGGCATGGTTTTCGGCACCTGGTGCTGCCGTGGCGACCAGGACCGAAGCAAAGTGAGGTCTTTTTCTGTGTGACAGAACGTGAAGTCCTGCAGACTCCAGGAACACTGCCGCGATACAGACCAACCCCACCCCCATTAATGCTCAGAGCCAGCACTAAAGTTCAGGGCAGTTCAAGGTGTGAGACAGCCTGCTCCTGTCCATAGATGGCCCTGATGTTGTAGGGCATTTTGCATAAGTGTGCCTCTCTGCAGACCCCCAAAAGGAAACAGACTGTGTTGACCATGTTGACACAGGGTCAGCAAGGTTTGATGAAAAGACAGTGCTCGTTAATACAGGACTATTGCTCCCATCATTGTGCTGCCTCTGCGCAATTCTGCCACCTTAGTGGAATGCTCCCAGAACTGATGAGTTGAAATAGCACTGTATAAACCATGGGTTTTCCACATACAGTGTTTGGTGTCTACTCACTAATACGATCTCCTGCGCACTATTTGCGTATAGCCATTCATATTACAACTTGTAATTCTTGTAACACATTGTCCTTCTATTTCTGCAATGCACACTGTTTAATAAATTGTATTAATTTGAACCTGCATCCTCTTGGCTCGCACCACTGCACACTTAGCAGTTTAGAGTCCTAACAGACATAGACAACCTAGGATACCTGCACGCCTTAGTCACTCGCCTATACACCAGTGGCGTCACAAGATACATACTAAGTGTATAATTGTAGGCTATACAGGCCACAGGCACGTCTGCGTCCATACAAATAGATAGCGATCATATAGAGCCACACCATTAGCGGACATTTGCAGTTCCTTCTGTTGAACTGTTAGAACAGATGAGCAGTTGAACTTATCTTTTGGAGTCCGATAAATGAGAACAAAATTAAATTAACCCTGTTCCAGAAGCATTGGTCAGACTACGTGCGTTTCCTTCACCTGTCGGATACTTCCGCCTTTTGGTGTATTTGGGGGGTTTCTTACAATGTCATGTATAGAGCCTTATATTAGCATACGCAACAAGGTGGTCATTGACTTTTTACTTGGTGCTAAAGTAGCCCGTTAAAATTAGACTACTTTTCCTTTTAAGAGTAGCAGAGTGTGTGTCGGAGATGGGGACTCAAGTCGCACTTGAGTCGCACATACACAGACTCCAGACTTGACTCGGACTCGTACAAAAATGACTTGAGACTCGACTCAGACTCATCAATAAGGACTTGTGAACAATAAGAGTCTTGCCAAATGGCATCCTGAAAATGACGAAGTGAATAATCTTACAGCCAATGATTATTTTTCAATTATTTATATGAAAGACATTCCTTAGTTAAAACATACCCAACGTCGTTTTACACGCCACACTGCTTTAGTAGCAACCATAGCAACACCCTACACTGTATTTCTTGCAGCATAGCTTGCTAAGATTACAGTTCTGCATGTCGTGGCCTTTGAGTTCAAATAATTCAGGCTCATCAAACAAAACAAAATGATTGCAACTAGCAAAATGTAGAGAATTAAAATAAAAGATGAGGGAGCAACCAAGTAAAATTTCAACATACATTTGAAAACTCATACGGAAAGGTAAGTCAGTTGACCAGCACTGGAGCTGATCCCACCGCTGTTCATTGTTGCCTAAACGTAACTTAGCTAAACTGTGTTGGTCAAATGAGGCATTTCAGACTCAGCATGATGTTCACAGTTAAGCAGCGTAACAAAATTGCATATTTTATTATTTTGTTGACTGCCAAGTTGTAGCGATGTTGGCTTGCATTTCAAATGGTTGATCTTTAAAAGCTATGCAAGTTAGAGAACCACGGGTGTAAGGTACAGTGACGTTAAAACAAACTTCTTCAGGTTGGCTTGAAAAGTCCCGTACATTTTCATTGTCAACGTAGTTCACACAGGCAGCTGCATTTTCAGTAAAATGGCAATGTAATGGGATTTTGATCTGGAGGCTGATCGAGGATTGCACTATAAAAAATTAAAAAAAACTTTCAGTATGGTCTTTAACATCGATATGCAAGCAGGACAGCAACTGATTTTGAATGTCTTGTTAACATTGGCATAAAATTTCCAGACCTGTTTACATTCCGGCAGATGTGCAAGCAAGATGATTGCTAATGTCGTTTTGGTTCGACACGCGAGATCCTTAGATGACTCATGAATTCTGAACTGGGGAAAGCAGCTTAATTACGCTGTTCATAACTGGAACTGGATCAGCGAAATAACGTAACGGGTTCGATAATTATTTTAAACGAGGTCTTGCCGGATACACGCTCTTGTTTCCCGTAATGCTTTCCGTTTTTCTTTCCGTTTACCTAAAATTACTGAAGGACCTCACGTGTCGAATGTGCTGCGACCAAAACGAAGGTACCAATTATCTTGCATGCACACTGACAGGTCGCCAGGGCTCAATCTTAAGGCGGGCATATAAACTGCATGGGGGGCACACATTTATTATTATTAAATATTTTTGATAATTCAATATACTATTGTATTCGTGCAGCACTTACGAATAACTAGGTTGCATACTAACCAAATTGGTCTCAGATAGATTTAATATGTATCGGTGTTAGGCCTAACATTTTTCGAGTTTGAAGTTACGATAGTGGAGAGCGCCAACAAAACTGCCACATTCACAATACAGACATTCACTCATAATTGGCACCAATCAGGCGCACTTACAAGGTTTTTGACTTTAGAAAATGAATAGATGCCAGGGATACAATACGGGAGTGGTCGGCACCGCAATCAGTGCCAACTGATTACAGTATATATACAGTATATATACGGGCGGCCTGTAGCGTAGTGGTTCAGGTAAATGACTGGCACACACAAGGCCAGTGGCTCTGATCCCGGTGTAGCCACAATAAGATCCGCACAGCCGTTGGGCCCTTGAGCAAGGTTGGTTCATAACCCTGCATTGCTCTAGGGGGCGATTGTCTCCTGCTTAGTCTAATGAACTGTACGTCGCTCTGGATAAGAGCGTCTGCCAAATGCCAATAATGTAATGTATAACCTATGGGATAATCACATTATTGCATCAACAGCAAATATGACCAGCCTAAAGATACTACATAATCCTCATAATTTAAAGCAGTCAATTACACAGAGGTAATGCACAAAGCACTAGACAACACATTAAATATAATACCATGTGCAAAGCAGCCCACATCTATCGAAATAAGCACCACGGCGGATACTGATGCATCATAATATCATGCCGTCATAATTTAAAGCAGAGTCAACACAGGGATAGCCTATGCAAAGCACCAAAGTACCACTACACAACAGCAGCCAACCACTTGCTGACACATGTCATCTACTGACGATAATCCAAAAGTTACAGGCAGTTGTGGTCCAAATACCATTCCGGTTGTAGCAGCAGCATGGCTAGTAGTAGTAGCATTCGAGCTAGCCGACGCAGATCCATGGCTGCCGCTGCTGGTACTAGGCTCAGGCTCTCCGCCATCAACATCATCACTGGGCTTGTTGGCGGGATCTGACCCCTCCAATATAACGTTGGAGGAGGAGATGGAATTGGAAGATACTGGACAAGGCACTTGCGAATGTCCATTTTTAATGTAGCAATACAAAAGCAATAGCCATCCTAGACCTAGAGAAAAACTTCTCGGCTCGATTACCAACTGAAATCCCGTGGTAACCACTATAGCTACATTAAAAAAACAACATCCTTTTTCAGTACCGGTTTGCACACACCATTGTTTTTCTATTTTAATGTCTTTGTTTATATGAAATATAAAGTTAGTATTATATATTTTTGATTTTACAGAAAAATACTAGAATTAATTAAAAAAATATACATGTCTGCGCGCCAGTTGGCTGGGCGCCAATGGGGGGGCACTAGCAGTTATGTGGGCGGGCCCGGCATGCCGAGTTTGGCATGTACTGTAGTTGCATGCGGTTTTGAAATGATTCATAATTTTACTATGCAATAGTGCAATGGCATTCCTTAGGATTTGAGGTTTTCCTATTGCATAATGTCTCCTAAAATCTATACCTATACTCCCAAAATCATAGCTCCTGATTTCTTTTAAGATATTTTTTAGGCCTTTTATTGGACAGTATATAGTATAGAGAGACAGGAAGAATGGGAGCGATAGAGGGGGGAAGACATCGGACGGTCGGATTCGAACTGCCGACGTCGCGGCTCGCAATGAGCATGCGGTCAGAGCTCTACAGGCTGCACCACCGAGACCCCCCAGCTCCTGATTTCTTGCATAAACAATCGCTCATTTGATTTTCTTAAATGATGAAAGGAAATGCTCAACAGTTACCTTTCATTTAAAAATGTATGAGTATATTAATAAACCAATACTGCAACGTGAACGTAACTGCAGATGCAGATTAGACCTAGTCCTAGGCTAAATGTAATTGGAGATTATCCATACAAAACTGCAAACTGCAAACTCGCCATACTGATGTTTAGGCAGCACCATTCTGGTGACTTGAGACTTGAGACTTGACTCAGACTTGCATTTGATGACTTGTGAGAATCTCTGGTGTGTGCCTGCATGTATGTGTGTGCGTGCTTGGCTGTATGAGGGTGTGTGTGCACTCTCAGAAATATGACAGTGGAGGTACATTGTTTGTCAAGGATGAAATTTCCTAAATGTACCCTGAAAGTACAGTCATGTACTCTTTGGGTACAACTGACTTACCCAAAGCAAAAAAAAAAAAAAAAAGTTACAAATTAGTTATCTATGTATTGCTGGCTATGGGTACAATTTCTTGTTCATACCTTTATTTCTGTGTGTGTGTGTACGCATGACAGTGTGTGTTAAGTTCCAGCGTTCTTTTCTCTTCTCACTGTGTTATTTTGAGTACAGAACCTGAAGTATAAACTCCTTGAACAAGGAGCTGAGTTGAGTAGGTGGTGAGGAAGGGACAGATTCTCTGAATGTTGTACAGGAAGAACCTGTATACCCGGGTCACCGCCGTGATGTTTCCGGAGAGGGACAGCCTGTTGTCCATCATCACTCTGAGGTTCCTTGCACTGGGGGATGAGGTTACTGTGGTATCCCCTAGTGAAATGGAAAAATCGGAGAAGGGAGAGGTTAGAGCAAGGGTGAAGATTAGCTCTGTCTTACCTGGGTTGAGCTTTAGATGGTGGTTGTGCCTCCAGCTCTCTCAGGCAGGTGGAGATATGGGTACATACCTGTGTGGCAGATGGGGGAAAGGAGAGAAAGACTTGGGTGTCTTCAGCATAACAGTGGCATGACATGCCATGAGCAGAGATATCAGGGCCAAGGGACCTGGTGTAGATGGAGAAGCGGAGGGGACCGAGGACTGAGCCCTGGGGAACTCCTGTAACAAGGCAACGAGGGGTTGATACTTTGCCAGCCCAGGTGACCTGGGAGGACTGGCCAGACAGATAGGACTTAATCCAGTCTAGGGCTGTGCCGGAGATCCCTGTAGGTGCTAGGGAGGATAGGAGGATGGAGTGCATGAAGCCATTGCAGTATTACTTTCTACGTTCTGCCCTTTCCAGCGAACAGGGGCACTGACTGACCAAGCCATGGCTGTTTTGTCCCTGTCAGGTGGATGACTTCCTCCATAAGATGTCGGCCCGGTTCCAGCTGGAGGACGGCCATGGTCTGGTCCATGGCCAGTGGCCAGCTGCTGGAGAACCCGGACAAGGAGATGAACGGGAACAAAATGGACTCCTGCTGCAGCACAGAATCAGCATCCTCTATGAGAGGAGCATGGAGCTGTTCAAGAATATGTGCCAGCCTTCCGCGATGCCGTCATCACCAGCCTCAAGTCCAAGCCCCTCAAGCCAAAGCCCTTCCTCCCAGCTCTCGACACCCACTTCCTCAAGGGCATCGGCCTGGAGGAGGTCCTGGACTCCTTCTTTGACTTCAGCAAGAGCATGTTGGAGGAGTTCAGCTCTGTCATCGTGGAGGTGTTTGAGAACATTCAAGAGGCTGTACAGAAGGCAGAAGGACTGTGACAGTGCCTGTGCCCCTACCACCACTGTGCTTGTGAATGTACTGAACTCTCCCACCATCAACCTGAATGTCCCTGCTGACCTGGAGGTTCAGGACCCTGCTTTCATTCAGTATGTGGCCTGGGAAGCCCTGGGCTTGTACAAACAGATGGTGAAGTAAGAGCAGTAATAGGAGTAGATGGGTTAGACAAGGGTGCCACACTGGATATGGCATTTTATACTATCTCATAGCTGAGGCTTTCATATCATCCTCCTGCCCTCTCAGATAAAACTTATACATATGCTCACTGCCCACATATGACATATTTTAGCAACATTAATATGAGTTTATCACCCTAATGATAAGTATGAGTTCCCCAATAGCTTTTTGGTTAATTGTCTGAGTTGAATTATATCTCTGGCCATAATGGTGGAAATTCATTTAAAAATATGCAAACTGATATACTGAGCAGCATTATGCCGCATATTGTTCAGGGTAATAAACTGTTTGATAAGTCACAACAAAGTCTGTGTTTCAGGACCAAGAGAGTATTTTGGCAAGTGTCTCACTGGTTACATCAGATAGATGGAAGAGATAAATGAACAAACTGCTATAGGGAATAGCAATACACTGTTTCTTGTTCAGGGTCATAGCCTGTTTGTGAACCATTACATTATTTATTGTTGGCTTTGTGTCAAGAAATTATGCATTACCACATAGGTGAGATAATTACTTGTATTGATCTGTTTGTGAGACTGGCATCACTTCTCTTTGCAGGAATGAAAACATTTTGGTCTGAAAATAAGATGGCTGTACATCCCCACTTTTTTGGCACAATGGATAAAGTATTAAATTAAATTTGTTGTTGTATACATGAAGTATGTAATTCAGTTTTTTACATTAGTATATTTTTTGAGTTTCATCTGTGGTGAAACAAGGATATTTTAAATAAAGAGCTAACACCAATTGACCATTAATTGACATTTATGTGATGAGTGTCATTTTAATATTTCACAAAGTTTGTGGAGTACTCACTGAAGGACATCCACATAAAGAACACACATTTCTGCAAGCAGATATAGAAAAGAGTGCAGTTATTGCAAATAAGACAATGTAAGCCATTCTTTTTTGGGGATTTGTACTTTATTTATTGGGTTATTGCATTCAATTTAATTATCTGTATGACCACCAGAACATTTTTTAAACAAGTTTTCAATTTCAGTTACAATAAAATTAAAATTAATTAAAATTAAAATTAATAGAATGTACAATGATAATATTGACCAAACAATATTCCATAGCCCTAATATATAATAATAATCACTACAGGTGTAAAGGCATGTAGGCATGGACAAAGATGAAATGAAAGAACGAGACAAGGAAGACTGGAGAGGTTTGGCAGAGGGCTGTATTGGACAGATGGAAATTTGAATGTGAAATTTCAACGTGTGCTGAAGTCACATTCTGAAAGCTCCAAACAGAACTGCCAGATGAAGACAACAGAAAATGAAAATGAATGAAATGCAGTATTTTACATAAAATTGGATTTCTCTTTTCTTCTTTGAATTTTTACTGTTCTGGTGGTTTTGCAGCTTAGTGTTGCTGTGTCTTATTTCGGCTGCTGTCAGTCTGGCACCGGTTGAAGACCGAGGCTGATCCCGCTGGTCCTCGGTTGTCTGCCACTTTAATCTGAACATTTTCTGGAGAAGGAATACAACACCAGTCAAGACGATTTCCATCCAACCATCTGCATGTTTATTAACTCTGCCAACATGATGTCGCTCTCCTCCCTCTGTTCCCTTCTCTCTGTCCCTCATACCTCCCTCTGTCACATTCCATCCTTTCCTCTCACTCCTCTCACTCACCACTGAATGTCATGTCTCAGGGACAGTTGTGCCCGTCCAGGACCATAGCTGTCAGTAGTTACTAGTTATTAGCAAACGTTATTGATTGACCTATTTTAATTATGTAGCTAGCTAGCTAGCCAAGTTACCTATGTTGTTTGTTCCACTTTGCCTTACATACCACTTACATGTAACGTACAGTAATTGTTTGGAGGATTCATCTAGCTGACCTGGGCTACTGTAATAAGCTTGAATGATTAGCTGGCATTTGAGCTTCTGGTTGCTGGCGTTATGCCAGTGGGATGTTGGTGTTTGCCAACTAAATAAACTGGGCATGTAAACAGTAAGCTACTGTACATTATAGAATTTGTTTGGGGGATTCATCTCGCCATGAAAAACGTATTTTGTTCCCTGCCCGGGACAAGCTTAATGTACATTGAAAGGGCTAGCTAGCTAGGTCGTTAGCTGGTTGAGCAGTTCAGACGGATCTGAATAAGAAAGAAACCCAATTATGCAGTGTGATGCACAGATGGTTACAGTCAAGCACTGTACTCGGTTCTTCAGATCAGAAGTAAGTCTCTGAGTGTCTGCAGGCTCTCAGTACTCACCATTTGGTTCTCTGTCAAGAAGAGGATCTCCAGGTTCTGGACACCAGTTCTGTCCAGAGGCACGGGGAGGACAGTCAGTTCCCTACCAGTACAGAGGGGCAGTGGGGTCAAAGTTCAGAGTCATTCGCTGTATTTTTCAATTGATGGACCCAATGCATTGTTTTTTATACTTCCAGCAGTCATTCCCACATTTTGGTCTGCAAGCAAAGGACTCACCTGAAGAGCTGGTCCATGCGAATATATCCTCTGCTGGGTAACTGGTGGAGCGCTGTAACCACACGGTCCATGACCTGATGTCTATGTAAGGTGCTCTGCAGTCGATGTAACTGCTGTGGTGGAAGGGAGCTCACTTCTGCCAGGTGGTGAATAATGATGGGACAATTGCTGTTGATGGAGTTCTGCTCCACCATCAAGAGCTGCCGTGTGCCATTTCTCTCCTTTACACACAGTAACATCTTCTGTGGGCCAGACGGGGAGCAGCACAGTATTTATGCATAATGATGGTGGCACAGACAGGCAATGTGCATTGTTTTCTCACATGGCCACAGTATGGCTATGATATTACTCAACTGAAGCCACGTTTACCTTCATATCAGCAGGTTTGGTCACCTTCTTTAGCTCATCCTGAGTTCTCACGGCCAGGGCTGGACCAGGATTGGAGGCTTCATCTGTGTCCACAGCAGGATCAGCTGGGGCAGGCAGAGCCACCATGGTCTGTATGGCAAATCTCTCTGCTCCAAAAACCTGAAGCTGGGTGTCATCACTGCTGCTGCCCAAACTCTCTGGCTGGTTGAACTGCCACTTCACCAGAGCACGGTCCTGGCTCCAGTTTCTCCGGCTAGGGTAGGGGGGAATGATTTTGGAAAGTTAGGAGACCCTCCTGCCTTAAGAGATACTTCTCTGAAGTGATATTTGTCAGAATTATATTTAGTCTGAAAACAAAGACAAGCCAACGGCATCAGTTTGATAGACACAAACAGAGAGACTGCTAAGTGCTGACCTGTGAAGAATTGTGTGGAGGCTGGAGGAGAAGGAGGAGGACAGCAGCAGAGTGGGGAGGAGGTTTAGGGTGCTGCAGGAGATACGGCTCATCTCTGTAGAATGGGGGGCAGAAGGCAATTTGGGTTTTTTGCTAAGAGAGGGTGCATGCGGGAGAGCGTATGTGGAGACCTTGTGTGAAACATCACGTGTGGAAGAGAGTGCATGGAAGAGTAAGGTAAATTAATCTATATGATAGCGATGAAAAAGGTCATATTAGATGATGAACAGTATTAAAGAAAAATCATGTGAAAGAGAAGGTGTGATCCTACCTTGCTCCATGCCATGACACCACCGGGTGCCTTCCTGCCTGAGAATGGGAAGCTGGATGTGGAAGTCCAATGTGTCAAGCTGAGGTAGGAGATCATCCATTTAGCAACTATATATTATTGAACTACTACAGTTCATGAAAATCTGTGTAGTACTGCACACTGACCTAAGGGATACATGTTCCATACCAAAAGATCGAAAGGGCATCACTGTCCAGTCCTGCATTCATACATATTAATGGGCAATGAAGCTGGTCATGGCTTGCCTGAATGAAGATGCCGGGCTCTAGGCGGTATTTAACCGGTATGATGGCGGCGTTTTGGCCTTCATCCTGCAGCTGAATGTCATGACTCAGGGACAGTTGTGCCCGACCAGGACCGTAGCTGCCTGCCATGGGAATAACCAGCTGCTGTTCCTGGATCCTCTCCTGCTTCTCCTCCAGTTTGGGCTCCATGCAGACCTGGCAGACTGGTTTCATCAGTGGGAACCAATAATTCTGGAACAGAGAGAAGCAGAAGAGAAAGCGATATTTTAGCTGTGTGAGAAACACAACAAGGAAGAGCAATGACGCTGGAGAGGGTGGGTTAGAGATTCAGTTTGAAGGAGACAACATTGAGTATGTCCTATAGGAGGAGGGGGGGGGGATCAGAATTTGGGGTTGGTTAAATTGGGGTAATACCTTTCTCAGGGCCACTGTGTCCTGCATCAGGCGGGAGACTTGGGATGAGATCTGCCTCATGGTGATGATCTCCTCCATCTGATGGATGTATCCATCCATAAGGTGCTCCTGAAATGGGAAGCAGTGGGGACAGTTAGACTGCTTGGGTGTGTGTGTAAAAGCATGTCTGAATGAGGGATATGTCCTCACTGGTGAAATACCTCATTACAGTCCAGGGAGCTGCCACTAGTAGACAGCAGGCAGCACAGACACTCGAGTGCCACCTCACTCTGGGTGATGAGCAGCTTTGTGATGACATTGCGGATCACAGTCTTCTTAATCATCTCCAATCTTAAAAGTTCACCAAGGAACTTCATGTTGGTGACCAACTGCTGGTGCTGCTTTTCCTCCTCCTGGACATATGGGGAGAAGGACCAAGGTGGGTGAGCAGGGAGATGCCAAGCATTTATAGCACAGGGGAAGCCATGACATTGATCTGTCATCCACAAACCAGCATTGCCCAGCACTACAACCCTACTGTTACCCCGGCAAGCATGTTAATCTCCTCCTGTTTCTTCCAATTACCTCATGGTCCTCATCCACCATCTGAAACTTCATGCGGCACAGTTCTAGCAGCACCTCACGAAAGTTCACAACATCTTGAGGGTTGTCAGCACTTGGGGCATTTATCTGAAGGGTAAAAACTGTGTTTTAGGAAGCAAGAAACACTCCTCTCCTTAGAACTACAATTTTGTAGTGCTGAAATACTATCTAAAGCTCCTTGTGTTAAGTGTGCCCAGATGGCCGTGTGGAGAAGGTGCATGTTTAGAGGATGGCTGTGGACAGATAACACACAAAGGAAAGGAACTGAATGTATGTGGCTGTTTAGTTTCTCCGTTCACTGTTTTTGAAGCCCATACTTGTGTCATAAGGTTGTGGTTGTGATTTCTGAAATCATGAGAAAGGATAGATGGACATACTCACCTCCCTCAGACGGTTGCAAATCTTGGCACAAGTGGTGGAGAATCTTGGCTCAGAGATGGCCTTCTGAAAAATGATGGCTGCAATGCCCCTAAGATGCTCCTCTGTGTTCATGCGAAGCTCTTTCACCTGCACCATAATGTGGCCAAAACTCTCGGGGGTGAGCTTATCCAAAACACAGTGCATGCTCCTATACAGCTCCTGGGTCCCAGCTGTCTCGGGGTGCTCTTCTCTCCTGTGTCGGATTGCTGCAGACGGCCTCTTCACAGCTGGCCAACTCACTTTCTCATCCTTTGGAAGCTTCTCCTTCTGGAGGCAGCTGTGGCTCCAGGCTGGGTGTGGCAGTACTTGGACCCAGGGCTCTTGGCCCACATGACACCAGTTGTCCCTCTGAGGATGAATCTGCTGCTCGACACTCCTCTTTCCGTGTCTCTCCATGTCAGCCTGCCTGTGAACCTGCTCTATGGTCTTTAGTCCATCCTCAAGTCTGCGACAGATCCAGTCATTCTGGAGCACAGTGGGACAAATAGAAAGGATCTTTTAAACTATTTTCATAAGCGCCACTGCTAACCCGTAGTTCACTCGTCAAACAATGGCCCCTAGCCCAGGCTCATAGTCAACAACAGTGAACCACTGGACAATGATGTGGAATAATGACACAATTCTTGTGTAATTATACCACATCATTCTAATAGTTTCCAACAATGTATTATTTGTGCCATTTGAGCTTCTGTAGACCATTTTGGAAGCTGGCATAAATACGAAGTAGCATTCATTGTATTTTCATTTTGCATTGTTGGCTGGTTGGAAAAACACACAGCATTTCTAATTGTCATTTCTCGTCTTCTATAGCAACAAAACATTCATTTTTGAGAACGTCTCGGCTTGGCGAAGGCCTATCCTTGCCGAGCAAATATGAATTTGGACGGGGAATCAGAAGAGTGAATCAAGAAGAGAAGCAGTAGAACATCATGGATTTGTACATGGCACAGACTGTCAGTAGTTACTAGTTATTAGCAAACGTTATTGATTGACCTATTTTAATTATGTAGCTAGCTAGCCAAGTTACCTACGTTGTTTTTTCCACTTTGCCTTACATACCACTTACATGTAACGTACAGTAATTGTTTGGAGGATTCATCTAGCTGACCTGGGCTACTGTAATAAGCTCAAATGATTAGCTGGCATTTGAGCTTCTGGTTGCTGGCGTTATGCCACTGGGATGTCGGTGTTTGCCAACTAACTAAACTGGGCATGTATACAGTAAGCTACTATACATTATAGTATTTGTTTGGGGGATTCATCTCGCCATGAAAAACGTCTTTTGTTCCCTGCCCTGGACTGTACATTGAAAGGGCTAGCTAGGTCGTTAGCTGGTTGAGCAGTTCAGACGGATCTGCATGAGAAAGAAACCCAATTATGCAGTGTGATGCACAGATGGATACAGTCAAGCACTGCACTCGGTTCTTCAGATCAGAAGTCTCTGAGTATGTGCCTAAAGTGTCTGCAGGCTCTCAGTACGCACCATTTGATTCTCTGTCAAGAAGAGGATCTCCAGGTTCAGGACACCAGTTCTGTCCAGAGGCACGGGGAGGACAGTCAGTTCCCTACCAGTACAGAGGGGCAGTGGGGTCAAAGTTCAGAGTGATTCGCTGTATTTTTCAATTGATGGACCCAATGCATTGTTTTTTATACTGGGGGTACTTTCCAGCAGTCATTCCCACATTTTAGTCTGCAAGCAAAGGACTCACCTGAAGAGCTGGTCCATGCGAATATATCCTCTGCAGGGTAACTGGTGGAGCGCTGTAACCACACGGTCCATGACCTGATGTCTATGTGGTTCCATTTGTAAGGTGCTCTGCAGTCGATGTAACTGTTGTGGTGGAAGGGAGCCCATTTCTGCCAGGTGGTGAATAATGATGGGACAATTGCTGTTGATGGAGTTCTGCTCCACCATCAAGAGCTGCAGTGTGCCGTTTCTCCCCTTTACACACAGCAACATCTTCTGTGGGCAAGACGGGGGAACAGCACAGTATTTATGCATAATGATGGTGGCACAGACAGGCAATGTGGATTGTATTTTCACATGGCCACAGTGTGGCTATGCTATTACTGAACTGAAGCCAAGTTTACCTTCATATCAGCAGCTTTCATCACCTTCTCAAGCTCATCCTGAGTTCTCACGGCCAGGGCTGGACCAGGATTGGAAGCTTCATCTGTGTCCACAGCAGGATTAGCTGGGGCAGGCAGAGCCGCCATGGTCTGTATGGCAAATCTCTCTGCTCCTAAAACCTGAAGCTGGATGTCATCACTGCTCCTACCCAGACTCTCTGGCTGGTTGAACTGCCACTTCACCAGAGCACGGTCCTGGCTCCAGTTTCTCCGGCTAGGGTAGGGGGGAATGATTTTGGAAAGTCAGGAGACTCTCCTGCCTTAAGAGATACTTCTCTGAAGTGATATTTGTCACAATTATGTTTAGTCTGAAAACAAAGACAAGCCAACGGCATCAGTTTGATAGACACAAACAGAGAGACTGCTAAGTGCTGACCTGTGAAGAATTGTGTGGAGGCTGTAGGAGAAGGAGGAGGACAGCAGCAGAGTGGGGAGGAGGTTTAGGGTGCTGCAGGAGATACGGCTCATCTCTGTAGAATGGGGGGCAGAAGGCAATTAGGGTTTTTTGCTAAGAGAGGGTGCATGCGGGAGAGCGTATGTGGAGACCTTGTGTGAAACATCACGTGTGGAAGAGAGTGCATGGAAGAGGAAGGTAAATGAACCTATATAATAGAGATGTAAAGGTCATATTAGATGGGGTATAGTATGAAAGAAAAATCATGTGAGAGGGAAGGTGTGACCCTACCTTGCTCCATGCCATGACACCACCGGGTGCCTTCCTGCCTGAGAATGGGAAGCTGGATGTGGAAGTCCAATGTGTCAAGCTGGGGTAGGAGATCATCCATTTAGTAACTATATATTATTGAACTACTACAGTTCATGAAAATCTGTGTAATACTGTACACTGACCTAAGGGATACATGTTCCATATCAAAAGATCGAAAGGGCATCACTGTCCAGTCCTGCATTCATACATTAATGGGCAATGAAGCTGGTCATGGCTTGCCTGAATGAAGATGCCGGGCTGTAGGTGGTAGTTAACCGGTATGATGGCGGTGTTCTGGCCTTCATCCTGCAGCTGAATTTCATGACTCAAGGACAGTTGTGCCCGACCAAGACCGTAGCTGCCTGCCATGGGAATAACCAGCTGCTGTTCCTGGATCCTCTCCTGCTTCTCCTCCAGGTTGGACTCCATGCAGACCTGGCAGACTGGTTTCATCAGTGGGAACCAATAATTCTGGAACAGAGAGAAGCAGACAAGAGAGCGATATTTTAGCTGTGTGAGACACAACATGGAAGAGCAATGAAGCTGGAGAGGGTGGGTTAGAGATTGAGTTTGAAGGAGATAATATTGAGTATGTGCTATAGGAGGGGGGGGGGGATCAGAATTTGGGGTTGGTTAAATTGGGGTAAAACCTTTCTCAGGGCCACTGTGTCCTGCATCAGGCGGGAGACTTGGGATGAGATCTGCCTCATGGTGATGATCTCCTCCATCTGATGGATGTACCCATCCATAAGGTGCTCCTGAAATGGGAAGCAGTGGGGACAGTTAGACTGCTTGGGTGTGTGTGTAAAAGCATGTCTGAATGAGGGATATGATCTCACTGGTGAAATACCTCATTACAGTCCAGAGAGCTGCCACTAGTAGACAGCAGGCAGCACAGACACTCGAGTGCCACCTCACTCTGGGTGATGAGCAGCTTTGTGATGACATTGCGGATCACAGTCTTCTTAATCATCTCCAATCTTAAAAGTTCACCAAGGAACTTCATGTTGGTGACCAACTGCTGGTGCTGCTTTTCCTCCTCCTGGACATATGGGGAGAAGGACCAAGGTGGGTGAGCAGGGAGATGCCAAGCATTTATAGCACAGGGGAAGCCATGACATTGATCTGTCATCCACAAACCAGCATTGCCCAGCACTACAACCCTACTGTTACCCCGGCAAGCATGTTAATCTCCTCCTGTTTCTTCCAATTACCTCATGGTCCTCATCCACCATCTGAAACTTCATGCGGCACAGTTCTAGCAGCACCTCACGAAAGTTCACAACATCTTGAGGGTTGTCAGCACTTGGGGCATTTATCTGAAGGGTAAAAACTGTGTTTTAGGAAGCAAGAAACACTCCTCTCCTTAGAACTATAATTCTGTAGTGCTGAAATACTATCTAAAGCTCCTTGTGTTAAGTGTGCCCAGATGGCCGTGTGGAGAAGGTGCATGTTTAGAGGATGGCTGTGCACAGATAACACACAAAGGAAAAGAACTGAATGTTTGTGGCTGTTTAGTTTCTCCGTTCACTGTTTTTGAAACCCATACTTGTGTCATAAGGTTGTGGTTTCTGAAATATTGAGAAAGGAAAGATGGACATACTCACCTCCCTCAGACAGTTGCAAATCTTGGCACAAGTGGTGGAGAATCTTGGCTCAGAGATGGCCTTCTGAAAAATAATGGCTGCAATGCCCCTAAGACGCTCCTCTGTGTTCATGTGAAGCTCTTTCACCGGCTCCATAATGTGGCCAAAACTCTCGGGGGTGAGCTTATCCAGGACACAGTGCATGCTCTTGTACAGCTCCTGGGTCCTGATTGCCTCACGGTGCTCTTCTCTCCTGTCTCGGGTTGCTGCAGACGACCTCTTCACAGCTGGCTTCCTCACTTTCTCCTCCTTTGGAAGCGCCTCCTTCTGGAGGCAGTTGTGGCTCCAGGCTGGGTGTGGCAGTACTCGGACCCAGGGCTCTTGGCCCACATGGCACCAGTTGTCCCTCTGAGGATTAATCTGCTGCTTGACGGTCCTCTTTCCATGTCTCTCCATGTCAGCCTGCCTGTGAACCTGCTCGATGGTCTTCAGTCCGTCCTCACTTCTGCGACAGATCCAGTCATTCTGGAGCACAGTGGGACAAATAAAAAGGATCTTTTAAACTATTTTCATAAGCGCCACTGCTAACCCATAGTTCATTCGTCAAACAGCGCCCCCTAGCCCAGTCTCATATTCAACAACAGTGAACCACTGGACAATGATATGGAATAATGACAAAATTCTTGTGTAATTATACCAAATCATTCTAATAGTTTCCAACAATTTATTATTTGTGCCATTTGCTTCCATAGAGCATTTTAGAAGCTGGCGTAAATATGAAGTAGCTTTCATTGTATTTTCATTTTGCATCGTTGGCTGGTTGGAAAAACACACAGCATTTCTAATTGTCGTTATTCGTCTTCAATAGCAACAAAACATTCATTTTTGATAATGTCTCGGAATGGCGAAGGCCTATCCTTGCCAAGCAAATATGAATTTGGACGGGGAATCAGAAGAGAGAATCGAGAAAAGAAGCAGTGGAACATCATGGATTTGTACATGACACCGACTGTCATTAGTTACTAGTTATTAGTTAACGTTATTGATTGACCTATTTTAATTATGTAGCTAGCTAGCTAGCCAAGTTACCTACGTTGTTTTTTTCCATTTGGGCTTACATACCACTTACATGTTAGGTACAGTATTTGTTTGGAGGATTCATCTTGCTGACCTGGGCTACTGTAGTTTAGCTTGAATGATTAGCTGGCATTTTAGCTTCTGGTTTCTGCTGTTATGCTGCTGGGATGTCGTTGATTGATAACTAACTAAACTGGGCATGTGTACATTAAGTTACAGAACATTACAATATTTGTTTGGGGGATTCATCTAGCCATGAAAAATGTATTTTGTTCCCTGCCCTGGACAAGCTTACTGTACATTGAAAGGGCTAGCTAGCTAGGTCGTTAGCTGGTTGAGCAGTTCAGACGGATCTGCATAAGAAAGAAACCCAATTATGCAGTGTGATGCACAGATGGTTACAGTCAAGCACTGCACTTAGTTTTTCAGATCAGAAGTAAGTCTCTGAGTATGTGCCGAAAGTGTCTGCAGGCTCTCAGAACTCACCATGTGGTTCTCTGTCAAGAAGAGGATCTCCAGGTTCTGGACACCAGTTCTGTCCAGAGGCACTGGGAGAACAGTCAGTTCCCTATCAGCAAAGAGGGGCAGCGGGGTCAAAGTTCAGAGTGATTCGCTGTTTTTTTTCAACTGATGGACCCAATACATTGTTTTTTTTATACTGGGGGTATTTTCCAGCAGTCATTCCCAGATTTTGGTCTGCAAGCAAAGGACTCACCTGAAGAGCTGGTCCATGCGAATATATCCTCTGCTGCGTAACTGGAGCGCTTTAACCACACGGTCCATAACCTGATGTCTATGTGGTTCCATTTGTAAGGTGCTCTGCAGTCTAAGTAACTGCTGTGTTGGCAGGGAGCCCACTTCTGCCAGGTGGTGAATTATGATGAGACAATTGTTGTTGATGGAGTTCTGCTCCACCATCAAGAGCTGCAGTGTGCCGTTTCTCCCCTTTACACACAGCAAAATCTTCTGTGGGCCAGACGGGGAACAGCATAGTATTTATGCATAATGATGGTGGCACAGACAGGCAATGTGGATTGTATTTTCACATGGCCACAGTGTGGCTATGCTATTACTGAACTGAAGCCAAGTTTACCTTCATATCAGCAGCTTTCATCACCTTCTCAAGCTCATCCTGAGTTCTCACGGCCAGGGCTGGACCAGGATTGGAAGCTTCATCTGTGTCCACAGCAGGATTAGCTGGGGCAGGCAGAGCCACCATGGTCTGTAGGGCATGTCTCTCAGCTCCTAAAACCTGAAGCTGGGTGTCATCACTGCTGCTACCCAGACTCTCTGGCTGGTTGAACTGCCACTTCACCAGAGCATGGTACTGGCTCCAGTTTCTCCTGCTGGGGTAGGGGGGAATGATTTTCGAAAATCAGGAGACCCTCCTGCCTCAAGACATACTTCCCAAAGTGATATTTGTCACAATTATGTTCAGTCTGAAAACAAAGACAAGCCAACGGCATCAGTTTGATAGACACAAACAGAGAGACTGCTAAGTGCTGACCTGTGAAGAATTGTGTGGAGGCTGGAGGAGAAGGAGGAGGACAGCAGCAGGGTGGGGAGGAGGTTTAGGGTGCTGCAGGAGAGTTGTCTCATCTCTGTAGAATGGGGGGGCAGAAGGCAATTAGGGTTTTTTGCTAAGAGAGGGTGCATGTGGAGACCTTGTGTGAAACATCACGTGTGGAAAAGAGTGCATGGAAGAGGAAGGTAAATTAATCTATATGATAGCGATGAAAAAGGTCATATTAGATGATGGACAGTATTAAAGAAAAATCATGTGAGAGAGAAGGTGTGATCCTACCTTGCTCCATGCCATGACACCACCGGGTGCCTTCCTGCCTGGGAATTGGAAGCTGGTTGTTGAAGTCCAATGCATCAAGCTGGGGTAGGAGATCATCCATTTAGCCAAGAACTACTACAGTTTATGAAAATCTGTGAAGTACTGCACACTGACCTAAGGGATACATGTTCCATACCAAAAGATTGAAAGGGCATCACTGTCCAGTCCTGCATTCATACATATTAATGGGCAATGAAGCTGGTCATGGCTTGCCTGAATGAAGATGCCGGGCTCTAGGCGGTAGTTAGCAGGTATGATGGCGGTGTGGCCTTCATCCTGCAGCTGGATTTCATGACTCAGGGACAGTTGCGCCTGTCCGGGACTATAGCTGCCTGCCATGGAAATAACCACCTGCTGTTCCTGGATCCTCTCCTGCACCTCCTCCAGTTTGGTATCCATGCGGACCTGGCAAACTGGCATGAACTCCTGCCCAGGTTTCCAGTCATTCTGGAACAGAGAGAAGCAGACAAGAGAGGGATATTTTAGCTGTGTGAGAAACACAAAAAGGCAATGAAGCTGGAGAGGGTGGGTTAGAGGTTGGTTGAGAATTTGGGGTTAGTTAAATTGGGGTAATACCTTTCTCAGGGCCACTGTGTCCTGCATCAGGCGGGAGACTTGGGATGAGATCTGCCTCATGGTGATGATCTCCTCCATCTGATGGATGTACCCATCCATAAGGTGCTCCTGAAATGGGAAGCAGTGGGGACAGTTAGACTGCTTGGGTGTGTGTGTAAAAGCATGTCTGAATGACGGATATGACCTCACTGGTGAAATACCTCATTACAGTCCAGGGTGCTGCCACTAGTAGACAGCACGCAGCACAGACATTCGAGTGCCACCTCACTCTGGGTGATGAGCAGCTTTGTGATGACATTGTGGATCACAGTCTCCTTCATCATCCTCAATTTAAAAAGTTCCCCAAGGAACTTGAAGTTGGTGACCATTTTCTGCTTTTCCTCCTCCTGGACATACGAGGAGGAGGACCACGGTGGGTGAGCAGGGAGATGCCAAGCATTTATAGCACAGAGGAAGCCATGACATTGATCTGTAATCCACAAACCAGCATTGCCCAGCACTACTGCCCTCCTGTTACCCCGGCCAGCATGTTAAGCTCCTCCTGTTTCTTCCAATTACCTCATGGTCCGCATCCAGCATCTGAAACTTCATGCGGCAGAGTCCTAGCAGCACCACACGAAAGTTCACAACATTTTGAGGGTTGTCAGCACTTGGGGCATTCACCTGAAGGGTAAAAATGTGTTTTAGGAAGCAAGAAACATTTCTCTCTTTAGAACTACAATTCTGTAGTTCCAAAATACTATCTAAACCTCTTTGTGTTAAGTGTGCCCAGATGGCCGTGTGGAGAAGGTGCATGTTTAGAGGATGGCTGTGGACAGATAACACACAAAGGAAAATAACTGAATGTATGTGGCTGTTTAGTTTCTCCTTTCATTGTTTTTGAAGCCCATACTTGTGTCATAAGGTTGTGGTTGTGATTTCTGAAATAATGAGATAGGATAAATGCACATACTCACCTCCCTCAGACAGTTGCAAATCTTGGCACAAGTGGTGGAGAATCTTGGCTCAGAGATGGCCTTCTTAAAAATTATGGCTGCAATGCCCCTAAGACGCTCCTCTGTGTTCATGCGAAGCTCTTTCACCTGCTTCATAATGTGGCCTAAACTCTCGGGGGTGAGCTTATCCAGGACACTGTGCATTCTCTTGTACAGCTCCTGGGTCCTGATTGCCTCATGGTGCTCTTCTCTCCTGTCTCGGGTTGCTGCAGACGACCTCTTCACAGCTGGCTTCCTCACTTTCTCCTCCTTTGGAAGTGCCTCCTTCTGGAGGCAGTTGCGGCTCCAGGCTGGGTGTGGCAGTACTTGGACCCTGCGATCTTGGCCCCTGTGGCGCCAGTTGTCCCACTGAGGAGGAATCTGCCTCTCGAGGCTCCTATCTCGCTGTCTCTCCATTTCAACCTGCCTGTGAACCTGCTTGATGGTCTTCGGTCCGTCCACACGTCTGCGACAGATCCAATCATACTGGAGCAGTGTGACAAATAGAAAGGATCCTTTTAATTATTTTCAGTTATTAACTAGGTAGGGATACTGACAAAAAGGAGCACACACCATTTTTGATTCACATTTTTCAGTGGCCTCTTTTCATTAAATGGGAATGAGAAGGCAGTTTGGATTGGAAATGAGGGCAATGTGGTACGAGAGATAGATTGGTTGAGAGAAACAGGATGCTGATCCTGGCAGTACCCTTCTCAGTTCCAGCACATTTTGCAAAAGGAATCTGATCCGTGATGATGTCTTTCCCTCCTTGATGATGTTTGTGATGCTGTGGAAGTATCCATCCATGGGGCCCTGATGAAACAGACAGCAGTGGTAACAGTTGTAGTGTTTCTGGGTAAGTCTGTGTGTGTTTGTCTTTTGTGTGTTAGGGGGTGGGGTATATACTGTAAGTATTTCTGCATGGTCATGTAGTGCAATACCTTATCACTGTCCAGGTTCTCGCCGACAGTTGTAAGAAGGCAGCAGAGGCATTCCAGTGCCTCCTCGCTTTGGTTGGAGAGGAGCTTTGTGACGCAGCTGTGTATAACCTCCTCTTTCACCATTTTGAATTTGAAGAGCTCGCCAACAAATTTCATGTTGCCAAGTAAGCGATGGCGGTGGCCATTAACTTCACTCTCCAATGTAGCCACATCCAGCTTATTAAACTCCAGCTGGCAGAGCTTGAGCAGCACTGAACGGAAGCTTAAAATGGCTGGGCTCTCACTGGATGGCACCTTTATCTGTAGGTCAGAAAGGGTATTTGGAAGAAGTCACACACCTTTATTTTGATCTAATCTTCTATAATTCATTCAAAAATTCCCTTCTTTGCAGCATGAAAAGGTGGCAGTGTGGAGAAGCTGCACATTTAGACAGCTATGCACAGAAAAAGGAACAAACTGGATGTTATTTCTTCCTTCCAGTGGTTTGAAGTACATGAGGCCGCAGTTCGAGCATAACAAGGAAGTTATTTTTTTTTAAGAATTTTTTTTTTTTCCTCTTTCTCCAAAATTTGGTGGCCAATTGTACCCTATCTAATTAAATTTGTGTTAGCCGGGGATACACCGCTTACAATCCCATCCCTTCGGCAGCCTAGAGGGAGAACAACACGCCTTCTACAAGCCATCTTGTCTCACAGCCTGCAACCATAATTCCGAGGGTGCATGCATGCGGCGATCCCAACGAGTCCCACTATGAGCCAATTATGTTGCTCCATGAGAGCTGGCCAAGCTCAGCTTTTGACAGGACCGGCAATCGAACCCTGGTCCTCGGTGTGCAACTGCCTGCATCAAGGTCTGTTACTTTAGCTATGTGCCACTGCGGCCCCCAGGAAGTGATTTCTGACGTAGTGATAAGGGACAGTCTGGGACACTCACCTCTCTGAAACGGTAGCTGAGCTGGGCATAAATGCTGCAGTATTTCACCTCAGCGATGGCCTTCTCAAAAATGATGGCGGTGATTCCCCTCAGGCGCTCCTCCGTATCGATGTTCAGTTCACTGACCTGTTTCGCCATGAGTGTGTACACCTCAGGGGTCAACTTGTTCAGGATGCTGCGCATTTTCCTGAACAGGACCTGTGAACAGACTTCCTCAGGGACCTCCTCCCTCCGGTCCCGGCTCCCTTCAGCCAGCCTCCTCGCTGATGGTCTCCAGGCATTTTTGGCCTTGTGGAGCTGTACAGCTGCAGTGAAGGGCTGCAGGATGATCCTGGGACCTCCCTTCAAAGAAGGCTGTGGTAAAGATGGGAAATGGGAAAGGAGGATTAACATAATAATGGCTACATAAGGTCTTTAGGGAATCAGGAACATTTTTAATCATTTTAATTGGAGACCCAGAAGGTATGGGATCATGGTGTATACCTCAGGAAAATCCGGATCAACGTCCATTTTCAGATACAACACAGTGGAAAATGTTAATCTAAGGAGAAAGGTACAGAAAAACTGGTAAAATCTGAGAAAGGTTTAATTACATATAGCTGATGACATGAAGATAAATCTTTATCCTGCCCTGGTAAATTTACTGTATGATTTAATCTCATCAATCCAACAGTTAGAAGTAAAAATAGTGAATATATCTATAAACTGCTTTCCATACTTCTGCATAAATAGGCCCTAATAATCTATGATATACTGCCATGCAATAGACCCATCTGCACATTGACACACATCTAAGTAATATTTTATGTTAGAAATTAAGACAATATTAAAATACTGCATAAACAGACTGTTAAAATAAAATGTGAGATATACCGATTATATACAATATATTTTGCTTCTTTGTGAGCAGTACATAACTCCGTAAACACTAATTAAATAATCTTAAATGGTTTTAAATACCAACAATAACAAGGCATGTTGTGCAATGCCATCACTCATGGATTACCAAAGCACACCGTTATGCCAACCAGCAGTCAATTGACTGTGATGCTACTGGAAAATGTCCAAATTCAACAGAAACATTTCCAAACCATTTGAAAACATAGTTTAAACAATATATTTTTTAATTAGCTAAATACTTATGACAAACTGTTTGTAATCAGTTCATGACCACTACATAGAACTCTATTGTCAAGGCAACATAATGAACAAAATTGACATTTTTGGTTTGTCTGTGACACAAAACACTGCTCTATTAGCCTATTTTGCCTTACATTTTCTTTCATTTCTGAGACTCAAATTAATTATCTATTCATTATCTATATCTATTAATTCATGCTGGTAAACTGTTTAAAGACCAAACAATTTAAGCTTACCGTGTTCCTCCAAGAAAATCAAGAATGGAAAATGTGTTCTTTCAAAAAAAGTTCAATGTAGTAGTAAAAGTAGTCGGGTTTTCTCAAGCTTGGAAAAGTTTTGACAATGTGTTGCCAACTTACCATCAGCAACAGAATGAGCAATCTCCAGTGTGTACTTAAATTTAAATTGCTACATGACACTTCACAGTAGCCTATAGAACACACAGCTGATTCGGAATCGATACGTCATTGGTAAATTCAGTATTCGGTGTATGAAGACGTCTGCATAGTATTCCATGTAGACTGTGGCGTTGCTAGAAAATGTCCATATCAAACAATAACAATAACAAATTATGCAAAAATAGCGTAAACAATGTTTTTTTATTAATAGTTTTATTATGACAACATGCGGATATTCCATTCTGATTCCAATGACGCTCATCCTCCCTCCCTCTATACTATGTATACGCGCCCATAGAAACACATAAAGTGTTCTTACTTTCTAATTGCAGAAAGACATGTACAAAATGCATGGAATAAAACTAGACCGTTCAACATATGAAATTATTTATCATTACTGTATAATTTGCGCAGCGCTTGTTCTGAAATGGGCAGTTTCTGAAATGCAAGATAAACTCAGTTTGGCTTTTGGGCCGCCATGAAGGCAATGTCTAGAAAAGGCTCAGGGTACATGCACAATTTGTGAATGTATTCTGTTCTAAAAGATGACTGTTTGCAATTTAATGGCCTAGCTCGCAGCCCGGCAGTGCATTAAACTTGTCTCTGGCTACGTATTTTAGTTTGAAGCAAATATATAATCTGATGCATCTCACGATGAGTGAGGTAGCTAGTATAACTTGATATTTCTGTTAGTTTCGTTTGGCTATGTAAACTCTATGTAAGCTCTTCCGAGGTAAGCGTTTATCATTCTATTGCGTTGTGCTCTCATAATTTTAGATAGTCAGGTCCATAAATATTTGGACATTGACAAAGTTGTTGTTACTTTAGCTGTCTACCACAGGATATTGTAGCTGGAAGTAAATAATGAATATGAGCTCAAAGTGCAGACTTTCAGCTTTATTTTAAGGGTGTTTCTAACTAAATCGGGTGAACGGTGTAGTAATTACAGCTCCTTTTATACATAGTCCCCCCGATTTTAAGAGCTCAAAAATAATTTGACAAATTAACATTATAAATTGTTGAGCCTGAAACCATCATGCTGTTATGGATGGATCACCTCAAGGGTTGTTTCTCCAGAATATATATATTTTTTCTTCGGTAGGAACCACGTTTACGTGACGATGCATTCCATTCATTTTCTGTGGCAGTGCATGTCAGTGCAGCTCGCCTGGCTCACAGAACTCAGATCCAACTATCAAAGGTGTAGCAAATTACATATGAATCAAGATTCAGCTACTGCATTGCTTATTTCTGCAGTTGAATATGTGTGGGTGTGTACATTTGTGTATGAGATTGTGATTGTGTGCATGGGGGGTGTTTGGTGTGTGTGATTTTCCATGTCATTTCTAGCTGTGGATGTTATAATTCCACAATGAGACAGAGTTGCGAATGGTTAACGGGATTAAATGTCAAGTGTGCCCCCAACGATCACTTCAGTCAAGTTCCCATCAACACCCTGTCTCCCAAGGCCCTCAGTAACCATAGCAATCTTCTGAGGAGGTGGGGCAGAGTTAACTGAGGTTTAACTTCACTCATACTCCTTTCCTCCTATCTTTTGTGTGGCTGTCTATTTTCACCACCCCCTAAACCAGAATCATCTCCCAGAGGGAGGTGGATGGACTTGAACCTAAAGACATTGCAGCTCTCCAAGACAGGAGTTGAACCTGCAGGTGCTGTGGCCTTAAATTTGAAATAATCTAGGAGTTTAGAATGAACACTGCACTACAGGAACTGAAATTTTGAAATCATCATGACAAACCATGCACTTATCTACACACTTATCTCCTTCAACAGCAGTGCATCTCTCGCTCTCTCTCTCTCTCTCTCTCTCTCTCTCTCTCTCCGTGTGAATGACAAAGGACAGAAATAGAATTCATAGTAACAGTACAAAGTTCACAAATAACTAATGGTGTCAGAGAACAGGAAGAGAAGGGTGTACCGCCTGTTAGCATTTCAATGAACTTCAAAGAACCCCCAAGCTCTTAACAGCTCAAGGACCCTATGTCTGCTTTGAACATGCTCCATATGGAGAGGCAGATAACTGTGTTATTGTTTTTCTTTGCAACTGGTATGGTTTGATAAATAAGGGGGGTTGGTTGCTGGGGCTGTAAGCATATTACAATTAATGTCCCATTATTAAATTAGCTGAATCGTGTCTTGAACTGACATTTGTATAAGCACCAGCTACAGCAGCAGGCTGCTAGTATATAAAGTATAATAGTGAATCAGCATAGTTCATCGAGCTGTCAGAAGTACAGCCTGCAGACTTGCCCTCCAGGAATGGAGTAGTGCACCCCACCAAGGAGCTTTGCATCTGGACCTTCACATAAAGATGGAATTACTCATAGATTATCAGTATACAGAGTAAATTATCAATAGTTTAATCACTACAAATGAATACAATTTGAATAACAACACAGCAATTATGCCTTTCTTCTTAAAAAAATAAAAAATGAACAGTATGATCGTTCACTGTGCTTCTCCTGTCACTGTTAACATGAATGATAAGAACACTATTTGCCTGCTGTCACCCTGTTGTGTTTTCCCGTTTCCAGAAGAGGGCACCATTACATGCAGAAGAGGGCCATTCACTGTTGCTTTGGACTAACCGGGGAGTGTACAATGTGTTCTTTGAGTCACCTCTGATTCCGTTACCATCTTCTGTTTCAGTTAGCCTGCCCTGTTTCCGTTAGCCTGGTCAGCTTTTGCTAGCCTGGTCTGATTCTGAGAGTCTGCACTTATTCCGATACCCTGCGTTGTTTCAGTTACCCCTACACTGTTAACATTCACTTGGTCTAACTCTGTTAGTTGAGCCTGCATTGATTCATTTAGCCCGTTTCACGTTGTCTGCGTCTTAGTCCGTTATCCTGCTCTAATTCCGATGATCTGATGATTCTGTATTTGGGGGGTCGGTGGATCGGTGAGTTCAGGAGATTCACATTGCCATTAATGTTAGACGCAGTAATTGTACCAATACAATTAATATTTCCATGGATCTCTCATATGACCTGGACTCTTTAGCAAATGCAGTAAGTTGATCACCGTCTCCATCCTTACATCTCTGCAGGATGCACACTTAGAGGGGTCGGTGAACTGAGTAGAAAAAAATGCGTCCAATGACACCAAATAATTCATGAGCATCTGTCTTCTGAATCTGACTTTGGAACGAAATGCTGTAAGCCACGTCCGGTGGTGAGAGACACCGTCCTATATACCTCAGAGCAATGAGGGTCAGCCCTGCTAATTCATATTTTCGATTTGTGAAATCCTGCGATTGTCCCTTCAAGCACACCGACGTTTCCTTTCAGTGCGCAACTGGGCGCGCTCATTCTCTTTATTTTCAGAGGGGGCGACAGAGTTTGGCTTCCCCCACAGTTGAGCGTGTGGACAACAGTAGTACGCTCCGGGGCAGCGCTGAGCTGATTGAGAGTCGCACCCCACTAGTATCATCATCATCAGCACCATCCAGACGCATTGGTCTTCGGCGGTCGAAATAATTCATCTTCCAAGAATATATTCAACCGCCGTTAGCCGGTTTCCTGCCATGAAACAGGCTCTGCTAGAACTGACGAGGATGAGCAGGATTTGCCGGATGGTACTCGCCACTTGTTTCGGATCGTTTATTCTGGTCATCTTTTATTTCCAAAGTATGTTCCAACCAGGTATGACCCTGCCTCGCCGTCTCCTCGGGCATAACATGCTCATTAATTTCTTCATGTGTATTTGAACTGTTTGCGCACCGGAGCCGTACTGCTTCAACGACCGTGTCGGTTTGGAATGATGTAACGTTATGTCCTAAATCATGAGCTCATAAACGAGTCGACTTTCTGATACGCGATAACAGTGAATCCGCTCTGACTGTGCGTCATTTGCTTTATCACAATGTTTGACTGTATTGGGTTATACGTTACTAGAGTCTATTTATTGGTACTTAAATGAATTGTAATGAAACATAATAGCACATCGTTGACACTTCTGCCCACTTTACACGCAGCTGTCTTTTATTATACAGCGCACAAAGCCGTACCGATGCATCATTCGCAAATGACCATTGTTTCAGTGGTGTAGCGCGGGGCTCATGTTGGCTATAAACTGCATGAAGTTATCCAGTACAGTGGGCGTACTGTACCGTGTTGGCATCGAAGAACCACATTTAGACTCTTTGCACGGCCAGTGAAAGCATACATTTTCCAAGATTTATTTACTTTGCACAGCTAGTTAAAAAAATTGCAATGATGCATTGACTGGACTGCAGTGAAGTGGTTTCTGGATGTGAACCCAGGTTATTTAGCGCTGTATAGGCTACACGACTAATATAATATTTTGTATTCGATTAGCCAAACTGTTTTGAGTAAATTAACTGAGCGTCATAGTCAATCTTCGTTTGTTTCCGGCAACTTGGCAACTTTGCGGTGAAACTAACAGGCTACATGCCATATCATGTCATTATAAATATGAAGCTTAATGAAGCGATTCTGCTGCGTGAGGCAGGGATTACAGCAGATCCTTAAAGTGTGAAAATAGGACAATTATAATTTACAACATTACAATATTTACGAAACTGCAGGCCATTTTCCAGGAAAATCACTTGTATAGGTCTATTCACACAGTTAGTCGGTATATGTGCCGTACTTTGTGGAGTGTTCATTTCGCGATATTGGTGTATCTCACCTTTTAGCGCTGGGCGAGCTGACAAAACAGCTGTCACTGTTAGCGCCTTATTTGCGCAGTAGGTATCGAGTTTAACGTTGCGCCAGGTACCTGTTACTGACTGGTTTTTGTATGAAATATTAATTTTACACCTTCGAAATTAGCTACAGTGTTGTTATGGTCGTCAAAACGAAATCTAAACTATTATTAAGTTGGAATTTCAGGTTATTTCTTTCGGGGGTAGGACTGAGGAATTCAGTTATATAGCAGATGATATTCTCACGAGACTCTGGAATTCCCCGAACTGTCTCTATAATTCAGTCTGAATACAACTAACAGGAACAGACTTGTACGTAAGACATACGATTTATTTTGGTGAACGCAGTATTTTTAAAGAGCAATGTAGAGACTGCGTGTGACCCTCAAAGACATAAAATGAAGCATGACAGAGGTGTGTCTGTGTGAAAAAGCCATGGACGGTTTTAGCGGAGGTTGCCTCACAGTTCACACTCAGGCCCCTAAAGTGTTTAAATTCGGTGCGTAATCGGGAACTTCCAGTAGACGTCTGCAGCGCGAGCCCCCACCGAAAATGGAGACAGGGGAGCTCAATGGTCATCTGCGTCTGACTCAGCGCGCAGACTGCCGAAGGGTGCTGGTTATGCACATGAGGGACCAGTTACCAGATCTGTAGTCTCTGCAGTGTATGGAACAGGGAAGTTAGAGTTGTGACGTTAGTTTCCAACATTCCAATTAGATATAGTACGTCATCTTACAGCTTATTGGTCTAGTTGACTGCCCCTACCTATGAAAAGCCCTGAATGTTCAGAAGATGGGACCAATAATTTGTTTATCAGCAAAGCTCTTCCCTGGAGTTTGGGCTGACATCTCACATCACGTCAACCTGGTCCAGCTCAGAGTATCATTATGTAATGAACTGCATGGTCAGGCTCATCGTACCATAGCAGGCTTGTAGTACCGTAGGGTTATGAGCAGCCTGGTTTGGCTCATAGTACTGTAAGGTTATGAGCAGCCCGGTCAAACCCATAGTACTATAAGGTTATGAGCAGCCAGTTCAAGCTCACAGTACTGTAAAATTATGTGTAGCCTGGTCAGACTCATAGTACAGTAACGTTATGAGCAGCCAGGTCAAGCTCATAGTACTGTAAGGTGATGAGCAGCCAATTCAAGCTAATAGGACTGTAAAGGTTATGTCTAGCCTGGTCAGGCTCATAGTACTGTAAGATTATGAGCAGCCTGGTCAGGCTCATAGTACTGTAAGGTTATGAGCAGCCTGGTCAGATTCATTGTACTCTATATACTGTCGGTTATGATTCTGAAAATGAGGCTACCACTGGGAGCAGTTTGGTGAGTTTCAGCAGAGACTAGAAGCAGAAGCTCAGAGTCTGGTGGTGGCTGTCTGCATGCTTGCTACAGTGTGCTGAGTTTCACAACATTGCCTTCAGAAATAATGAACATAAATTGTCTAACAGTCTGGAATATGGTTGCTGTAATAATGGTGATTAAGAGGAACTTTTCAATGCAAGAAGTGAATCTTGCACCATCGCAAAACTCAAAAGACCACAATATTAAACAACATCCTGCAAACTGTAAAACGATACGTCCATCAGATGCAATGCAATTCAATCTAACAACAAGTTCCAAATGACCGACCCACCAGTAGCAAATCCAGCAGAAGCATTATTGTTATTGTTATTATTATTATTGCTAATAACAAAAAAACAGGGGTTGTGTGTGTAAAAATGGAAGTTGCTCAGGGATATTTTCGATTAGGAATGAAGGTAATAGCTGTAGCTGCCCCCTTGCTCACTCTTGGGCCTATAGAAACAAGGCAAGGGGCATGTGGAGGTGACACACACGGCATACTCATGAACTGGAGGAAAACGGAGGTCATGACTCAGGTTACAAGATACCCACAATGCACCTCCGCCTTCAGAGCAATACAAGGGTGTCAAATGGCAGGGTTGCCTTGTTTAGGGTTTGGATAGAGTTTTATATAGTGCCTTTCATGCGTGGGGCAGAAACAGCTGAACTCTAAGCAGGAGGGGTGGACAAAGACCTTAGACTTCTGGGGGGGGGGTACGTAGAGGGGAGCGGAATTTCTTTGGGAAACTCTAAATTCCTCGCTGTGCTTGTTAAAGGCAGAATGTGGTATGTAACTGATATACAGACGCTGATTGCTACATACCTGACCCCCATTTCAGTCAATGATCTAGCAGTGTCTTTTGTTTGTCCATTTTACAAAAAATGTGTGTCTGTGCGTGTGTGTGTGTGTGTGTGTGTGTGTGTGTGTGCTCTAACAGGGTATCTCTGACATCTGTAAGAGGTCTCTAACAGGATAGCTCTGACATTTGTAAAAGGTCTCTAACAGAACAGCTGTGACATCTGTAAGAGGTCTCTAACAGGACAACTCTGATATCTGTACAAGGTCTCTAACAGGACAACTCTGATATCTGTAAGAGGGCTCTAACAGGACAACTCCGACATCTGTATGATGTAGCTATCTTACAGGACAACTCTGCCGTCCATTACAGGATGTGTGAATGAGAGGTCTGTGAGCCACAGGGTCATAGGCTCCTATCCCAGACGTATCACTGCTGTGTCTGTTCGCTGAGGCATCGAGGGCTGTGGTTCTGGAACCCAAACTAACAGAGCTGCTAAGCGAGTGTGGATTCTCACTTTTTTTCCTGTGTTTTTCACAGGGTTGTAAAGATGGCTTTATATCCATGTGTTAACTTTGAGTGTTTTCATTTATTTATTTTTAATACAAATTAAATTCTGGCAACTGCGTATCGTGGAATTAAAAGGGATTTCTGTTTCATGGCTCATAAACCACAGTGTTTACCGAAGAGCCATCTGCTTTTCAACAACTTCCCACAAGCCCAGCGTGCGCTGGGTTTAAAATAAACGGAGCTCAGAGCGAGAGGCTGCAGCCTGAACATGGCACTATATGGGCGATAGACTCCGCCTGACTGCTCACTTCTGTTTCCTGTGACCCAGACACACTCTTCTGTAAGCATCACCTTCTCCGCTCCAGTGTCTGATGATTTCCCTCTAACACACACACACTCAAACAAACACACACAACACACAAACATCTGCCTGTACCCACTGATGTGATCACACCTGCACACACACACACACATACAAACATCTTCCCGTTCTTACCCATGTGATGACACGCATATGCGCACATACACACACACACATACACACACACACACAGACACACAGTAGGAGAAGCAGATTTTGTTGGGCTGGCTGCAGAGAACGAGTGTTTTAAAGTGTTGGTCAGAGCACAGTGTCGCTCACAGTAAATATTGATTTGATTGCGAGCCAGTTAGCAGGCTCCAGGTTTAGAGCTGGAAAGGTCTAACCACATTTGGGCATGGTTTTCGGCACCCGGTGCTGTCGTGGCGGCCAGGAGCGAAGCAAAGTGAGGTCTTTTTCTGTATGACAGAACGTGAAGTCCTGCAGACTCCAGGAACACTGCGGAGATACAGACCAACCCCACCCCCATTAATGCTCAGAGCCAGCACTAAAGTTCAGGGCAGTTCAAGGTGTGAGACAGCCTGCTCCTGTCCATAGATGGCCCTGATGTCATATATCCTGTATACAGCCTCATATTAGACTAGACATTGACTAGACATTGACTTTTTAATTGGTGCTAAAGTAGCCCGTTAAAATTAGACTACTTTTCCTTTTAAGACTAGAGTGTGTGTGCCAGAGATGGGGACTCGAGTCGCACTTGAGTCGCACATACACGGACTCCAGACTCGACTCGGACTCGGACTCGGACTCATACAAAAATGGCTTGAGACTCGACTCAGACTTATCAATAAGGACTTGTGAACAATAAGAGTCTGCCAAATGTTAAAACACACCCAACGTCGTTTTACGCGCCACACTGCTTTAGTAGCAACCATAGCAACACCCTACTCTGTATTTCTTGCAGCATAGCTAGCTAAGATTACAGTTCTGCCTGTTGTGCACAACTCAGGCTCATAAAATAAAACAAAATGATTGCAACTAGCAAAATGTAGAGAAATAAAATAAAAGATGAGGGAGCAACCACGTAAAATTTCAACAGACATTTGAAAACTCATACGGAAAGGTAAGTCAGTTTATCAGCACTGGAGCTGATCCCACCGCTGTTCATTGTTGCCTTAATGTAACTTAGCTAAACTGTTGTGTTGGTAAAACGAGGCGTTTCAGACACAGTATGATGTTCGTGTCACAGTTAATCAGTGTGGTCTTTAACATCGATATGCAATCAGGACAGCGAGTGATTTTGAATGTCTTGTTAATGTTCTCATAAAATTTCCAGACCTGTTTACATTCCGGCAAATGTGCAAGCAAGATAATTGCTACCGTTGTTTTGGTTCGACACGCGAGGTTCTTAGATCACACTCAAATGTAGTCTACAAAGGTGTTTATATGGCGGAAGTTGTGTCGAGTAATGCCATTTTTGAAAAAAGAAGACTATAGCCACCCCATTAGATAAAATAAAAAAATTTAAAAAACACTTTGAGGCTCAGGCACTTCATGCTCGCGCTGTTCTAAAATTCATTCTTACCGTGAAAAATGCCCTACCCATAACGTCACCCTACACACAAGCAATTGTCTTTGTGCAGCACTGACACATAACTAGGTTGCATACTAACCAAATTGGTCTCAGATAGATTTAATATGCATGCCTAACATTTTTCGAGTTTCAAGTTACCATAGTGGAGAGCGCCAACAAAATCACTGATAATTGGCACCAATCAGGTGCACTTGCAAGGTTTTTGACTTTAGGAAATGAATAGATGCCAGGGATACAATACAGGGAGGTTGGCACTGTAATCTGTATATATATATATATATATATACAGAATATATATGGGCGGCCTGCAATTCTGGGGCGGTTGGCAGGGAGGTTGGCACTGCAATTTTGTATATATATATATACATAATATATATGGTCGGCCTGTAGCGTAGTGGTTAAGGTAAATGACTGGCACACACAAGGTCAGTGGCTCTAATCCCGGTGTAGCCACAATAAGATCCGCACGGCCCTTGAGCAAGGTTGGCCCTTAACCCTGCATTGCTCCAGGGGACGATTGTCTCCTGCTTAGTCTAATCAACTGTACGTCGCTCTGGATAAGAGCGTCTGCCAAATGCCAATAGTGTAATGTATAACCTATGGGATAATCACATTATTGCATCAACAGAAAATATGACCAGCCTAAAGATACTACATAACCCTCATAATTTAAAGCAGTCAGTTACACAGAGGTAATGCACAAAGCACTAGAAAACACATTAAATATAATACCATGTGCAAAGCAGTCCACATCTATCTAAATAAGCACCGCGGCGGATGCTGATGCGTTATAATATCATGCCGTCATAATTTAAAGTAGAGTCAACACAGGGATAGCCTATGCAAAGCACCAAAGCACCACTACACAATAGCAGCCGACCACTCTGTTGACAGACACACACACACACCATGGCGGTCACTGCTGACACACGTCATCCACTGACGATAATCCAAAAGTTACAGGCAGTTGTGGTCCAAATACCGTTCCGGTTGTAGCAGCAGCATGGCTAGTAGTAGTAGCATTCGAGCTAGCCGACGCAGATCCATGGCCGCCGCTGCTGGTACTAGGCTCAGGCTCTCCGCCATCAACATCATCACGGGGCTTGTTGGCGGGATCTGATTCCTCCAATATAACGTTGGAGGAGGAGACGGAATTGGAAGATACTGGCGATTTAAGCCACTTGCGAATGTCCATTTTTAATGTAGCAATACAAAAGCAATAGCCATCCTAGACCTAGAGAAAAACTGCTCGGCTCGAATACCAACTGAAACCCCGCGGTAACCACTATAGCTACATAAAAAAACAGCGTCCTTTTTCAGTACCGGTTTGCACACACCATTGTTTTTCTATTTTAATGTCTTTGTTTATA